>NC_071592.1:2369287-2674912 GCF_024509145.1 Vidua macroura
ATAAGAACTGCCAGGGCACTGCCTCTCCCTGCAACCACTGCAGCCTTCCTTTTCCTCAGTCCTGCTCCTCAGGCACAGAGAACATTCCCCCCTTTACGAGCTCTGCTCTGTTCAAGCCTTTCTCCCTCCCCAGGACTGCTGCCATCCTCCAAAGGATCCCATCCAGCTCCTGTCAAAGGGATACACGAGCACACCCATCACGCATCACAGCATCCAGCAAATCCCCAGGGAAGCCTCCTGGAAAGATCAGAGCACTGCAACCACTCCCTGTGAGAGGAGATCCCCACAAGGCCTCCCCCACTTCCCCTGGGTTCTCATTGAATCTGAGCTCGAGGTAAATTTGCCAAAGCTCAGCCCCATCGCTGGGAAAAGTCTCTCCATAAAACACACGGAGAGCTCCTGGCCTCTCAGACAGCACCCAGATTTTGGGGGGCCTGAACTGGAGTAAAGAGATCCACGCCTGCCCTTTCCCCTCAGCACCTTGCACACGAAAATAACCTCACCATTCCCAAGAAAAATATCCAGCACTCCATCGAGCCTAGCAGAGCCAAGAGGGGTCCTGTATCCAATGGAAACTGGCAGCTGATATGAATTACAGCATGGCAGGGATGCTGCTATGCAACACATCCCTGATCCTCAGCGGCCGTAAATGGGCACAGCCCCGGTTCTGCCCCGTGTCCAGAGATGTCCCTTTCTCCAGCACGGTCCCCAGACACTCTGTTGGTGCAGCTGACCAGGGAAGAGCCCAAAGAGGCCCAGGAATGAGCAGCTTGTGCAGTGGTGCACCACCAAATCTGCTGCTGCCTCCTGTTCCAGCCCTTAGAACAACATCGCCTTGGCTAAGTGGGGAGACAGGCATGAAAAAGGAAATACAACTCCTCCAGAATGGGGGAGATCTTCTTGTGTGTTCCTAAACTGATCTGGATTATCCATCCTTAACATTTCCTCTAGTTTTGGCACCCCCACGTTAGGAAGGCCATCAGAACTGGTGGGAACAAGACTCTGGGCTTGCCTCCAAGGGGTTTCTGCTGATTGTGTAGCCCAAGAAAAGTCAGGGTAAAGCCCCCTGGATGCCTCTTCCTAAGAAAAATGTAGCCAGAGCTTGATGCAGGTAATTCTCCAGTGCAAAGTGTCCTCCTGACTGCAGGCTTTGTAGGGTGTTATTTCTAGGAGAGGTTTCAAGGGAAGGGAAACCTCCATCAGGGCCGTGGGTTTGGGTGAGGGGTGAGTTATGACTCCACAGAAGTGATAACTCGGGGCTGGTAACTCAGAACTGATAACTGGCACCAGGCTCGAGCTGAGCAGGCTCACGCTGGGCTGCTCAAGGGCAGGGCAGGGTTCATCCCTCCCTTGCTGCTCTCTCCTGCCCTGAGTGCCACAGTTCCTCACAGGGCAGCAAAACCATCCCATGTCAAGCTGCTCTGCACAGAAACCGGGAACAGAGAGTGACAGAAACTCTGACCTCTCTCCCCCCCTACTTCTCCTATTAAACTCTCTCTGGGTCTGTGACTTCTGCCCATCAGGGATCATTTGTAACCCTTGGCTCTGCCAGGGCACTCAGCACAACAAGCTCTAATTACAGCCCTCTGCTCTTGAGTCACACCAAACTCTTGTACCCATCAGCATCAGACCCTGAGCCCACAGCCAGAACTCTGCCCCCAAACTGTGCCCTTGGGCTGTGAAAATGGCCAGTGGAAAGCTGCTCCAGCAGCATTTCCCTTGGTCCAGAGGGTATCCTGCCAGGGAATAAGAAATGAAACCTGGTTTTGCCACATGTGAGAACCTCAGAGCAGAGAGCAGACACTCTTGGGACAATCCTTAGGTGGAATCCCTGGACCCACAGGACACAGCTAGAGGCCCTGCACTGCAGCAGCCTCACTGCCTGGAGCCACACACGGAGCACGAGGCTGCCTCTGCTCTCAGGTGGCCACGCAGCGCTCCAGTCCAGCCCCCTGGGTCCCTCACAGACAGCCCTCCGTGCTGGAATGGCTCTGGGAAGGCTGGAAAGGCTAACAGGACCCTCTGTCACTCCTGGCCGTGCCTCCTGGTGCCCCTCTGGAATGACTCTGGGAAGGCTGGAAAGGCTAACAGGACCCTCTGTCACTCCTGGCCGTGCCTCCTGGTGCCCCTCTGGAATGACTCTGGGAAGGCTGGAAAGGCTAACAGGACCCTCTGTCACTCCTGGCCGTGCCTCCTGGTGCCCCTCTGGAATGACTCTGGGAATGCTGGAAAGGTTAACAGGACCCTCTGTCACTCCTGGCTGTGCCTCCTGATGCCCCTCTCCAGCACAGGGGGAGGGAGGGATGGATCTTCCACAAGAGAAGCAAAACAGCCTCAAAAGCAGCCTGATTGCAGGTAGGGAGAGAACTGCTGGGAAGAGAGGTGGAGGCTGAGTCCTCTTGCCTAAGCAGGCTTGGGAGAACCTGCTGTCTCTCAGCCAGGTGGTCCATCTGGTGCCTGCCGCTGCTCCAAGGCAGGGATGTGATTTGCAGGTCCTGGACCACATCTGGAGCATCCCTGCATGGTCGGGAGCAGATGGAAGCACTTTGCTGTTTCCTGCAGCTAGAAAGGCAAATAGGCTGGGATGGAGGACAGAAAACCCCTTCATTGTGCTTTAACTCCCAGGAAGGAGAATCACACTGATCCTGCCTCTCCTAGGCTCTTCTCCCTGCACACCTGGAGGCTGAAGTGCTGTCCAGCAGTCCCCAGCTGGTCTGGCTCAGGGCCAGGGAGGGCAGGTCTGCAGCAGAGCGAGGCAGAGAGAGGAGAGCTGGGTGGATAATGCTTAGAAATGCTTCCATCTTGCATCACACCCAATAATGTCAAGGCAGGATTATAAACCTCCTGCAGGGACTGCTTTGTGGTGGGGGAATGGAGAAGAGATGGTTCATCAGGTTGGGTCAGTTCCTCCCACCCATCCCCAGCACCCCACAAAGCTGCTGACATGACAGGAGACCGCTGGCCAGCCCTCTGTGCCTCCCTAAGCTGGGCCCTCCTGTCCCTCTGAGCTGGGGACAGCGAGGGACAGGAGCTGTCTCCCCTTCTCGTGGCCAGGAGCTGCCCTGGGACTGCCAGTCTGTGGGGAGGGCTGCAATCAGTGCCCAGACGGGGACAAACACTCAGTGGGCAGCAGGAGTTGGGCTCCACACGTGTCCCCAAGGAGGCTGGGACACAGCACAGGGCACAGAAAGCAACACGTGCTGCAAAGGGCAGCGAATTTCACTTCCCATTTCTCCATGTGACAAAGAAGGGACGTTAAACCCAGCGAAGAGACAGAGGGGAAACTCTCCTTCCTCTCTCCCACTTCGTCATTTGAGCAGATTTTCTTCTGCTCCAGAGCCGAGGGCTTTCCCTTGAAAACCCTGGGTGTGTGCTGGGATGTGCCTCAATCCAGCCTGGGCTAATCCTGCACTGGGAGAAGCCAGGCAAAACGTGCACCTGGGAGAAATGTCCAGTGTCACGAGACCTCTCATTCCTTAGTTAAACAAAACCTTCACCCAAAACGCTGCTGTGGGTTCAGAGCTGGGAAATGTCCGTGCTGGGATGGCTGAGCTCTGGTAATTAACACAAAGAGGTGTCTCCAGTGCAAACTGGGTCCCTGCTCCAGTGGCTGGCGGCACCAGCTCACCCTTCAGCAGAGCTGCCCTGATTTAATCTGACGTTATTTGAAAAAGCAAGATCTCCAGGGGCTGTGAGATTGGAGTACCTTTCTTTGTCCCTCCCTCATTTGCTTCTGCATTTTTGCACTGATAAGCCTGGCTGGCCTGTGAAAGGGACTGAGCAAGAGCCATCAGCACCTCGGGCAAGGATGTTGCAAGATTCAAACTCTTTCTGGGCAGCCCAGAGGACTGTGGCCATCCTCCTGAGCACTGGCCAGCTCACCCCTGCCGCTCTCACACACAGCCCAACTCCAGCTCTTCCCAAAATTTTTGGCTTGGAGCAAACCAGTCTGGTGGAAGCTGTCCCTGCCCAAGGCAGGGGCTTGGAAGGAGATGATCTTTAAGGTGCCTTCCAATCCAAATCATTGTGGATTCTGTGATTAAAACCCCTTTTCCCTGCAGTGCTTGCCCCATCCCTGTCTGCTGGCAGTGCTGTGTAACTCCCCGGGGCGCTGGAGGTGGGAAGAGGTGGGAAAAGGCCACTTGATGCCGTCCCCCCAGGCTGTCCCCAACCCCAGTGGCACTAGCGGAGGGCACGAGGTGCCAGTGGCAGCCAGGCCTGGGAAGCAGGTCATGGACAACCGGCTCTTCTGGTTCCTTCCATGATTCAGCCGAGGTGTGAGCCCTGCTCAAAGGAGCCCTGTGGTGCCTCCCCTTAAGCTTGGCTTTTGTGGCCGGTCCAGCTGCAGGGGTGATGCAAGGAGAGATGTGCCAGGCCCTGCCAGCATCTCCTCGGCCGCCAGCTCATCCCAAGCGCTGGATGTGCTGCTGGATGTGCCCCTGGAATCTCCCCGCGGATGGGACTGGGCTGGAGCTCCTGCCTGACGACCGCTGCTGGCTCAGGGAGCAAACAGCGTCTCTGCCACGGGGCAGACACCCCCTGCTCGTGGGCTGAGCTGCCTCTCCCCCAGCCTGGCGCCTCGCCCACGCTGACACACTCAGCAGCTCCTCCATTCACGCCAGGGTAAAACCCGACCGGTCGGTTTAAGTGAGGTTTAAAGAGAGAAAAATCAGCCAAAGACACGCTTTTGCTTCCTGAAATAGCCTGATGCTGCTCTTTGTGAGTTTTGGGAGGAGGCAGGTGGCGGGGGAAGAAAAAAATAACAACCAAGAACTCAACCCAAAGGCTGAAGGAGACTCTGGCAACTTTTTTTTGCATTTTGGAAGCTACTTCGGGATATTAAAGCAGCTCTAGAAAGTACAAGATGGAGCAGATCCTGCAGTGACACGCTTTGGCTCTTCCCAGCACTCCACAGAGCTGTTGTACCTCCCCAAAATGAACCCTCCCTCCAGCTGCAGCCAAGTTTGACCTCAGCCCTGCAGGTCACCACGGCTCACTCAATGCTCCTTTCAAGCACCGTGATGGAAAAACCCCGTGTCAAAGCAGCTCCAGCCACCTCTGCGCCTCTCCCCTGTGGAGCATCTCAAAGCACTTCGCAAAGTGTTCCCAGGCCCCTCTGGGAGATCAGGGGGTAGCCCAGCAATAGCAGAGAGGAATTTGTCTGCAGCCAGCGTTTGGGAGCAGAGGCCCAGATGTGCAGAGGCAGGACCAGGCACAGATTATGCCTCTGCTCTGTGTGGCTGCATCTCAAGCTGCAGGAGCTCCACGGTGGGGATAAACAGACAGATTGTTAAGGCTCGTAAAGCATAAATTTAACTGCAAGTGTTCTTAACCTCTGCAGATCAGCTGCCTGGGATATCTCCTCCCCTTCCCCCACGGCTTTCTGTAACCCCTGTTGATATCAATGTTTGAATGGAGCGTGAGTTGATACCTGGTTCCAAGTGGATGGGCATGGAAGGCTGCAGGAACCATGAATTGAATCCGTTCTGGACGATTGAACTGCTCACATTAAAGATAATTTGTAAAGCAGATTTTTATACGAGACTCCTTACAGCTTTTACAGTGGCGGAACTTTTATTTCCTTATCAGAGCAAAGAAAAAAAGCTAACATTATCTGAAGGGGGAGGTGGGTGGGAATAGAATGAAATGGCATTGATCAGCTGGACATGAAAGGTTTTCCAGAGAGCAGGCGCTGCTCTGATTCTTCTCAAGTGTTGGGTACGAAACCACATTTTCCAACAAGTCCACAGCTACTAATTCACTTGTAGTAGAGGATCCTGAGTTTCCTCTCCTCGTTAAGCAAGCTGGTCTGTATTCAAAGCTTAAATACAGCTTTATATATGTTTATATATATGATTTTGGCACAATACATTGTGAGCTCGAGGAACTACGTGCCTCAGGAAGGCATCCAGACCTGGGGTCTGGTAAAGACTCTGCTTTGTGCAGCGCTGTGCTGGTCCTTCCCTGCAGCTCTGGGTCCATCCACAGCACCCAAACGAAATAAATGAATGAATGAATATTTAATATCCAGGATCAGACATTCCTGCAGCTGTGGTGCACCCACCACTAAACTGGTCGGGCCGAGAGTCTCGCCCACACAGGCTGCAGGGCACCGGAGCTCACGGCCAGGGTTTGGGGAGGATCATCCTCCTGGAACACTGCGGAGCTGGCTGTACCCCGGGCTTGGCAAGGCACCACGAGATGCACCACTGGCTTATCCTGGCAGAGCTGTCAGCGGGACAGTGCAAGACAAACTGCCACGCTACTGCAGAGGCAGGAGACGAGCCCGCCTGACTGCTGGCAGCACAGCCCTGAGAACAGCCAAAAATAGGAGAAGTGCAGGGGAAAAAGTCTCTCTTGGCAGGACAAGGTGAGATGCCAGGCTGTGTCAGGGTCACTGCGTGTCTCCTTGGTGAAAGCAATTCCCAGAGGAGCACAAAGTCCTTTTGGTTTAGCCAGCACAGTCACCACAGCATTGCTGCCCCGCCAGTGCCTTTGCCCGGGGCTGTGGGGAGGGGTTCCTGCACGGGGCTGCCAGGTGGGAGGATGAGGAGGGAAGGCCAGGTGAAGAACGGCATGGAAAGTTCTGAGACTCCTTGTGAGGAGCCAGAGCTCAGCCAGGCACCTGCCTGCAAGCACAGAGGAGTGCAGGGAGCCCGAGGCTGTCCCTTCCGTCACCTCTTTTTGCAATGCACAGCAGATCCCTTTGTCCTGGGAATACCGAGGTGCACCCAGCCCTGCTTTCTCACCGCCCTGTTAACCTTTTCCCTCTCACAGCCTCCCTGGTTTCTGGATCACCACCCCCTCCCATTCCATCTCTGTCCTCATCCATTTTAACCAGACCATCCAGTCGCTGTGATCTGTTCATCTCCCGTGTCCTGATGTTATCACATCCCCGTCTTTGCCAGGGCCGGGGAACTCTGGGCCCTGGCATTTGCTCTGACGGCCCAGACCTCGCTCACTGCGGCCACATCGCAGAGTCCCAGCCCAGCCAGCCTGGCCGCTCCTCCGGGACGCTGCCCCAGCGCCAATATCGGAGGAGTGGATGCAATTCCACCCTGCCTTCACCGCGACTTCTCTCCAGCCGCGGATCCCAGCGCGGCTGCAGGCACAGGCTGGATCCGCTCCTGTGCCCGCTGCCAGCGCTCCAGCCCCAGCCACCCGCAGCCGAGCCCCAGAAAGGCAAAACACCGGCTCTGTTTGCATCTCTCAGTTCATTCACAAGCTGTAAACGCAGACTGCCGATCCCCTTTCCATGGCTCCCACTCCCGGAAAGCCCTCCAGGACGGCATTAACCCGTTCTGCACTGGAGCAGAATAAATGAGTCCCCGCAGGGCACTCGCCAAAGTGGGTCACTCGCCCGCTTCACAGCGCTGTGCTGAGCCCGGGGCAGGTCCTAGCCCAGGGAAGGGACACACGGACTGCTCTGCCACCGCCCGGGTGGCTCCAGCGAGCTGGGGAGCAGTCGATGCGCATCTTTGCCCATCTCCTCCGTCCCAGAGATGGATCAGAACGCAAGGGATGGATCGGAACCAAAGGGATGAACAAGATGCCATCAGGCAGCCAAGCCGAAAGGCAGCGAAAGGAAGCGCTGAAAGCTGGGAGCGGTCCAGCCCCTCCGCAAAAGAGCCCGTGGGAAGTGTGTGCGGAGGGGAGCGGGGATTTTGGGGATGCTGGAGAGCCGAAACCCTCCCTCTCTCCTCCCGAAACATCTGCGCTCCGTGCCCAGCCTCGTGGCTGCCTTTCCGGGGAAGCCTGGCTGCTGCGCCTCGCTAGACGCTGCTCGATCCAAAAAGCAAACAAACGGCCTCGGCTCGCAGGGCTCCGGAGCCCGCTGCCTGCAGCTGCTTCCAAAACAAACGAGCGTGTTGTTCCGAGCCGAGCCGGCGCTGAAACCGGCCCCGGCTCTCTCCCACCCTCGCACGGATGCTCCCACACCTGCTCCAGACCCGGGCGCGCACCCCAAAACGCCGAGCCCACCCTTCCCCGCCGCTCCGCAGCACTCCCCGCACCCCCTTTCCCCCACGGGCACCCCGCAATCCCCCGCCGGGGCTGCCTCCAGCCCCGCAGCGCCCCGGCGGAGCTCAGCGCCCTCCGGGGACCGGCTCACCTGGTAGGAGCGCGGCTGCCAGGATGCAAACTCCGATAGTCCACCACGATGCACGGCAACTTGTCTGCAGCCGTGAAGCCATGAGAGTTCCTTAAGAGCGATGGGCAGGGGTCGGTCTGGCAGCGCCGCGGGGCCCCCCACCCTCCCAGCCCCCGGTGATGCTCAGGTCTGCTTGAAAAAAAAAAAAAATTCAAAAAAAAAAAAAAAATAAAAAGAAGATCGTGGATGGGTGAGGACAAAGAGGCGGCGGGAGGGCGGGAGGGCTCCGGGGGGAGCTCTGCACATCCGCGGGGCCCCTCTGGGCGGGCGCGGGGCGCTCCGGCCGCGGGGCAGCGCGGGCTCTTCCTTCCGCAGAGTCCGGGCGAGTGACGAGGGAAAGGGGGGTGGAAAATGCGATTAAAAAAAAAAATAAATAAATAAATAAAAAAAGAGAGGGAAAAAAAAAATTCACCCAAAAGAAACCCCAGGCAAAAAAGAAAGAGGGGAGGCAAAACAAATAAAGAGCAGCGAGGCTGAGCCCTCCGCGGGCTGCGGCGGTGCCGTGGCTCCGGCGGCGGGGCTCGGCAGCCCCCGCCCGCTGCCCGCCCTGCGCTGGGGCCCCGGCGGCGCTCAGGCGGTGCCGGTGCGGGGCCGGGCGCGGCGCTCCATGGCCGGGCGGGGGGCGCGGGGCCGGGCCGGCCGCGGGGCGGGGGTGCCCGGGTGCGGTGCCCGGGTGCGGTGCCCGGTGCGGGGCTCGGCGGCCGCGCTCGCACTCACGCACACACTCGCGGGCGGGGCCTGCCCCGTGATGTCAGCGCTCGGCGGAAGGAGGGCGCAGCGTTAACCCTTCGCCCGGCGGCTCCCGGGGATGCGCGGCGAGGGCGGGACGGGTGGCCGGGCTCGCCGCCCGCCCCTCCGGATGTTGGCAGCTGGCGGCAGCTGGGCTTTGTTCGCCGTGTCCGGCCGCGCCGCGCAGCCCAGGGCGCCTCGCCGTGGGTTGGCGGAGGTGCTCTTGCCTCGCCACGCGGGGCTTGTGGACTTGAGGCTGCTCCTGAATTCCCTTCGGACGCCGGAGCGCCCGGGCCGCGGCTCTGGCAGTGCCCGACACCCACCTCCCAGACTGAGCGCATTTTTCACCCGGCGCGATGTGAGTGAAATACGTGGAACCTAAACCGGCAATCCGAAACGCCTGGGATGTGGATACCACAGCGTTTTCCTGGGGCCTGCTGAAAGAAGGAGCTTGTTGTGGCCACCCTCTGTGCGCGCTGAGGAGCGAGGGGATTCGGAACTGGCACAAGAGCTGACGCGCGGGAGGAGGGGGCAGCGGTTTCGCTGCGCTTTGTGGCAGCCTTTATTATGTGGACACAGACACAGCCTTTGTGGATGTCTCGCTAAGGAGGTGTTTAGCCTGCTAATGCCGGCTCCTGAACTGCCCTGGCCTCTGCAAGGATGCTGAACCCCAAACAAAGATGTGAACAACAATGACAACAACCAACAACAAAGTCATGTTGATTTCAAGCTCCATTAGAACAACACGGGAACAAATCAATGCCTGGCAGGCAGAAAAGGATGGAATCAGTGGGGAAGGATACCACACATAGTGGGAAAGGGAAAGAGGGGGGGCAGCCAGCAGCTATAAAAAGATACCCCTAAGGACCCCTTCAGCAGTCTCCTCCTCCTTTTAATTCCTTTAGAAGTTAATTCCTGTTCAAGGGAAGGATGGGCAGCTCTGTAACAAAGCGGATTAGGCAGATACAAGGTTTGTTCTGAAATAACAAAAGTTATTACGTAGTAATGAGGTTTAGTTAATAGATTCGCAGACTGTAAGGCCGCTGGGATTCCTTTGGACATCCTGCCTGTGAAGCTGAGGCTGCTGAACTGATGATTTCTGCCTCCTGCCTCTTCTCTAAAGCTGCAGACCTGAGCTTAGGAGTGCAACCCCCCATCCTTGTGGGCAGGCAGGCTATGGGGGGTTCCCAGCATCCTTGTTGTTGGTTGGTTTTCCTGCCCGTGGAGTATTTATCTGTCTAATTTCAGTTTTAATCCATAAAATCTCATTATTTCCTTTCCCAACTCCATTAAAGAGATACCTCCGATGAGACATTGTTCCCCTGGGCAGCTCTCTCTGAGTTACCATGGAGTTCCCCACATTAACAATGTTCCAGCTTACATTATTCCCAGTGTTACATTCCCCTTTCTCTTCCCCTTTCTTATTCTGTTGTCACTGCACCTGAGCTGATGTCCCTGAGATCTGTGGGGCAGCCACACCTCAACGCTCCTCCTTTAAGCTTCCTGCATTTCAGGTGGCATTTCAACCCAAGGGAAAATTGACATTTCCCTTCAAGAATCTGGGGAGATTTGATAGAGCCTTGGCGCCTTGGCCTCCCAAATCACAAACCTCAACCATGTGAGACAAAAATGTAAATCCATTTAGAGCAGCAGCAGCAGCAGCAGCAGTGGACCATTAGCCCTGGTGCATGAGGCCTGACTTACTGAGCCAGAATGTATTATTTTCATGATCCTGCACAAAGCAAAACCCATCACATTTGGCACAGTTCTGGCTGTTAACTTCTAAGATTTATTACACAGTGCCATGGGGGCCCCTGTTCTGCAGCATTTTGTGAGTCCAAAATTTCCGTGAAGCCCAAGGGGACTTGTGCATGAGCAGGAGAGGCAGGAGCAGAATGCTTTGGTTTGGCAGTTTTTTTATTATTTCTAGGGGAGGAAGATCATAATATGTAACATATTTAATTGCATCATCCTTTATATTGTTTTTAATTTGGGGAGGTCTCTGTGTGCATGGCCTCTGAGGGGCCGGGGGAGCTGCCTCCTGCTTTGCTAGATCAGCTGGTTTAAGCCCATTTTTTTACTTCCTTGTTCTACCCCTCACAACAGTGGGTTCCTAAAACTGATCCCAGCCAGAGGTGTGGAAAAGGAGCCCTGACTGTGGTGCCTGCAATGATAAGACAGGGAATTTCAAGGTTCCTACTGCAGGAACACATGAACCATTGTGAGACTCAGAAATGCCTTCCATAAATCTCTAAATGTGTTCCACTAGAAACAAAGAGAGAAAAAAAAAACCCCACCCAACCCACCTGGTGCCTCATCAGAACTGGGCTGTGAGGAATCCCACCTTCTCCAAGGAAGATCATTTCTAAAACTGCGATATTTACCCTCTCTTGGGTTTTAGGGGTGGTAAAAGTCTCATTTTAGGTGGCAAATAGCCACCAAAACAGAGATCCAAAGCCTTTCCTGTGCACCCCTGTGAAATCTGGTTTAGGCACAGACCCTGGAAGTGGTGTAGGAACTTGGCCCACACTTAGATAAGTTGTCACGCCAATATTGTTCTTGAAAATCGCCATTAGAGCATGAAACAACATTTGGCTGGAAAAAAAAAAAAAGAAAAAAGAAAAAAAAAATCCAAAAAACAACAGGCTTGCAGTGTTTTGTGCTCCCAGCGTTTTGGCTGTTCTGCTGGCACCGGGGTTTTCTGCTGATGCTGCTGTGTGAGGTAACGTCTCCTCAGCAACCTGCTGGAATGGGACCTCCCCAAACCCTTCCCGCTGGAAAATGTGGTCTTTGGGCAGCAGGCAGGGGTTGGGATGGGGTTGGGATGGGGCTGGCACTGGCACGACTCCTTTGGATGAGGGTTCTGCTCTGGCACAGCTCCTCTGCATGGGATCTTCCCTGGCGAGCTGATGCACATCCTTCCCCAGGGTGGAACAGTTCCTGGAGTCAGACTTGTCCAAATCTTTCTAAAGCAGCTCCTGGCTGCTGTGGAATGAGCACAGAACCAGGGTTGGGCTGGTGGATGGCCCTCAGGGGAGCCAGGAATTCCCCCAGTGTCTTCCCAAGCAGTGGCCTCTTCCCAGTGGCTCCCTGCCACTTGAAAGGCTCAGTGGGAATGGACACCTTCGCTGAGATTTTTACAGTTATGACTACCAGAAAATCTTGGAAGGAGGGGAGGAGGAGGGGGGAAGGGGATGCTCTTTAAAGCATTCCTCGGTGGGGTTTTTCAGCTGCTTTTGTTTGCTGCAGAGCCCACAGCAGAGAGCTGTCACTCCGAGCTGGGAGCGCGTTTGACACTCCTGTCTCTGCCGCGTACCTGGTGTGTATTTGCTGCAGTGCTGATTACATTAACTCCCGTGTTTATAAACATTTGGAATCAGTGCAGAAGGCTGCGCTCGGTGGAATTTTGAAGCCGGCATCAGTTTTATTTTTGCTTTTTCATCTGTAAACACACATAATGCGTCTACGGCGCAGCCAGCAATGGGGGATCAGAGGTGCAAAGGGCTTCCCGAGCTGATTCCGTGCTTGGCTTCACTTCTGAGCTCTCCTGATGCAGCCTCCTGCATGAACTCACATATATACACCACACATGCACTGCACAGGCAGCTCGCACTCCCTCAGACCTCCGTGCACCATCCTATTTTAAAAGGCAATTCAGCACTGATAGTCGTTGCTGCCCTGCTGTTCTCTGGATAGGGCCAGCAGTTAGAGGAGGAATGAAGTCTGAACTGGGGAGAAAATTGCCTCCCAGTTAATGGGAGCTGATGCGAGCTGCGAGCAGGCTGCAAACAGCAGTGGGGTTTTTTTTCTCAGCCCCTCTGCTGAAGGGTTTGTAAGAGCCTTTCGGTGCTGTCTGAGTGCCTTAACCCTGGCAATCCCCACAGCACCACCTTGTGAGGCAGGAATTAAACCGTAATCCTCATTATTCATGGAGAAAAGAAACCCGGGGAGATTAGGAATCCCAGCCTTGCAGGAAGCAGGATGAGTTCTGCTAGGGATTTCCAGTGGAAAGCAGCTGGAATTGCAAGGCTGGTGGGCTTGGGGGGACCCACGGGCTGGAAATCCCTACAAGGGCTGGAGTGAGTGGATTTCAATCCAGGGGAGCTATTTGGGCTGGAATCTGGGGTCTTGCATGGAATTGTAGGAATTGGAATTGTAGGAATTGCATTGTCTTCTAGGAATTTCTACGGGTTGGAAATGCCTACAAGGGCTGGAGTGAGTGGCTTTCAATCCAGGGGAGCAATTTGGGCTGGAATTTGGGGTCTTGCGTGGGTAAGAGTGATGCAAACAACAACCATGGCCTGCTCAGACCACTGGCCCGAGGTTTGGCCAGCAGTGCTGGGCACTGCAGTGCCTTGTGTGGGCTCTGTGTCAGCCTGTTCCCATCAGCAGAGAACAATTCCTTCATCAAAGCTATGGAATGCCTCAGAGAAGGAGCTGCTGTCTTCCCAGAAGGAGCTGATACGGAAGAAGGGATTGAAAGGTGTCTCTCAGATGCACACAAAGCACTGGGGATGGTGTGTGCGTGTCCATGAGGGCCAGAGGCAGGCAGGAGATGAGGCACAGCATCCACGGGGAGCCCGTGGCACAGGGAAAGGGAAACCAGAGGAGAGAGAGAGAATGAAATCAGCAGGAACACTTCAAAGGGCATTGCTGATGAGGTCGGGCAAGGGGAATTCTCTCTCAGCTCCAAGATCTGAACCGAGGCACGGACACAGCTCGTTCAGAGCCAGCAGTTACTGCATGAGAAAATAGCATTTATTATTGAACAGCTCTGTGCCCTGACATCCCCAGGGCCTTGGCAGTGCCCATGCAAGGAAGGCAGGACACAGAGTCCCAAACCAAGTCCAGGAGCAGCCTCCTGATGGAGGGTGTTAGGAGCTGTGCAGCCATCCGTGAGGGAGAGCTCCCAGAGAGGATTTCTCCTGCCCTGGAAATTCACTGACACGCTCTGCTTCGGATTTGAATCGGGATCAGGGCTTGCTGCAAATTTACAAGTGGAAATAAGCCTTTTGCTTTTAGTGGTTGGACAAATAGGCTTCTCTTCCTGCATAAGCTCTTCTGGGGCCTGATCTCTGGGTTGCAGGGAGGGTTTGTGGGCCTGTCTCATTTGCAGGCTCTCATGGCAGTGGCACGAGAGGGTGAATTTGCAGAGCTGCTGTGCTCCTGCAGCCATCCCAAATGTGAGGGGCACATTGCCATCAGCAGGGCAAAGCCACTGCCACCCTCTGGAGACCTTGGAGTTGGACCAGATCCATGTCAAGGTGTAATTCTGCAGCAGCTCCACTGCACTGAGTTCAGCAAATCCATGCCAGACGTGGGGATTTTTTGGTGTAATCCTGGAGTGAGTTGAGCACAATCACTGCTGTGAACACAGAGGAGCCCCAGTGACAGGGAAGGGACTGCCCCACTCAACCCTTGCCATTGTTTCTGAGGCACATCCAGCAAACATTATCTTTTATCTTCCTTTCTTTCAGCCACGCCATTAATTTCTGTCTGTGCCAAAAAACCAGGACCCTCTGCCCCCATCCACCAGGCCAGGTGGGACACAGGAATCAGCACATCCCAGAAATGCTGATTTATCATCCCCGAGGCTGGCAGCTTTAATAGCTGATAAACAGAGATCTGAATGCCAAAGGCTGAGTTTCCCTTGTCTGCAGCCATGGATCTCCTGTGAGGTTTCCTGTGCACGTTCCTCCTCCAGCCCAGGAAGGGAAGGGGTTTTACTGTGAACAATGCACTGTGAGCCCAGAGTAATCCCCCTCCCAGCCTGTTTTGTAAATGCCAACCAGGCCTGCCTGATGGCCATTCAGAGGGGTTTTGCTGCAGCCTGAGGAGTTAGCAATGGGAATTTGGAGGGACTCCAAATGTTTCTGTCAGCCTGGAGTGACTGCAGAGGGGGCAGTGGGATGGGGTGACTGCTCTGTCCCAGGGCACAAACCTCTCCTCACTGGCCACTTCCCTCCTCCTGGCTCATTGTTCTCCATCCAGGAGTTTCTGCTTGCTTCTGCAGGTGCTGGAGGGAGGAGGTCACCTGGGAAATCATGAGACCTTTCCAAAGGCTCTGGGTGGCTTTGGCCACCTCCCTGCTGGCCTGGCTGTGGCAGGCACATTCTTCTCCCTCTGAGGATTTTTTCATAGAAAAACACAGAGAGAAGAAAGAGAAGACAATTTCTATTTCTACTTGTTTTTTCCCATGTAGAATGTGTTTAAAGAATCGTTTACCTAAGGTAATTACTGAATTAAATTCTAGTGGAGATTTTTTGAGCCTGATGGCCAATCCAACCCACCTGTGGCTGGACTCTCAGAGAGGGTCACGAGTTATGAGTTAGATATGGCAGTTAGAAAAGTAGGTTTGTAGTTTTAGTATCTCCTTCAAATAGTATATTAATGTATCATAAAATAGTTCTAATAAAGAAATCATTCACCCTTCTGAACTAGAATCAGCCATCAGCATTTCTTCCCACCAAGTTCACCTGCATTTACAACAGCTGGCAGTGAGCATGAACACGACTCCTCCTGGCAAGACTCCCCAAACTTTCCACCAGCCAACAAAACAGGCTCTGCTCCTAACTCCTCTTTGCTGTTTGGGTTTATTTGTGGTGAAAAAAAAAAATAAATAAAACCTGGGAAAAAAAAATCAGTGGATTAATGGTACTTTAGAGCCTTCCCATGAGGAAGAAGGATTCATGCAGGCTTTGGATTTTGGGGAGCCAGATTTATTCACCCTCCCTCCTAAGTGTGACTCTATTTCCATGTGCCATGAGCCCCTGCCACCCTGGGCACCCACTAAGAGCTGTAAAGTGACTTAATGAGTCATTTCCTCCCGAGCGGGGACAAAAAATGTCACATTAAATTTCTGTTTGCAAATTTTTCAGATGCGTGGCTCCAGCTCTCTGACACAAAATGAGCTCACAGTGGAAACTGTCTGCAGGGCTGCATTTCCATGGGGTTTTGGTGGGGATTTGGTGACGTTTCTGCGTTCCAAATCCTGTTCTCATGGGGGGACAGCTAAGCTAGCACCTACACAGAGTTTGGTGGTGGTAAATTCAATGTTTTCTACAGATTTGTGGCAAGGAGAAAACTTTTAGCAGCAGGAAGAGACCCCTGAGTTCAGCCTGTATTTTTGACACCTTTTTTCTCATGGAATTTTCTGTGTTCAAGGCTGGGTTGGGTTTGGTTACATTTTATTTCACCCTGATGCAAACAACTGGGACAAGAATTCAGATCTCCCAATGCCTGTCTGTGGTACCTCCAGATTTGAGGCTGAGCCTTCATCACCTCCTGCCTCAGTTTGCCACCAAACATGGCAAGTTTGGAGGCCAAAAACCTTTCAGTCATTTAACCCAGTGCTGGGATAAATGAGTAACTGGTTCCCATCTGGAGCATTATGGGGAAATTGGACCTCTGTGGAGCTGAAGTGTTGGAGATGGATAATGGCACGGACAAGCTGTTAAGGGCTTTTTGTCCTTCTGTGGGCAGCAAAAGTCTCTTTTCTCTTTCAAGATAACCCGAGTGGAGCTGGGCTATGGGCTCACTCCATTTGTCAAGTGATTCTTCTAAATGTATTTAAATACTTTTACAGCCTCTGTTAATGAAACTTTGGTGACCCCGGGGCTCCTGAGGGAATCCATCTGCATCTAAGTGATGGAAAATGAACTCGTTAATGGCTGGGCCCGGCTTAGTCAATATAGGATATCGATCCCTGGTGATGAAGGGCTGGATGGGAAGGGGCTTGGTTAAATGGGCTTTATCCTGGGATGAGCAGGGCTGGGTGGGCAGAGACTGATGAAGGAGAGCTGGGAAAACACCTCATTTTCCCTGCTAACTGCAGGGGTTTGGGAGAGCCTGCCAAACTGAGGAGGTGGTGCCTGAAGGACGCGTGGAAGGGCTGCTCGAGATCTGATTGCAATCTCTGTTTTCTGCTTCTGCACTGCCTGGCTCCAGGGCTCTCCTCATCCCAGAAACTTTGGATGTCCCAATTTCCCCCTCTGTGAAGGAGAGATGTCTCTCCCAAACCACCCAGCCCTGCCCCGAGCAAATCTGATTTCCTCTTGTCGCAGCTGATTCAGCCCAGGCAGGGAGATTAGATATGGATAAGGCAGGAGATAAAGGCTGGCACTTCCAGAAAGCCACAGAAAACTGTGCTCTGGGGGCCTGCATCCCCTGGGAAGTGCCCTGAAGGGTTTGGAATGTTTCTCATCACCTGATGGGAGTTATCCTGGGGGAAGGGCTTGTCCTAGTCTTGCTTTTGGGCTAACAAACTGCCCTGAAGTCTTTTCCTGTTGCCCATCATTGAGGGGAAAAAAAGGAGAGAACCACACCTGGAAATTTGGGAATCTGCTGCAGGAAGTGGGAATTCCCTGTGTGGCTGTGCCAACACATTGCACAACAGGAAAGGAATGAGATGGGGGAGGAATGACAGGTTAGAAGAGGGAATAGGGAACAAACCCCATATTTTTGGTGCGTTTTGGGTGCAATCCTTCTATAAACACTGGCAAAAAATGGTGTTGGGTCTTTTAAGAGCCCTGATCCAGCCTTTCATCACTCCCACAGGGCAAAACACGGCCCGGGGAGCTGGGAACAGAGCCCCAGACAGAGTAAATTGGTGGTGTTCCACAGGGTGATGCTGATTTCCATCACAGCGAGGTCAGAACAGCAGGGCTGGCTGGGCTTCACTCAGGCTCCCACTGCTGTGCCTCAGGGGCACTCCCCTCATTTAAAGGGATTGCAGGAAAAAAAGGGCAAGTTTGGAAAACTTGGTAAAACCTTTCTGGCTCTGGAGCAGCTTTGGCTGCCTGCGCAGGGCTTTGGGATCTGCAGGGCAGAGCTGAGCAGTTTTAGGAGGGTGGGATGGTGCTGTTGCCCTCAGGGATTCCCAAATACCCTGGGTCTCATCCTCAGCTGATAAAAGCTGGCAGAACTGATTTATGGCCACTGAAGATCAGCTGCAGCAGGCCCACATGAGAGCATTTGCTGAGCTCTCTGCTCCCTCTCCTCTCTCTCCACTTGCCTTCAGTCACTAAAATCTGCTTCATTAACAAACTCTCCTTAATCACTGCTCCTGAGCAGCCGAGTACTCTGCCCACTGGGGCTCTGCGTGGAGCTCCTTCCCAAGGATTTTTCCAGCCAATATAACACACACTTTAATGACTTTTCTTCTCCTTAGCCAGTTGTTGGAGGAGGTGGAGCAGTGGCTCTGCACGGTGGCTGAATGTTAGCTGTGAATCTGCTGACATCCTGAGCAGCCAGACATCTTCCTTCCCTGGAAAGGGGGTGGTCTTTTAGCTAAAAAAAATAAAAGAAATTTGACTCGGGGAATCGGTGGAGGTGATGCTCCAGCTTTTAGGGCCGTCATGGAAAAAGTATAAGGGTCTTTAAGGATTTCAATTTCGTATCTTCAAAGGAAAAACTCTTCCAGAAAATGTTAATCTGGAAGCGATTAGATTGTGAGGGAGGGAAAGATAGGCATGGAAAAGAGCAGGCTCAGGCCTGGAATGATGCTCAGGATTTGTGCTCAGCAGTGTCTGTCGATGCTGGTCCTGCACCCCACGGCTGACAGAGCCCTCTCCCAGCCCTGGATCCGACACTCAGAGCATCTCAGAGCTGTTCTATTCCCATCCTGGCGTGGAGCCATCTGTGTGAGACGTCAGAGTCTCCCCCTCACCTCCCTTCCTCAGCACCTTTGCCGTGGGGAGCTGCCGTGCCGGGGGAGCAGCCCGGCCCAGGCAGCCTCACATCCCGTGGGCGGCTTGTTTTCCATCCTTCCCACCCTCCCGGTGATGAGGAGGCCTATTTTTCTCCCTTTCCATGAGCAGAAATAGCTCGTGCTTGTCGTAAATCACCTCGGCTGCAGATGGTGAGTCACCGGTTGATCAAAGGCGAGACCCTTTTCTGGGGCTGGGAGGAAGAGTAGATGCTTCAATAAATCATTAGGAATCAGCAGCAAAGAGTGTCCCTTGGGTCTGAGGAGAAAACCTGGCCACCCCCTCATTTGTCCCTGTGCCCCTGCCATAAATCACAGATTTTAGTGTCAGGAGTGGGGACAACCACAAATTTTAGTGTCATGAGTGGGGACACCTGATTTAGGATCCCTGTCACTTGATTTAGGATCGCTGTCACCTGATTTAGGATCCCTGTCTCAGCCGTTTCTAGGAGCTGGGCAGGGCTTTGCTGCCCTAACCATCAAAGCTGGACAGCATCAAACCTGTGGCCGAGGGGGACGGAGGTGCCAGGAGCAGGGAATGCGAAGGGACAGAGTGTTGGCATGTGCCACTCACCGGCAGAAATCAGAGGAGGAACGCGGAGTCGAGCGGGATCAGCGTCAGCGGGGCACGGGCGTGACAGGAGCTGGCGTGGAGGTGACAGCAGCGGGCAGGCACGGGGAGGGGAAGTGCCAGCCTGTGACAGAACTGCCTCGGGATCCAGGATAACACACCGGGCACCTGTGGCAGGGCGGGAACGAGACCAGGAGCACCACGGCAGCGGGGAGAGGAGGAATCCCTCATCCCTCACCCCTCATCCCGAATCCCGAATCCCGAATCCCAAGCCTTTCCCCGCGCCTGCAGTGCCATCCCAGGAGGGAGGATGGGTCGCACAGGAGCACAGGGGGGTGTGAGAGCTGCCAGGGAGGAGGGAAGGAGCTGGAGTTGTTCCTGTACCCTGAACACTCCTCCCTCTCCTGCGTGTCTCCAGCCAGCCTCTGCGGGAAGGAAGAGACATCAGTGGCTCTTGAGGCAGAGACTCCGCCGAAAGCCGAGCAGATGAAGGGTTTGCCATCTGTGAACAAGTTGTTCTGATTGAATTAGAGAACATTTAACATTTACAGATAATTAGGAACAGCCACCCATTACAAAGGCGGCGGAGGGAAGGGGAGCTTTTGAAAGGCGATTGGAAGCTCCTTGACACATCAGCCAGGGGAGCTTTTCAGACACAACTTCTGAGCCTTTCCAGATGCTTTGTGCTCCTTGCATCCCCGAATCTTGGGAGCCCAGAATCTCCCCCTGTCTCTCCCTTCTGTCCTCTCCATTACTGTTTAACTGCCTTTTGCCTTCTCTCCCCGCCAGCACTCAGCCAGCTCCTCTGTGGGAGGTTTTAGCAGGGTTTCCTCTTTGGTCCCATACTGGGCCGTCAGCTGTGAAGCAAAAGGGAAAGAAATTTACTTTTCTGCTCCATTACTGTCACAATTCCTTTGGTCTGGAGTTGGGCTGTGCAGCCATGGGGAGGGACGGCCCTGGATGTAGAGGCTCCTGTGCTATCCTGACCTCTGCAGGAGAGACCTGGACCTAAAGCTGGTTAGGATTTTATTCAACCTCTATTACGGAGCAAGATAAATACCTTTATAATAGAAAAAAAATATTTTTTGTAGATAAAAAAGTAAAATAGTCTCCTTTACGCTCAAAAATACGTTCTCCTCTTTTTATCCTTGTGCTTCCTTAATGTGTTTTTACATCAACAGTATTAAGAAAAGCACGTTTGCCATCCTTTTCTTTTGAGCGCCAAAGAAGCTCAAATTCCCCAAAACACAAAAAGAGATGATTTCCATCCCAAATTTCTTCTGAAAAAGAACTGGCATTTCTCAAGCAGCTCGAGCAGTAATTGCCTCTCAGCAGTGCTGGTAATTTCCCCGCATCTGCTGCAGAGATACCCAAGGGGTGAAGCCATAAAGCTGCAGCTGCCCTTTGGCTGGAAGGAGCCTCAGCGATGGTTTTTGGGCAGCACATCCAAGGCTTGGCCTCTGCTCCCAGAGCCGTGGGCAATTCCAGGAGCAGAGCCATGGGATCCCAGTGGGATTGCTGTGCCTTGCAGGGAAGAGAACCCGCACAGGGAGTGAACAGGTTCGTGTTTGCATGTCCTCTTAGAAGGAAATGAATGCCCAAAGAAGTCCTGGATGCTCTGGAGGTGTTCAAATCCAGGCTGGATGGAGCTTGGAGCAGCCTGGGACAGTGAAAGGTGTGGAACAAAAGGAAGGGGGTGGAACAAAATGATCTTTAAGCTCCCTTCCAACCCAGCCCATTCCGAGAGTCCGTGAAACGGCAAACCGAGGTTTTTCCCACCAAAACATCTCAGGAATCCTGTCTGGGACGCTGATACCGACACGGGCACAGCTTGTACCCCGTCCCTGTGCCCCCTTTGCCAGGCTGTGCCCAGCAGGCGCTGCGCAGGACCCTGACAGACATCTAGTGGCATTTCCTATAACTACAGGCACGTGGGGCTGCCCAGGGGCACCAGGGCTGCCCAGGGGTGCCCAGGGCTGCCCAGGGGTGCCCAGGGGTGCCCAGGGCCGTCCAGGGGTGCCCAGGGGTGCCCAGGGCCGTCCAGGGGTGCCCAGGAACCGGGTGGGGATGGGGCAATACAGAAATCAACATCAGCCATTGGGCTGGGCAGCTCTGAGCTCCATCTTCTGCTCTGGAACGAAGAAGGGGAGAAATCCCAGCAGGGCTGGTTCTTGGACAGCCGGGCTGGATCATTGCAGGCTCACCCCGCACCACCCCGTCCCCGTGCCACCGACACCGTCGGCTGGCACTGGGCACGGGCAGGGCATGGTGGGCACGGGGAGGGGATGGTGGGCACTGGGAGGGGATGGTGGGCACGGGCAAGGATGGATGGAGGGCACAGGGATGGATGGTGAGCACGGGGAGGGATGGTGGGCACGGGGAGAGGATGGCGGGCATGGAGAGGGGATGGATGATGGGCACAAGGATGGATGGTGGGCACAGGGATGGATGGATGGATGATTGGCACAGGGAGGGGATGTATGGTGGGCACGGGCAGGGATGGATGGTGGGCACGGGGTGGCTGGGCACAGGGATGGATGGTTGGCACAGGGAGAGGATGGATGGTGGGCACAGGGAGAGGATGGCAGGCATGGAGAGGGAATGGATGGTGGGCACAGGAATGGATGGTGGGCACAGGGATGGATGGTTGGCACGGGCTGGTTGGGCACAGGGATGGATGGATGGATGGATGGATGGATGGATGGTTGGCACAGGGAGGGGATGGATGGTGGGCACAGGGATGGATGGTGGGCACGGGCAGGGATGGATGGTGGGCACAGGGATGGATGGATGGTTGGCACAGGGATGGATGGATGGTTGGCTCAGGGAGGGGATGGATGGTGGGCACAGGGATGGATGGTGGACACGGGCAGGGATGGATGGTGGGCACAGGGATGGATGGTGGGCACAAGGATGGATGGTGGGCACAGGGATGGATGGTGGGCACGGGCAGGGATGGATGGTGGGCACAGGGATGGATGGTGGGCACGGGGTGGCCGGGCACAGGGATGGATGGTGGGAAGCTCATCCCCGCCGCTCCCCGGGGCCGCACGTGCCCGCACCCCGGCTGCGAGCATGAGCAAATGCCTCCAAGGGGGTGTCAGACACAGTTACAGTGAAACGCGATATTTATAACAAAGTGTGGGGGAAGGTGTCACATCACATCACGCTCATGCTCCGGCGCCCGAGACGCGGGGATGGCGCTGCGGAGCGGGGATGGGGAGGGCGGGTAGGCAGCGGGAGGAGCCGGCTCTGGGAACGCTGATCCCTCGCTGGAGCCCACCCCGAGCAGGGCTTTCCCGGGGCAGGAGAGCAGGGCAGGTCTCTGCTGGGTGCTGGAACCGCCTGGCGGTGCCACTCGGCTCTGGGAGCCACCGTGCCTGGCCCTGCTCTGCTTTCCCATGGGGAAAAATAAACTCCAGGTATCTCCAGTGACCTTAAGCACTGCTCTGCTGTTGCTTTTCTGCATGGCCATATCCCACTCGCCTGTGCGTCAGCTGGCTTAGGAGCACAGCCTTGCTGATAAACCTCGCCTTACCAAGCTGAGATTAGGCACTGTAATCTTTTGAATAAACAGTTCTTTGGAGAAAGCTGTGTCCCTGCACACAGCTGGGATTGCACCGCTCCCTCCCTGGAGTCTGGGACTCGAGACTGCCCAGCTCTTCCCTAAGAAGCCAAGGGCCAGGTCTCAGAGCTGCATTTCCCTGGATCCTGCATGGAAATTCCCTCACATGCTGCACGGAGAGTGGTGGGAGCTCCTACACACGCACACGAGAATATTTCTGTGCGTTCATCCCCTGCCCTGGCAGCGGCACAGTAGGACCTGGAAGCAGTGCAGCACAGCCATCCCAGCCTTCTCTGGGGGCTGATTGCCCGGGAAGAGCTTTTGGCAGCTGCCTTTTCCCCCTGCTCAAACTCGGGAGCATCTCCTGAGGGCAGGCAGAGCTGCTGCTCCTCCCGTGCAGGTCCGGTGACAGCTACGGGCTGTCCCCACAGGGAATGGCTCTGTGCCCACGGGTCCAGGCTCAGGGAATGTACAGCTGAGCCCTCTCTGCCCTGTGGTCCCCTGAGACTGACTCAAATCCAGCCACGCTGCCCCACAGTCCCTCGTGGGCCAGCTCAGCCTCTGCCCAGCCCAGCCCAGCTCTTCCCCCTGTTTCTCCCCCCACGAGTTTCCTTTTTGGGCACTCAGCTGCTCAGTGCCTGCAGGGATCAGCGCTCTCTCCCAGGGTGGTTTGAGGTCAGTCTGAGCATCACAGCTCTGTCCAGCAGTGGAGACCTCATCCCTGCTGGTGTGGCACTGCCAGCTTTGATCCTCCTGGGAGTGCCACTGACTGCTGCCACTGGAGTGCCAGCGTGGTCGGGGTGACCTTGGCCCCGCTGCCTGCCCTTCTGAGGCTGCTTCCAAGTGCCTGCAGCGCTGCAGCCGCAGTGCCTGCCTGGGGATGGCAGCGGTGGCTGCAGGAGGGAGGCTGGGCTCTCCCTGGGAGGGAACGTCCCTGGCAAAGGCACCAGCTCCTGCCCGCTCTGCAAGGAGAAAGCAAATATTCGTTTTCCCAGGGAAATGCACACTTGACCTCAGCCCGAGGCTGAGCAAGCCCTGAACTGTCAGGTTCCACTGTCAGTGGTGATCATCAGCAGGCAGAGGTGACATCAGCAGGCAGAGGTGACATCAGCACATTGATGAGAGATGCCCTTGTTAAGTTATCACCCAAGGCTGGGCTCCTCCACTCCAGGCATGAAAAAGAGCCAGGAGAAAAGAGGGATAAGAGCAAGGCTGGCATTTAAACCCCAGAGGGAAAAGGCTGGAGCACCTTGACAGGTGTGGGCTGTGGTTAGTGGTAAATTTTGGCTGCTTTGGGGAGGGAAAGGGGCTGGAAATGTTCAGGGAGAGCCTTTCAGGAGGTTGTAGACTCGGTGTTATTGTACAGGGGTGTGCTGGGTGCACTTTATTTGTATTGTATTGTCTGGATAACACATCCCAGTTATTCCCATGATCTGCAGGGCCTGGATAGCACATCCCTGTTATTCCCATGATCATGGCCTGGATAGCACATCCCTGTTATTCCCATGATTTTATGACCTGGATAGCACATCCCTGTTATTTCCATGATTTTATGGCCTGGATAGCACATCCCTGTTATTCCCATGATCTGCAGGGCCTGGATAGCACATCCCTGTTATTCCCATGATCTGTATGGCCTGGATAGCACATCCCTGTAATTCCCATGATCATGGCCTGGATAACACATCCCTGTTATTCCCATGATTTTATGGCCTGGATAACACATCCCTGTTATTCCCATGATTTTATGGCCTGGATAGGACATCCCTGTAATTCCCATGATCATGGCCTGGATAGCACATCCCTGTAATTCCCATGATTTTATGGCCTGGATAGCACATCCCTGTTATTTCCAGAAGAGGAGTGCCAGCTGTGAGGATGCCAGAGTGTGACAGCCCAGGGAAATCCATCCGCACAGAACATTTCCCAGCGGGATCACCGAGGGACACGACGCTCAAGCCCAGCCAGGGGTCCCTGCTGGCTCCCTGCACACCCCACAGCGTGGGTGGCACACGTGGTGCCGGGGCTGTCTGAGCACAGGCGTCACCTCTGAGGAGGGGTGGCTGTCAGTGGGTGACACTGCCAGCTCCGTGTCACCCTCGCAGCCGCGTGTCACCGCAGAGCCCGGACACACCACGCCTGAGTCACTGCTTGTGCCAAAACTCAGCACTGGGTCCCAGCTGGGGTGACAGTGGGGGACACGTGTGGGTCCTGGGTGTCCCTGGGCACTGCCCACGGCCGTGGCACGAGGCCATGGCACGTCCAGCCCGCAGATGTGGCCACAGCCCCGCTCCCTGCACGGCTGAAAGGAGCTCGTCCTCGTCCCGCTCCCTGCAGTACTAAGGCAGCCTGGCATTTACCCAGGGTTTATTTGGACACTCCAGAGCCAGCTGCACACATTTTTTTCATTTGCTTTTTGTCTGACTCCATGCCCTTTTGGTGATTGCTTATAAACTCGGTGTGGAGAAGGGACCGACGCTCACTGCTTCCAGGGGAAGGAGGCTCATGCTGCAACCACCAGAGGCAGACAGACCAAGAGGGAAGCAAGCTGAGAGAGAAAAAAAAAAAAAAAAACCTAATGAATTATCTGTCCTGGAAACAGCGTGTTCTTTTTGCAATTCCCTTTGACTGTTTAGGGAAAGATTTATCCTCTCCTTTCTCTGACAGCACAGTTTGCAGTGTTGCTGTTAAGTTCGGGCCAGCCTGGATTAACTGTGCATCCTCAGTGTCTGATTAGCTCTATTTGCTGTGTTTTTATTGACCTATGCAAGAGGGAAATCTAGGTCAGGCCAGGCTGATGAGGCTGGAGCTGGCTCTGCAATATAAATCAGTACAAACGAGGCCATCCAGCCGCTGAGCCATCAAATCACGCTCTGGGGTGGGTGGCCTCCAAAGTGGCCAGGGGACATAATTAGGAACTTTCTCAAGCTGTCAATCAGACAGGGAGCCCGCTTTGGAGGTGGAGGGCTGTTCTTGGAGCTGCTCCTTGTTTCTGGGTGAGATGCATTTTATCAGCGAGTGGCTGCAAATAGAAAGGGCCCCTGCCTGGCTGTGACTCCGTGTTTCTGTGCACACAGGAGGGATGGAGACAGCTGAAGGAAGCCTGCAGGGCTGAGATGAATTTTTCTACGGAAGCAGGAGGGGAGGGCAGAATCTTTTACCCAGACTTTATTGATGGCTTTTGCCATGCACAGCCAAAGGGGAAGCAGTGGAGACTGTGTGCTCCTGGCAGTCCTGAGTCTCCTCTAACACTGCCACTCCTGGTTTGGTTGGATCAGAGCAGGGATCAGCCTGTGACCCAATCTGCAGCTGTGTTAGTCACCCTGCTCTGGGGGAAAGAGCAGGCAGCGATGGCTGTGACAGGCTGATTTCAGCTGCCTCACAGAACCCCTCCACCGCTGGAAAAGCTCTTTGCAGGGAGACAAAGGTGTCTGGTGCTGGAAGTTTCCAGGCTGGGAAGCAGGGAGCAGCCTCAGCTGGTGCTGTCTGGGGTGTGTGATGTGCTGGGAGTGCGATGTCACACGGCATTAGCTTCACTCTCAGCAGGGCCGAGGCGCAGTGACAGCGCCGGGCACCACGAAACCACCCTGGGAGGGGACAGGGGAGCAGCACGGCCACGCACAGGGGCCACACCCCAAAGTGGGCACCCAGAGAGGGGGTGCTGTGGGCACAGAGGGCAGGGCAGGCCGTCCCTGCTGTCACGTTCCCCGCGGGGCTCTCAGAAGGCGCTGCTGGCTCAGCCTGAGCTCAGCGGAGGGAGGCGAGCTCAGGTCAGCGTCACGTTGCGCTGCCAAGAGCCACACATGTGGTGGCCAGGCAGCGCCCCGGCCACGGGGAGGTGGCCCTGGAGAAGGTCACCTGGGTGGGGAAGCTGGCTGGGATCTGCTTTTGGAGGAGCAATGGTCTGGGCAGGGCAGTGCAGGGTTGAGCTCGGCGCTGGGAAGGGAGCAGGGAGTGCTCAGCGCGCGGAGGGAGGCAGAGCTCCTGCTGCCTGTGGGAAGCTCACAGATGGCAGGCCTCAGTGATCCTGCAGTCCTCTCCCTCCTGGAGGCTTCTGGAGGGATTTTGGAACGTATGGAGCAGGAGCACCTTCAGTGGGAGTGTCAGGAAATGCCCTTTTGGGAACAGGGAGAACCCACCGGTGTTTATACAGCTCCACACCCAGGTGGAGTGCAGGTGTCCAGCGCTCTTCTTCTGGGGAAAATCCGGTCAGGAAAACAAGAGGAACATCAGCTTTTGTGGAGAGAAAGAGAGAGAGACCTGCTGGAGATGCAAGGCATCCTCCACTGAACCCATTTCCAAGGAGATGCTTCCTTGGGCGAGGCTGGTGGATCCAGGGGCACCCGGAGCTGCCTGTCCTGCTGAGGGGAGCAGCCACCCGGGGAGGGCCTGGCCCTGCCTCCCCAGGCATTGACATTCCCTCCACATGCTGCTCCTGCCTCCCTCCCCTGCTTTATGGCTGTGATTTACTCACGTCACAGGCGCGGCATCGCGGAATTGAATTTACAGGAGGCTGAATTTATGATTAGAGAAATTAACCCTTCGCCGCTTCGTGCCTCCCCCAGCCCCTTCTGTGTGCACCTCTGCAGCACTCTGACTGAGAGAGCCCAGGGAAGACCCGAATTCCTGCAGGATTGCCGCTCCTCTGGAATGAAGGGATCAGGGAAAGGGTTCCATGGGAATCTGGGCATCCAAAGTTCCCGGGCTCTGCCCACAGAGCTGCGAGCTGGCACTGCAGCCGCTCCATCAGGCTCCTGGCTGCTCGTTCCATGCTAGAAGTCCCCTCTATAATGATGTATTCCCACTTCTGGGCGATTTCCAAGGCATTCCCAGCAGGTATTTCTCAGCCTCGCCATCCCCTGCCCCTCCCCATCGAAATTCGCCCTCTCTCCAGCTGAATTATTGGATAAACTGCAAGGCACAGAAGCCAAACAAAGAAGGAAGGGGAGCAGAAACGAGAGACAATTTACAGGTCACAAGCCAAACTCGCTACGGGACGCAGCTCCGCGGCTGAGTTTGTGTCTGGGGGTGTTGGAATTACTCCATCCTCAGGAGCTAATTTGGGACATCCTCTGCTCCCTGCCGGGGGAGGAAATGGCTCCTGTACAGCAGGCGCTTGTCTGTGACAGATCTCTTGTAAACAGCATAATAGCTCCGTGTCAGACAAGACATCTTTATCAGGTGCTCTGCCAAGGCCCCAGGGGAAGCTGGAGGACAGAGCGTGGTCAGCGGGGATTTTTCAGGCACAGGCTGGCTGAGATTCCGTCTGCACGGAGCCCTGGCTGAGCCAAAGGCTGCTCATAAAAAAGGCGGTCTGTGTTGTACCTGCAGCATCCCACGGCAGAGCAGCTTTGCTCAGGTATTCTCATCAGAGGCACTAAAGAAAAGATGATAACAGAACTGGAGCAGGCAGGAGAGCAGGATGGAGAGAGGATTTCCTGCTCTGGCGGAAGGTCAAAGACTTTTTTTCTTCCCCAGTATGAAAATCCTGGCGTTTTTCTTCAATCATCAAAACCCATTTTTATCCGGGCTTGATCACAATGATTCATTTGGGCCGTTTTATATTTTTTTCCTACTCCTACACATGTATTCACCACCCTTCCCTTCATACCTACAGTCCCCAAAATCCCAGTTTCAAATCTGGAACGGAAGTGCTGCTGTGTTTTTTTTTTTTTCTCTGGGATTGCTGTTGAGTGAGAGGAATCTGTCTTGCTTTCAAATGAACATTTTGGGATTTCTCTTTCTGCTGGAGGCTGAAACCAGAACAATTTCTGTGGGCATCAGCGTTCCTCTGGTGATGTGATTTTTTTTTTCCTCTCCTCTTCCAGCCTCTAAAAACCCACAGCCCTGTGCCTGTGAGTCCATCCATCCATCCATCCATCCATCCATCCATCCATCCATCCACCCACCCATCCATCCATCCATCCATCCATCTCCCCATTCCCATCCTTGCTGAGCAGCCCCAAGACATCCCCAGCTGCAGAAATCCTGCTCGAGGTGGAGAAACTGCAGCAGCAGAAGGAGCTTTTACAGCAAAGAGTGTTTATTGATATTTTATTATGCTGTTTAGCAGGACCCTGGTGCCTGTAATAAAGCATTAAGGAAGTGTAGCAGCACATTCTCATTGATCCCCCTTCAGTGCTGTGATATTTCTGGGAGGATCAGGGACAAAGAAAAGGAATCGTTTTGCTCCCCTCCCCTGTGCTGAGTTGCTGATGGCAAAATGCCCCGGGAGCCTGAGGATTAGTCAGATTTAACGTGCCCCCCAACTGAATAATCACAAACCACATGGTAAGAAGGAGAAGCTTTGGGGGTTTTTGATCTGTAGAACTGCACAGTGAGGAATCCATGGTGACTCAGGAGAGCTCAGATCTGCCCAGCCTGGCATTTCCTGGCTGGATGGAAATGCTCTGGGCTGGTCCAGGGAAGGGATGAGCTGGAAATCCCTCTGTGTGACAGCAGTGGCTGAGGTCTTGTGTGCTCTGGGGGCTGCAGCCTGGCTGGGTTTCAGCACAGGGAACAAACCCTGAGCTCTGCACCTGGCAGGGACCTGTCCCTCTGTCCCCCATGAACACTGGGATTTCACCTGGCACCAAAACTGGGAAAAAACCTGCTCTCACCTGGAATTCATCTGGTACCAAAACTGGGAAAAAACCCTGCTCTCACCTGGAATTCATCTGGTACCAAAACTGGGGGAAAACCCTGCTTTCACCTGGAATGTATCCAACACCAAAACTGGGAAAAAACCTGCTCTCACCTGGAATTTATCTGGTACCAAAACTGGGAAAAAATCTGATCTCACCTGGAATTCATCTGGTACCAAAACTGGGGGAAAACCTGCTCTCACCTGGAATTCATCTGGTACCAAAACTGGGAAAAAAATCTGATCTCACCAGGAATTTATCCAGCACCAAAACTGGGGAAAAAAACCTGTTCTCACATGGAATTTATCTGGTACCAAAACTGGGAAAAAACCTGCTCTCACCTGGAATTCATCTGGTACCAAAACTGGAGGAAAACCCTGCTCTCACCTGGAATTTCTCTGTTACCAAAACTGGGAAAAAATCTGATCTCACCTGGAATAAACCAAATAAACTCTTAGGTCAGAACTCTTAATGCATCCAACCTCGTGTTTGAGACCTGCCTGTGCCCCCCTTCTCCTCTTGGGCGGTGCTTTAGGAGCCAAACCTGCTCCCAGGTGAGCTCCAAAGGGCAGCTTTTGTTCCTGGAGCTGCTGGTCCTCACCCCTGGGAAGAGCTGGGAGCCTCTGGCTCTGCCATCCGTATGCAGGCACATAATTCTGTCTGGGATGGAGGTTTTATTCTTGTAAACATTGTATTTATTATTAAAAGAATACATATATATATAGGCTGGTGAATTCATATTGCACCAAAAAAAAAAAAAAAAAAGTCATAAAGCTCCCACTAAAGAGGCAGGAAAATGCTGTGAGAGAACAAAGCAGGAATTTATCATTGGGTTTGGGCAATCTCAGAGCCAGGCATGGCGTTGTAAATAAAACACACAGCGCTGCTTTCACCACAAATGTACCCTCAATCAGGGAAAAAAATACAAATAATTTGAGGCCTGATCTGCTCCTCAATCAGGATGTGACTTATGCTCAGGAATCGGAGAGATAAAAAATGGGGGCAATTTCTAAATCACTCTGGTCTCCAAATGCTTCAGTGTCTTCAACTGTCGGAGGGAGGAGCTTTGGGAAGGAGCAGAGGAATTTGGAATGCCTCAAATTTTGAGGTTTAATCCCAGTTTTCTTAAATTCCAGCACCCCACAAATGAAGGCATCCAGTGCTGTTCATCTTTTCTGAACAATTTTATCAAGTTCCCCACACAAAACCTTTAATCTTTATGGGATGATTTAACTCTTGCCCTGCTTGGTGCAGGCTGAAAAATTCCAGGATTGGTTTAAACCAAGAATTTCATGCCTGAGGTCCTTTTAAAGGATCTTTCAGAGGGATTAAGGAAAGCAAAGCTCACTAATATCAGGCTTTAATTTGCCACACTGGCTCCACACTGCTGCTGGTGGATTTGTGGGGCCTGCAAATGAAGGTGAAAGCTTTGCAGCCACTAAAACCACGGTGGCAGTGACTTGTGGAGATCCTGACGGGGTGTAAAATCCCTGGCTGAGGGAATTTCAGCCCGGTTTTAAAACACTGACCAGACAGAACCTGGCCCTGTGTGCCAGAACCTCCCAAGGATGCCGCAATGCAGAATTATTTTGGTGCCTTAATGCATCTGATGCAGCTTCAGAGCTATTTAAGTCCAGCTTAACTTGTTCTTGATCCCTTAATTGTATCATCAGGAGCATTTCCAAATCAGTTCTGCAAAATATCTCCCTCCTGGGTCTGAGGAGAGCCATTATCCAAGTTTTGATCCATTTCCCTGATAAGAGTGATGAAGTTTTAGTGAGGCTCTGCTTCCTGTGGGTGCTGAGGAGGCAGGACAGTCTGTGCCTTCGGGTGACAACCCCAGAGGTGACATTCAGCTGTGGCTCTGTGGGCTTTTGAACACTCTGGGGGTGTCTTGGTACCCGGGGAAGGGGTAACTCATGCTTTGTACAGGTAATATTGGGGGTTTTATCTCAATCCCGTGGTTCAGGGCGCTGTGCAGGCACCCAGGGGTGCCCGGGGTGCCCAGAGGGGCAGGCAGGTGAGGGATGAGCAGCAGGAATGTCATTCCATCCCTCCTACAGCTGGGGGCTCCGAGGCACAGCAGGACCGAGAGCGCCTTTCCCATCCTTTCCCATCCCTGCGGGTTTTCCTGGTCCCCATCAGCCACGGGATTCCCGAATAAAGCTGTGTTATAAATGAATGCTCCAATTTATTAATTAAAGAGAATTTATTCAATGGTCCAAATATAAATTTAGAGAATGACAACGAAAAAAGCCACTATCCAAAAAGAGGTCAGTGCCGAGCCCGGGTATCGGCGCTGGGTGAGACTCAGGTTTGAGAATTCCAGATTTATGCCATTCCCTGCTTTCCAACAGCCCCTGTGTCCTCAGACAGGCACTGGGAAATGCCCTGTGTGGTGCTGCCTGGTCCAGAGGCAGATTTGGCTGAGGTCAGCCCAAGTTCATGACTCTGCCAGGAGTTTATGATTTCTTTGTTATGGAGGTTCAATACGGATTGATTTTAAAATAAACTTTTTTTTTTTAATTTTTTTTTTTTTTTTTTTTTGGAGGGGGGACAATTTCATAAATTCACTTTATTGTTCGGCTTTGATGTTATTTTTCCATGTGGTCAGCATAAATCTTCTCCCTTGATTCCCTCACCACTGGTTTTTAGACCTTGAGGCCCTTCTCTCCCTCTCTCCTGATCAAAAGCTGGGCATGGACTGAAGCTCAGCTGAGGCTCAGGTCTAGGGGCCAATTTTGAAGTTGCAATTCAGGAATTCAGCCAGCCCAACTCACTTTTTAACCCAAACCTGTATTTTCTCAGGTATTTTCAGTTGGAATCAAGGAATTTCAAGACTTTTGAATGAGTATTAACAGATGGGAAGTTTCAAGTGCTTGAGCATTTGCATCACGGTGTCATTTGGATAATAATTGATTCCCCAGGGATGCCTGGGAATCAGCTTGGCAAAGAGGAATCTTTAAAAGGAAACTTTATCCAACGTGCTAAAACCTAAATGTGTTGTGAAACAGGAACTTCTCCCAGCCTTAAACACAGAAATCCATCAGAGCTCCCCTGGTGCGCTGCCAAAGGGAACTGGGCAGGGATTTGGGAATTCTGGAGGATAACGGGCAGGACTTACCCTGGATTGTCCCAGGGAGGTTCAGGTGACAAAAATGGGAATAATCCTCAGCCATGCAGCTGATCCCATTAATTGGGATTAATTCAGTTTGAAGTTTTCACCCCACGCTTTCCCTTGGGAAAATATTCCCTCCCATCCTCAATATAAATTTATTCTGTCAATTAAAAATCGCCTACAGCTGCTACCAACCCTCTAGGCTTTGACTGGCATCGGGGCAGGTGGTTTTGGGGGTAAGGAAACCACTTTTGGGAATTCTTTCCCCAAGTGTCACCAATTCTTTCCCCAGGTGTTTCAGCTAAAGCCAATGTCCCCAAATCCCCATCGCTTGGGTCACCACCTCTGCAGGAGATTTATTGAGCAGCTCAAGCCCCAGTTTGCCTTTTGGGATGTTCCACTGGAGTTTTTATTGGGTTTTTTTTTTTTTTGTTTGTTTGTTTGTTTGTTTGGGGTTTTTTTTTGGTCCATTTTTTATTTTGCAGTTGCACCTCGCCGTGGCTGTAGGTGCAAGGTGATTTTTCCATCTGCTCTGCTCTGCCTCCCTTGACCTCAGAGCTGCAGGATAAGGTAGGAAAACTTTCTGCTGTTGCTTTTTGTGAGCCTCCCTCCAGCCTGGAGTGCCAGGGGAAGGAGGAAAAATCTCTCTGGAGGAGATGAGTGTGTTTTAAAGAGCAGTGATATCTGTCAGTGAGACAGCAGCTGCTCTGTAATTCACTTCCAGCTCTGCCTCCTCCTCCTCTTGGCCCAGAAATGTCGACACAGCACTTTTCTCTCTCTGGGGTTGTTTATTGAGGGCTTTTTAAAAATGCTTTCGGTGTGTCTAGGGGCAGTATCGAGGAGAGGACAAAGAAAATTAAGGAAAGCTCGGAGTCTGTGCAGCCCCTCCCTGGATTGTCAGAGGTGGATGAGTTAATTTTACCCAGGCTGAAGGCACAGGAGGCCGAAGGAGCATCGAGGGGAGCTGCTAAAATCCATCCAGAAGTGCCCATCTGTTAATTTGGCATTTGCAGGCTGTCCCTGTGCTGCTCAGGGAGGTCAGAGAGCTGCAGGGCACCGAGGCTGTCCCAGAGCAGCTTTTTGGGAGGTGTTGGGAGCAGCCAGGCTGTCACAGGGAAGAAACTGGTGGCTTTTATTGGGTGGAAAATGCAAAAAAAAAAGGAATTCTGGTGTTCCCTGGGAGCACCTGAGTCACTCTGTGTGGCCAAAAGCATTCCTGAGGTTTTTCCCCCCAAGCTCCCATTCCCAAGGTTTCACCCTGGGTCCCATTCCTGAGGCTTTTTCCCCCAAGTTCCTGAGGTTTTTCCCCATTCCCAAAGTTTTCCCCCAAGTTCCCATTCCTGGGGTTTTTCCCCCATTCCTGAAGTTTCTCCCCTCCAAGTTCCCATTGTCAAGGTTTCCCCCCAAGTTCCTGAGGTTTTTCCTCCATTTCTGAGATTTTCCTTCCAAGTTCCCATTCCCAAGGTTTCGCCCTGCGTCCCATTCCAGAGGTTTTTCCCCCAAGTTCCCATTCCCGGGGTTTTTCCCCCATTCCAGAGGTTTTTCCCCCAAGTTCCCATTCCTGGGGTTTTCCCCCCATTTCTGAGGTTTTTCCCCAAAGTTCCCAAAGTTTTTCCCCCAAGTTGCTATTCCCAAGGTTTTGCCCTGGGTCCCATTCCTGACGTTTTTTCCCCCAAATTCCCGAGGTTTTCTCCCAAGTTCCCATTCCTGGGATTTTTCCCCCATTCCCGAGGTCTCCCCCCCTCCAGGTTCACATCCTCGAGGTTTTCCCCATTCCTGAGGTTTTCCCCCCATTCCCAAGGTTTCGCCCTGGGTCCCATTCCCGAGGTTTTTCCCCCAAGTTCCCAAGGTTTTTTTCCCCTATTCCTGAGGTTTTCCTTCCAAGTTCCCATTCCCGGGGGTTTTTTCCTCCCCCATTCCCGTTTTTTTTTTCCTCCCCCATTCCCGGTTTTTTTTTTTTTTTTTTTTCCCATTCCCGGGTTTTTTTTTCCCCCCATTCCCAGGGGTTTTTTTCCCCCATTCCCGGTTTTTTCCCCCATTCCCGAGGTTTCCCCAAGTCCCCTGTCCTGCCTTTTGTCACCTGCTGCTCTCTAGCCCTGCCTCTTGCCCAAATCTCCATCAGCGCCTCATTTTTTGGGGCATTACCAGGGAAACTTGGCTGCTGTCCCTAATTACGGAGGGATCACTAATTATTCCTGCCCTGAAACCGGGCTGAGTTTACCAAAACCGGGACTTTTGTCCTCACACCGTGAAAGATTGATTATTTTTGTTGAGATTTTCTGTGAAAAATTAATGAGGGGAAGCACGGTTTTGCTGGCTGAATGTGAGTGGCAAAGGAGCATTTTGCACCTCTAGATACCCTGGACATATCGAGTTTTACCTCTGATTTAGCAAAGATTGGTAAAAGATGAGTATTTGCTTAAAAAAAAGGGGAAAACTGCCACACACTGCAGAGGAAAAAGCTGAAAATTTCCTTGGGAGCAGCTGATTTTTGGAGCTCCAATAACCGAAGGTTCATTGTTCACCCACTCTGCTAAAAAAGACTTAAAGAGCTGGGTTTTTTTCTTGTTGTTGTTTTTTGGGGGGTTGTTTTAGTTTGTTGTTTTTTTTTTTTTTTTTTTTTTTTCTTTTGGGTGGTTTTGTTTTTTTTTTTTTTTTTGGAGCGGTTTTGGTTTTTTTGGGGGTTTTTTTTTGGTGGTTTTGGTTGTTTTTTTTTTTAGTTTTTTGGTTTTTTTTTTTTTTTTTTTTTTTTTTGGGGGGGGTGAAATAATGCTTCTGTGTGTGGGAAATTTCCTGGAAAGGCTTTTCTTTGAGCACCTTTATTTTCTTTGAGCACCTGTCCTTTCTTGCTGCTGCAAACCCCACCCATCAAACGGGAGTTCCTGGAACGCTCCCTCACCTGCTCCAAATATTTTGGAATTCTTGGGAATAGCTGATGAAAACTCTGCCAGGTTTCAGTGTGAGCTGCTGGGTTTATTTAAAACACTGCTTGCTTCAAGTTGGGAAAGGAAAACTTCCTTTATAAAACTTCCCTTATTTCTGCAGAATTAGGGGGCCAAATTGTCACCTGGAACTTCCTCCTGGAGCAGAATTTGGGTTCAAAAGCTGTTGTTTAGGTGGAAATAAGTTGATTTATGCCAGCTGAAAATGTGTTTCTAAAACTGCTTGAAGCTTAGCGTTCCTTTCTCAGCATCCCTGCGAGATAAGGATTTACTGCAGCTGTTGGAGAAATGCAAATTTTTTTTTTTTTTTTTTTTTTTCTCTCCACGAAATATGTCTCCTCATAAAAATGCTTCTTTGGTGTGTGGAAATATTTCATGAGCATCTTTAAGGTTTTGATGGGAGATGGGATCCCAGAAAGCAAAACACTTTTTTTTTTTTTGAGCTTTATTTTTTAGAATGCTGGGTTGGTTGGATTTTTTTTTTTTGTTTGTTTGTTTTTGTTGTTTTGTTTTGTTTTTTTTTTTTTTTTTTGCCACAGTCTCAATTATTTACATTTTCCTTGCTGATAAAAAAGTGTGATAAATGAAAGCAGGCAAGTTTCTCATGCACACAGAAAATGGTGTTTGGGGAGAGTGAAGAAATTGCAGTGTATTATGGTGTTTCAGGCAGTTCTGCCAGTGACGAGCTTCAAATAAGAAAATCCTGGGTTCAATTTTTATTTGGCAGATTTCTTTTTTTTTTTTTTGCCTTTTATCAGCTCCTGCAAAGCAGTCCACGCTTAAAGAGCAGAATCAATACCCGGGGAGGGTCAAGCAGCTTACAATTCATTACATGTGTGTGTTTCTGTCTGACAGTGCAATTCTTCCTTCTCATTTTTCACGTCAACTTCTTCTCGGGGAGAGGAAAAAAAAAAAAAAAAAAACAAAACAAAAAAACAAAACAATAAAAGAAGGGAAAGAAAAGTAAGAATAGACAAAAAGACAGAGAGATTTACCCGAGGCATCAAGTGGAATGGGAGCTGACAGGTTTCCTAATGTTACATGCCCAGAACAAAAATGATTCCTCGCTGTGCTCCTCTGTAAGTGCTTGAGAATCCTTTGTGCTGTTCAGGGGAGCCTCAGCTCCGGGATTCCCCACTAATTCCTCCCAAATTGTGCCCGAGATGCTCGCTGGCCCGGCAGGAATTACCCGGCAGATCAAAGGCGAGCAGCAGTGAATTGTTGGGATCTTTTCCCGGTTTTGTCACCGAATGTGCCCAAATTCCCCCAGGCAAACCAATTCTTTTTGGCTTTTTTTTTTTTTTTTTCCTTGTTGTGAGGCAAGAGTAGAGGCAGCTTTGGGAAGGGTGAGGATTTAAAACTGCTGGAAAAATCCCTGTTGGGGCGGGATCTCTCTGCTGATCCAAATTACCACAAGTTTCAAGCGAATTCAGCATTTTCCCAGGTCCAGCCGTGTTTGCAGGTGCCCTTGGAGGTCCCAACCTTCTCCACTCAGCAGGGAGCTGCAAATCCAGGGAAAAACCTTGGCTTGGGGCTCCCACTCCAGCAGCTGGAGCTGAGGGGGCTGTGTGAGACTGGTGGGGTGTCCCTCCAGCCCTGGGGAAATTGCAAAATCAAGTCACAAATACATCAGGAGAGGTCCCAGGCTTGTCTTGGCTGGAATCTCCCAATGAAAAGCTCATGGATGAAAGGGAGGATTTGGGTTTTTGGGACTGCTTGATCACAGCCAAGTGTCTGGGAGGGCTTGGAGACACAAACTTCCACCCTTGGGAAGCTCAGGTGGATGTTTGTTGCACTGGATCATCCTGACGGTTGTTTTTAGGCAGACCTCATTTACGTTTGTGTTTTCTGGGTTGGGTGAGGGAAGACCAAAAGGAAATTTGGTTTTTGCAGTGGATTAAATGCAGCTCCTCTTCAGGGCTCCTGAGGTTTCAGGGTTCCTCTGCTGCAGAAGGAGGAATCAGCACCATCAGCTTTTCTACTTTCCCACTTTTCCTCCCATGTTGAACTCGCAGGAGAGGTTTGGTCATGGAGAAGTGGGGCTGGTGGGACTTGGGGGGTCACCTAATCCATCCCCTGATCCCCTCTCCAACTGATTATATCACATTAACCCTGATGGAAGTCCCTAAAATCCACCTCCAACAAAGATTCCGTGCACTCAGTGTCTGTTATTTGCCCTCAGCATTAAAAGTTTATCCTAAGAAGGAATTTAAACCTCTCTTTTCCCATCTCCTCCCCTGCAGCTTCACCCTGTTTCCCCCTGTCCTGCCTCCCATGGCCTGAAGGATAATTGCCCTCTTCTCGTCTCAGAACAACCTTTTACATAAGAGAAATTTGCTCTATCTCCAGTTCAGAAAGCTCTTCCCTGGGCTGGGAAAGGTCAGATAAAATTGCCTTTTTTTGAGGCTTGGCTTTCCTAAGCCTCCCATCCATCTCCTGAGTGAGCTGGGTGTTGATACAGAGCCCGAGGTGAGCTTTTTGTCCACCAGAATCCCACTCAACAATTGAATTCCCACACCCTGCTGGGGCAGGATGGCAAAAATCAGCACTCCAGAAGTCAGGGTGAGTCCATACCTGTGTCAGAGCCACAGACTGTTTGTTTTTCGTGGCAGAGCTGTTTGCTTTGGCTGGGGGAGGGACCTGCCACTGTCCCCAGCTGCCTTGGGACACAGGATGTGTTTCCCAGTGGGATCTGCTCACACAGCTCTGCCCTCTGAGGTTGCCACCAGGGCAGTTTCTCCTCCAAAGCTGGGCTGGAAATCGGTGGAATCCCTTGTCCTGGGAAGCTCTGGCTCTGGTTTTATGCCTTGAGCTTCTCCTCGGTGAGATGCAATCCCTGTCAGAGCTGACAGCTCCAGCTTTCCACATTAGCCAGGAAAACATGCAGGAATAAACCACTCGTGCTTCTCCTTCCCTGTCATGTTTTCCCCCAGTACCTGATGTTTGCAAGTCTCTCTGCTTTCAGATCAGCTCCAGGAGCAGAGCACACACACGAGAGCTACAACTTTCTTTCACTCCCTCTCCCTCCCCCTCAGCCCGAGTGTTTAATTTGCTCCCGACTCTGCTTGAGCAATTTTTTTGAGAGCACAGTTTATATTTGCCTATGCAAATCAGCTGAGCAAATATGCTGAGGAGCTCCAAAGATAGATCAGGACGTTTCAGCACATGCCCAGCCCAAAGGAAAATCATCCCAGGCCACTTTGCTCTGTGTTAACCCCTTCTGCCTTCACTGGTTTGGGGCTTTTTTGGCAAGGAGCAGCTGTCCCAGCTCCTGTGGTGGGGCTGTTCTGCACAGGAGCACACACAGGGCTGTGTATTGAGGAATCACTTGTCTTTCATGTCCTTTTATTGGAGAACAAGCAGTTCCAGGAGCTGCACGAGTCCCAGCCAGCTTTCCTTCAGCCCTCTGATTGATGGAGTCTCTGGTGCCTCGTAAAGTTCTGCTCTTCTGAGGCTCTGGGCATGGTTGGGGAGTTCATAAAAATCCTCTTCCCTCTGGGTGCTCTCTGAGCTGGGCCCAGCTGTTGTCTCTTCTTTAGGGGGCAGGGAAAGAATTTGACCTTTCTCCTTGAATCCCCACCAGCGGTTATAAAACAGCAGAAAAATGAATTTTCCTTGAAAGTGGTGGATGGCTGAAATGGGTTCCAGCATCTCCTGCAGAACTCTGGTTTCCTAATTCAATTTGCCCTCCCTACAAGGGGGGAACGAGCTGCTTGGCATTCAGTGGGGTGACAAACAGCTCCTGCAGAATAAACTGTTCATTCCGGAAAAGCACGGCCACACTCCTCGGGAACACAAGTGACAGCACTGGAGAGTAATTACTCCACTTTGGAGGAATGCTAATTACTTTGGAGAGGGTTTTTATTCTGGAATAAAGACCTGCTGTCGCAGTGTCCTTTGGGAGGCGCGAGGGAATCGTTTCTCCGCTCCAGATGTTTTCCTCTTGGAGATGAGGGCTGGAAAGGCAGGGGCTGTGGTGCTGCTGAGCCTGGGGAAGGAAAAAGGCTTTTCAGGGATGTTTTATAGCAGGGTTGATTTAACCTCAGAGCATGTGGAAGACGACACGGCTGCTCCGTGCTGTTTTTAGCTGAGTTTCCTCGAGAAATGAGCCTTACATAAGCAGTGTCTGTATCCATCACTTCTGCACCATTAGCTCACTCCAGCCGTGTTCAGCACAGCACAGGAGGGCTCAGGGGCCGGGGCTGCACGTGTTTGGGTGCTCAGGGAGATCCTGGGCTCAGGGAGAGGCTGCAGGATGTCATTCTCCTGCTCAAGCATGGAATTATCTGTGGAATGGGATTATGGCTGAACGCACTTCTCCTTGGAAAGCTCTCAAATGGCCAAGCCCATCAACACCACAGCCCCAGCACTGATTTCTGAGGCCACAGTTTTATTCCTGGTGGTTTAAAGCTTCAGCAGCCCCACAGACTCTTCTCTCAGACTGAGCTGGAGCTAGCTCTGAGGAGGAAGAGCTGTTGCTCATCCTCTCTTCTTCTTCCCATTTTGCTGTCCCAGCTCTCCCCAGACAGAGTCAGATGGCAGCTCGGGGTGGTTGTGCTGGTTCTGCAAATGTTTTACTGTGCTTGCAGCCAAAAGCAATCTCACTTTGCCAGACAGTGGAATCTGAACCCTTCCCCCTCAGCTCTGCACTGGATGGAGGGTGAGGGACAGCTCTTGTTCCTCTGAGTTGTCCAAATTTATTGCCCAAATGGACGTTTTGGGTTGAGATTTAGTATTTTTCACACCTCTGCGTGAGAGAGGAAGCTCCTCTGATTGCTGTCATCTGCTCACCTGGGTTAGGAGGGGAAGAACAGGGGAGGAAAGTTCTGCTTTGGGATGGGGATTGCTCCTCACCTCTTTCTCTTAACTGAGGAGCAGTCTGGATAATTGCTGACATTAACACCTTCTCCTGGTTTTGGGGCATTTTGATGAGCTCTGTCTGAGCAGGATATGGATCCATCTGCTGTGACTGTGCAGAACAGCACAAAGGGGGAAGAGAATACTGGAGAATGGGGGACTCATCATGGGGGCCGTTTCCTGGCGTGGTGTGCACCCAGAGTGGAGTGGTTTGGGGGAAAAGCACCAATTTTTGTGTCCCATCATGGTTCTCTGAGAAACCCCAGCTCAGGCAGGGCTGAAGGCAGCTTTGTTGTCACTGCCCGGGGTTTGTCCTCCTGCTGAGGGCGACTTCAGCTCCTTTTGCTCCCGATTGCCCCAGGGCACAGCGAGGTCACCCCGTCCCCAGCCAGAGCAGGGCAGGGGGCACCCCCTGTCCCATGCCAGCCCTGCCCATTCCAGCTGCCAGGACAGCTGTGACGAGGGGCTCTTGGAGGTGTCAGAGCGACCCTGCCGAGCTCTCTGCCTTGTCCCCAGTGTCCCTGCTGCTGCCTGGTGACAGCCAAACGCCTGCTGCAAGGCCTGGCACCTTCCATGGCTCTGGGACGTGTTCCCAGTTCCAGGCACAGCAGGGAGGATTTTTTTTTTTTTGTTTGTTTGTTTTGTTTTTTTTTTTTTTTTTACGTGTGTCAACATTAGAAAGCAAAAACCAGACAGGGAAACATTGAAGAATCTCTTGCCCAGCCCAGCTCTTGTGCTTTTATTTGTCAACACTTATTTTTGTTTCCTGGCACAGCGTGGAAACATTTGGTCAGTGTTTTGGCTCGTGTCCCTGCTGTTTTCCCTGTCTCCTGCAGTGTCACTTGGAAGGACATTCCAGGCTTTTTTTTGTCATTTCTGTCAGGCATGAAGCTGTAAAATATTTGGGTGGTGGGGTAACAGTGTTTTAATCCCAGGAGATGTTTTTTTCCTGGCTCCAGGGCTGCTCTTTGGGCAAGGAAATGTTCTCAAAACCTTCTGCAGAGCTTCAAACTTGTGGTAATTTGGATCAGCAGAGCTGCTGAACCCGTGATCATTTACCTCAGCAAATGATGGCACACAGAGCTGGACAGAAGCAAAAATAATTTGGCTGAGCTGATGCTCAATGGTCCAAGGCTTAGTTGGAGTCTTAATAATTGTAATGCAATTACCCTCACAATTATGGTCAGATAAATCAATGCTCAGAGATCAGGGGAATCTTGAATTTCTTTTTGTTCTTTGTCCCCATGTTCTGGGGAAATTTATCTGGCTAAAACAGGACAGTGGGTTGGAGGGAACAGGGGTCTGACCCAGCACAGCCTGGGTCATATTTATCCAAAATAAAATAATTTCTCCAAAAGAAAACATTTTATCCAAAATCAAAATTTGGATTAGTCCTATTTTATCCAAAATAAAGATTTTTGGCTTCACCATTTCCAGCAGGTATTTTACTGATGAGCAGAAATATTCACCAAGCTCTGTTGGCTGGGATTGTCTCCCGGGGTGAGGAGCTGGGGGATGCTGCACCAGCCAGGGACTTGTGCAGTCTGCTCAAACTTTCCATGAGGCTTTGAGGGTTTTTCCTTTTGTTCAGGGTGCTTTGAATGTGGTTCTTCATGATATGGATGATGCTCTGTACGTGTATATATATATATAGATATTATATATATAATTTCTTTTTTTTTTTGTGGTAGGAGACATGTTTTAGCATGTGTGTGCTCCTGCTGAAGGTGATTTTATATAAATTTATTTTATATTTTATATAGAAAATAATAAATATATTTTAAATACATATTATATAATGTATATTTTAATATATCTTGTATATGGTATATATAAAAGACAAATAGATTATAAATATGTTTATATATTATATAATGTATATTTTTAATATATCTTGTATATGGTATATATAAAATACAAATAGATTTAAAGTATGTTTATTAGATAATGCATATTTAAAATATGTCTTATATACTATATAAAAATATAAATAGATTTTAAATATGTTTATATACGATATAATACATATTGTAAGTATATCTTATATATGATATAAAATATAGATTTTAATATATTTATATATTATATATACAATATATATTATATACAAAATAGAAATATATATTTATTTATATATTATTTATTCTATATTTTATTTATATATATATTAAAAATATATAAAAATATAGTTAAAATAGAAAAATGTAAAGGGTGTTTGCATGCACAGGGACCCCCTCAGGCGGTGATGAGAGAGGCAGAATCCCTGGAGGAGGAGGTGCCCGAATGGAACATTCCCTGGGATGTTCCTGGGGAGCTGAAATGGGAACCAGCTCCTGCCAAAATCCAGTGCAGAACTCAACAGGCATCAGGCACCAGGGAACTTCTGGGACATTTTGGGAAGCGCAGGGGTTTTGTGTTGTCCTGAGAGGCGAGGCATGAACAGACCTGGATGAAATATGGAAAAAGAAGGGCTCATTTTGTGGGGTCAGCTGGCAGGGCTGGAGTCCCTGCGGCCACCCCCAGCTCTGTGCTGCTCCCTCCATCCACCTCCTGGCAGCAGGGATGTATTTCTTTATCTGTGCTGCCTCAAGAGCAGGAGTTTCCAGGAAATTTGGATTTATTTTTTTTTTTTTTTGCGATGCCCTTGGGGCATTACCTGCAGTCCTCCCCAGGTGAGAAGGCACAGACTGGCTCAGCCTCTCCAGAATTCTGGCACTGCACTCCCCTGCCCTTGAAAGCAAGGGGAGATGAAGAGATAGTGCCTGGCTGGCCACCAGAACGAGTGGTTTTCATTAAAAGCGTGTGAAAAGCCTTGCTGTTTTTCAGCAGTGATTAAATGAAAATATATGTACACGCCAGAGACCTGATGTCAGCCCTGTGGGCAACACAGCCCGAGATGAGAGACTGAAGAAATAAGAAATTGTCACTGATGTTATGAATTCGCTGTGCCCCCGGGTCTGAGGGTTTTCCTTGATGACAGTTTTTTAATATAGTGCACGGAAATCGCTTTGAAGCCAAGAATTCCGAGTGCAGCTGGCAAAAGGGGGGATTTGCCATGCAGGAGCCTGGCGAGGGGAGGGGTTCCTTTAAAAAGTAAACTGGGGGGAGCCTGAAAAGCACTTCAGGGCTCTCCTGCCTTCTGATGCTGACAGATGACCAAAACGCTTGGGGGCGTGGGTTAATCTGGATTTTTAGTCAGGAAGGAACTGGAAGATTTTCAGGGCAGCACAACGCCCTGAGCCAAACCAGATTTGTCTCCTTACAGCTGGAGGTGTTGCAGTTTTTGACCCCTTTTGCCGCCCTCAACGTAAGAATCAGAGTTGTTCAACAAGTGCCTGCTGAGATATTCTCCCAGAAGTGTTCTCTGCACCTGAGCAGGCTGCAGGCACGGGTCAGGGCTCAGCTGGGAGGCAGCTGCTCAGCACTGGTGCTTAGGGGAGCTTTTGAGGCCAGCACAGAATCCTCTTCTTTCCCCCTGTCTCACAGCTCACCTTGAAATTCTCCCCAGAGAACAGAACAGGCACAAAGGCAGCTCAGGAAGGGCAAGAGACATCCTTGTCAAAATCCTTGGCGTCAAAAATAGCTGCCTGAGACGCTCCTGCTTTGAGCTAAATGATGATCCTAACTCGCTGTCCTCGGGTTTTTTGGCACAGTCTCCTTCCCTCTGCAGCATCTGCCGGCCCTGGGTAGCTCCGGGGCCCCATCCCTTCCTCTCAGGCAGCAGTGCCCAGGCTGCAGAGGGCAGGGCTGCCAGATCAAAGGGCCCTTAATGAACGTGGGACCAGTGGCTTCCTTAGTGCCGGCCTTACAGGGCTTGGAAAAGCTCCTGGCAGCAGGGGAGGAGGAGTGCGGGGTCGCTGCTGCTGGAGGAAAGGGGACAGGGCTCTTTGGGGCGTGCAGCTGCCCGGCTCAGCCCCTCACAAGTGAATTTGAGCAGCTCCATGTTGGCTTGATGCTCATTTTAGGGCTGTCCCTGCCTCCTTCCCTTTCCCTTTTCTGTAAAATTCCTCATTTCCCAGCCCCGCAGCCAAAGGAGTCTGAATGCCCAGGGTTGGCTTCTCAAGGTTGTTCATTTTCCCTTCTCTAGAACATTCTCTCTCTGCCCTGCTGAGCTCTGTCCAGCAGCTCGGCCATGGCATTCTGTCTGCCCTCAGGGCAGTGTTCACATTTTATACCAAAAACTCCGTGTGCCATGGTTACAATAACGTGCCAATATCTGTCATTGGTGTTGGACAGTGTGTCTGTGCCTGAAACCAACAGAAAAGTGTCACCAGCACAGCGAGACATGGAGGGCAAGGAGAGGGAGAAGAAGGTCAGGACACGCCCAAAGCCCTCCATCTTGTCCCCTGAACCCCATTCTAAAAAACCCCAAAATTCCACTTTTTCACCCTGTGTTAACTCAGCTACCACACCACTCAAACCCTTGTGGTTTGTAATTCCTCACACAGAGTTGGCAGCTTTTTCCAAGAGCTAAAATTGAAGCCACAAGTGTTTGTGACTTCGTGCCAAGGTCTCCAAACCCCCTCCAGGGTCTGGAGCCAGCCAGGGCAGCCAGAGGGATGTGCTGGGCTTGGACATGGAAAGCCCACGGCCCACCTGTAAACCCAGACCTGTAAACCATCAAATCCCCTCCTCCAAAGCTCAATTTACCTCCAGCTTTACATCCCCTTGGTCAATAAGTTTTCCTCTGCCCCCCAAATAAATTGGCCTCCAATTAAATCCTTGGGAAACATCCAGGTAAAATTGTTGCAGCTCCTGTTTTACTTCTCAGGGAGGGGAGATGAAGATTTCTTTTTAAAAGCCTCATGCAAATGTGCAGCTTTTGCTGCTGTTCAATAAAGTTGATCATTTTAGTGAGGAAGTATCAATGCAATTTTCCACACCACTGGCTTAAAGATTGGCTCTGGGTGTGAACGCAATCATTCCTTTTTCTCTCATTTGTGTGGGGAGCAAACAAAAGGGAAGAAAATCTTCTGTTGTCTCCCCATCAACGTGATTATATCCTAAATAAATCTCTGAAATCCTGCCCCAAAACAGGCAGCACCACTGCATTTTTGCAGGTTCTTATTCCATCTGTGCCTCAGCTGAATGCAGAACTCGGGAATGTCTTTCCAGCCCATTGCATTTCCCAGTGAAAAATGTGAGAATTACCTGTGGGAAGCCATCGGGATGTAAAACACCTGAAAATGAAATATTAACTTTGCCACCCAAGCCAGTAATGGCTGTTATGTTTTGTATTATAACACATTAAGGTGAAGTTCCTGCCTAAGAAAGAAATAAATAAAAAATCCCCCAGCTCCTATCCCAGGAATGACAGGCTGATGGGAGAGGATAAAATTGGAAAGTTGGTGGGGGGGAAAAATATAATATATTCACAGTTTAGATGACAGTGAATATAAAGACAGACTGAGCTTAAGTGGAAATTGCAAAATATCCCTGGGAAGTCTTATTCCCTCCAGATTGCTGCCAGATATCCTGGAAAGTGTGTATTTGTAGCAGAAGAAAAGCAAAACCTTATGGATTGAGGAAGTAAAAGCATCTCTGTTGCTGTTTAGTTCATGGAATTGACAGAAAAGCTCAATATTTGTCCCTTTTTGGAGCAGTTTCCTGGCTGTGCTGATCAGGGTGGGTGCACACAGCTCCAAACCCCTGGGCCTCAGCAGTGTCTGTTTCTCCAGGGCAGGAGGCTTGGTGTACCTTGAATTTTGTGAAAAATTTTGCTTTTTTTTGGGCTTTTTTGCCCCTTTACTGCGTTGTGGTGGGACCTGCTCTGAGCTGGAACCTGCAGGCAGTAAAAACACCTTGAGAGACTTAGAGGAGAATGGATAAAAAAAAGCTTTAATTCACTGTTTTCCCTTCACTTTTTGCCCCAAAAACCTCCTTTTATCACTTAGGAAGAAAAATAATTGCCAAAAAAAATCCCTCCAATCCTTTTCCTGCTCTGTCCCTTCCAAAAATCTGAATTTTCCTTCCCCTAACGCTGCTCGTTTTGATGTGAAAAGGAGAAATTCTGGGTCATTAGCACTGATTACATCATTTTGGAGCCCATTTTAGGATTATTTGTTTGCACTTGCTTCTGTTTGGGCTTCTTTGCTGTTCATCGGGAGTGAGCTTCTCATTTTTTTTTTTTTTTTTCCTTTCAGAAAGAAAAAGTTTGAGGCCAGATTTTGTGGTTAACAGATGCCAACAGGAATCCTCTGCTCTAAAGAGCCTTTAGATAAATGGGTTCTACTCCAGGGCTGGTAATTAAACAGTCTGGAGACTTCAAGGGCCAGGAAAGAGGGACAAAAAGGTGATAAAAACAATGCAGCTGATAATATTTAGGTTTCAAAATGCTCTCCAGCGAGTTAAAGGGGCACCAGGTGTTCTAAACGAGCTCAGATGAAAAATTATGGATAAACGGGAAGCAGTGGATAACGAGGGGCAAATTCCTTAATGTTTTCTAGGACTGAAGCTTCGTTTGAAAGCAATTTTCCTGTCAGGAGTTAAAGCAGGCTGGGTGTTTTAATGGGAACGCTCCCAGCAGGGATTTCTCTTCCTGGAGGTGCCACACCTGGAATTTTTCCCGTTTTTAGTGACCCCACAGTGAGTTCATCTCTGCCCTGCCCTCAGCCCAGCTGCTGCAGGTGATTATTGGCCAGGAATGAGGATTTCTGGGAAGCTTTGGCTGTTTCCTGGAACAGAATGTGGGGATGGCTGTCCAGTCTGGGAATTTGGGCTGCTGGAATGATGGATTTGGATAATTTTGGTTCCCAGTGTGACTTTTTGCTGTTCCTCCCCATCTCCAGAGCTGTGCTGGGCTCTCTGTCTTTGCAGGGAGAGGATTTGGGAATGGGTGTCTAATTTGGGAATTCTGGCTGTTTTTCCATCCAAGGACACTGCTGGAATGATGGATTTGGATTATTTTGGTTCCCAGTGTGACTTTTTGCTGTCTCTCCCCATCTCCCAGAGCTATGCTGAGCTCTTTCTCTTCCCAGGGAGAGGATTTGGGAATGGCTGTCTAATCTGGGAATTCTGGCTGGTTTTTCCATCCAAGGACACTGCTGGAATGATGGATTTGGATTATTTTGGTGCCCGGTGTGACTTTTTGGTGTCCCTCCCCATCTCCAGGGCTGTGCTGGGCTCAGCTGCCCACCCAGCTGCTCTCTCCCTTCCCAGGGAGAGGATTTGGGATCCCTGATGGATTTCCCTGGAAATCTGCACCTCTCTGAGCAGTGGGATGTTCTCTGCCCTGCCCTCAGCCCAGCTGCTGCAGGTGATTATTGGCCAGGAATGAGGATTTTTGGGAAGCTTTGGCTGTTTTCTGGAACAGAATGTGGGGATGGCTGTCCAGTCTGGGAATTTTGGCTGTTTTTCCATCCAAGGACACTGCTGGAATGATGGATTTGGATTATTTTGGTTCCTAGTGTGACTTTTTGCTGTCTCTCCCCATCTCCCAGGGCTGTGCTGGGCTCTTTCCCTTCCCAGGGAGAGGATTTGGGATCCCTGATGGATTTCCCTGGAAATCTGCACCTCTCTGAGCAGTGGGATGTTCTCTGCCCTGCCCTCAGCCCAGCTGCTGCAGGTGATTATTGGCCAGGAATGAGGATTTTTGGGAAGTTCCAGCTCTCAGTCTGTGACCTCCCCCTGCCTCCTGCAGCCCCTGGGCAGATCCTGAGGGATGGATTTGTTAAACCCAGCTTGGGAAGTGCTGTTTGAACTAAAAGCATCATCCAGAATTCCACTGGAGGCCTTTCCAGGCCAGGCTTTCTTTGCAGCACGCTCAGAAATTAATTTTTATTTGCAGGCTCGTGGGGGGAGAGCTCTAAAAAGCAAACAGAGGGAAATGCAGAGAGAAACTGCATTAGAAATGTTTGGAAAAGGCACTGCAAGGTCTCCTCTCAGAGAGGAAAGTTTTCCAGGTAAAGAGTCCCACACAGGGATGGCTCTGAGGATTAATATTTAGGAGGAAAGCAATCAATTATGATGAGTAGCAAATTATTTTGCAAGCATTTTGTGCTATTAAGGACACATAAAGCAGAAGAGGAGATAACCATCCCAATTAATAATGATTAATGCAGCCCTGTCAGCAGCTGGATCCTCACTGCCTGCCTAGAGCAGAGCCTGGCTGTGTAATTTAACACTCAGAATTCAGCACAGTCTGGATTTATCACCATTATTTTGTTGTTCTTTGTTTTGACAAACATTATCAGCGAGTGTTTGTAGCTTCTCACTCAGGTGTGGTGCTACAGGCTGAGCCACGTCTGGTGCTCTGCCAGGGGGTTTGACATGATTTGTCTGGGATAATATAACAATAATATTCCTCATCTGGAATAATCATAATATTCCTTACCAGGGATTTGAGGTGCCTCTAAAAGCTGTGCCATCCCCAGGGGTGACAGGGAGGCAGCACTGCCACGTTCTGTGCTAAAAATCAAATTTTTATCGAGATCTCTTAATCTCTGCAGTAAGCACAACATGCTCTGGCTGATTGCTTCCAAGGAGAAAACTGATTTTTTTTTTATTTTTGGGCTGTATTGGGATTTTTGGAGCCTCCAGGAGTTGTCAGAACAAGGGGATGATAATCCAGTGAGGACAGGGAGCTGTCCCCAGCTCAGAGGGGATGTGGGGCACAGCAGTGGGCTCACCTTGGGGTGCACAAGTGTGGGGAAACAGGAAAAGTGGATAAGGGAAGGGAAAAATGAAAATTCATAGTGGGGAAGGTGGCTTTGTCCCCTGTAATCCATTCCAGAAAAGGAAGAATTTCCATTCCACCGTGCTCTCTGTGAATGAATCTGGAGCCCAGAAATCCCCGTGGCGTCTGAAAATCTGTTTACACTGAATTCATGGAACAGAATTTACAGTGAATTCATGGAACAGAATGATCATTTAGGTTGGAAAAGCTCTTTAAATTGAGTCCAGCCACAAACCCAACACTGGCACTGCCACCACCTGCCCATGTCCCCAAGTGCCACATGCACACCTCTGTTAAATCCCTCCAGGATCTGTTAAATCTCCTGTGCTGAACTTTTTGGTGAAGACATTTTCCCCTAAAATCCAGCCTAAACCTCCCCTGGTGCATCTTGAGGCCTTTCCACCCTCATCCTATCACTTGTTACTTGTGAAAAACAAATTATGATTTAACCGTTTCTGCTTTTCATAATTTATTTATCCACACGTTCAATGCTGTTTAATGGGAATTTGTAAATTTATTAAGGTAGATTTTGCTGATTTATATTTTTTATGTGTAACTGGTGGGTGATTCCTTTCTCCTTCATCTCTTTAAATCTTGGTTTTGGTGGCTGGGTCTGAGTTTTAAGCTCGGCTTTTGATGGCACAGCTCTCACAGCAAGCTCTTGGCTTCAAGGTGCCTCTCTGAAGTGCACCAGGCAAAGCTTTGCTGGGCTGGCTCTGTGATAAGGGGAAAAAAATTAATTTTTTAATGGGTTTGAGGAGAGGGAGGACTTCTAACTCCTTCAGGAAGGGTGGAATTACACAGATTTTAAAGAGTATAATTAAAGATCTGCTTCTTCTAGGTGAGGCTTCCTTGCCCCAGTGTAATAATTATTAATTATTCATAGAGAAAATTAACCCAAACGAGGGAAAACTTTTGGAATCAGAGGTCACTTGAGGCCACCTGCTAAAATTGGCCACAGACAACACTCCCCCTTTGGGTCTAAAAATGCCTCTTGCCACCCTCAGCCCCATCTGAGATATGACTCAGAAGTGACAGAGAAGTGTGGATTCATTGGCAGCAGCACAGCCAGGAAGGGATCCAAAGGGAACAGCTCCAGCTCTCAGCCCAGAATCCCTGAAAAAACGAGGGATCATCCGTTTGGGAAAGGCTGCTGCAGGAATCAGGGGGATTCAGCCTTGGGAAGGCTGAGCTAGAGCAGAGCTGGGCAGAGCTAAAGAATAAAGCAGGGATTAAATAAAAGGATCTCCTCCATGGATCCACCTTGGGCAGCACCAGAGCCCAGCCAGGGCTGCACCCAAATGAACCAAAATGGTCCCAAAATGAACCCAAGAGGAACCAAAATGGTCCCAAAATGAACCCAAGATGAACCAAAATGGTCCCAAAATGAACCCAAGATGAACCAAAATGGTCCCAAAATGAACCCAAGATGAACCAAAATGGCCACAAAATGAACCCAAGAGGAACCAAAATGGCCACAAAATGAACCCAAGAGGAACCAAAATGGTCCCAAAATGAACCCAAGATGAACCAAAATGGCCACAAAATGAACCCAAGAGGAACCAAAATGGCCACAAAATGAACCCAAGAGGAACCAAAATGGCCACAAAATGAACCCAAGATGAACCACAATGGTCCCAAAATGAACCCAAGATGAACCAAAATGGTCCCAAAATGCACGAGCGCTCCCGGGGGCTCTCACTGGGATCAGCTCTGCTCCATTTGCACCTTGCAGTTCATTGTCCCATCCCAGCTTTAGCCCAGGCACTCCCATCCTGCTTGTTTTTCTCTCTCCAGCCCACGCTGTTTGTGCTCCTGGGCCTGAGGTTTGGATCATTTGTCCTTGGTGCCCAGCTGGAGCAGGAACTGTTTTGTCTCCCTGCTCTGCTTCATATCCCCTAATATGAAGCCCAGACCCGCACACTGAAGCAGCACAGAATGTGAAAAATAGAAAAGCTAAAATCTGAGGCATCAAGGGCACTTGGAATGCTGCTGATTGTGGCAGGCACATTCCTCTCTCTCTCGGGATTTTTCATAGAGGAGCACAGAGAGAAGAAAGAAAATTTATATTTCTGCTCCTTGTTTTTCCCATGTGGAATGTGTTTGGGGAATTGTTTACCTGGGGTGATTGCTTGGTTGGATTCTGGTGAGGATTGTTTGGGCCTGGTGGCCAATCCAATCCAACCCAACCCAACCCAATCCAACCCAATCCAATCCAATCCAACCCAATCCAACCCAACCCAATCCAATCCAACCCAATCCAACCCAATCCAATCCAACCCAACCCAACCCAATCCAATCCAATCCAATCCAATCCAATCCAATCCAATCCAACCCAACCCACCTGTGGCTGGACTCTCAGAGAGGGTCACGAGTTGTGAGTTAGATTTGGCAGTTAGAACAAGTAGGTTTGTAGTTTTAGTATCTCCTTTAAATAGTAAATTAATGTATGATAGCATAGCTCTAATAAAGAAATCATTCAGCCTTTTGAGCTGGAGTCAGACATCAGCATTTCTTCCCACTGGCTTCACCTACATTTACAACAGCTGATGATGTCCTGACACATTATCAGCTCAGAATTTTGTTGAGTTTGACTCCAGCTCCTTTCCTTCCATGCCTGGCAATTCTTCACATGGACTGTATTGATTCCATTTGCTGGAGCATTCGTTCCATTAATTTTTTTTTTCCATAATGTGGGGTTGAACATGTTCCTAATGGCTCCTGCAAGCCCTGTGTTTCAGTGGCACCAATAAAATAATTTGGTTTAAATTGAATTGGACTCGGCCAAACAGAGAGTGGAAATTGAGAAAAGGAGCAGAGAAGCGCAGGGTTCTATTGGAGGGGAAGGAAAGCAAAGGGAGAGAATTTTTATTCCTAAAGGAGAGAAAAAATGTGGGAAAAAAGCAAGGAGAAGTGACAAAAATATCAAACTGGGGAAATACCAGTGGTGACTTGGCTGTGGGGAGTGCTGAGCTGGGATCAGAGTGCACAGATGTGAGGATGCTCTTTGGAACACACAACCCCGGTGCCTGGCAAAGAAAATGCGAATTTTCCTGCAGAATTTCACCCTCAAAGGGGAATTTCCCAGTTCACCAGCTGATTTCCAGCCTTTGAAAGGAGGGGAAGGGGACATGGTGACAGTTTTCCATGCCCTGAGCAGTGAGGTGAGAGCAGCCTTTCCTTCCAGGTGTTGCTCAGGATGTCTCCAGGTGTTCAGGCACCTTTCTTGACCTGCAGATGAAGCTTTTAATGTTCAATATAATTTCTCCAGGTTCGTGGGAGCACCGACGTGATTCCAAGCCAGAGGAAACTCAGCTGTGCTCCCATTCCTTCTCCAAAGGGTCCCTCTCCATCCTTTCCTCTATTAGACCAATCTGTGCATTTTGTTTCCTTCCATTCTCTATTCATTTTCAATTTTTATTATTTTTTTATAGAAATCTTATTTTAACTTTGATCTGATTTTCCTGTCTAATTGACAGGGAGTCAATTATCCCCCTGAATAGGACTGTCACACGCTCAGCAGCAGGAATTGTCAGGTGTCTCTTTTTGAGGGGGGGGGAAGTGAATTTCACCTCTCCATCCTCCCCTTCCTCCATTTCCTTTAGGTTTGTTTCCCCTCTCAGGTTTGTTTTATTGAGGATTCGATTTGAAAACAGGGAAGTGGAACAAGGAAATGGTGGATAATGAGGGAGCAGGAAAGGGTGAGGTGAATTTTAATGGGCTCCCTTTAGGAGGGGCTGGTGCTGCCTGTCAGGTTCCCATCGGACTGGGGACATTTCTTTCTCTTTTTGGGTCTTTCCTGTAAAATTATTGGGAAATTCTGTCCATACGAGTGAAGGAGGTCTTGGAGAGTCACCTTCCCAGTGCACGGGAGCAGCCAAACCAGCCAGGAGCTGTTTGGGTCTGGGCCATCCCTGATGAACATCGCAGGGATGATTATTTTGGGATGAATTATGGCTGGAAATCTCTCTTTACCCAGCCCTTGCTGCTCCCGTGTGCCTCGAATCCAGAGCCTGCTTTACAGAGTGGGGGGCTGGGAGAGCAGCATCGTTATCCCCACGGGAATCTGGAGAGGAGGAAGCCACAAAGAGCCCAGGAATTGCCACTATCCTCTCTTTTTGCTTCCTGGAGGGCAGCGAGAGCAGCTTAATGGCATCTTGATATTTAAAATCCAGGCAGGAGCTGAAACTTCTGGGTTTTTCACGGGTGCCTGACATTTGGGAGAGCTGTGACGGGATAAATGCTCTGATGAGGTGTGAGCACCTCCAGCTACGAGGAGATCACAGAGCTAATGATGGCTGGGGCACTCTGAGAGAGATGCTGGGCTGGGGAGAAGGGGATGGGGCTGGGGAGAAGGGAATGGGGCTGGGGAGAAGGGGATGGGGCTGGGGAGAAGGGGAATGGGGCTGGGGAGAAGGGAACGGGGCTGGGGAGAAGGGGATGGAGCTGGGGAGAAGGGAACGGGGCTGGGGAGAAGGGAATGGGGCTGGGGAGAAGGGAATGGAGCTGGGGAGAAGGGAATGGGGCTGGGGAGAAGGGAACGGGGCTGGGGAGAAGGGGATGGAGCTGGGGAGAAGGGAACGGGGCTGGGGAGAAGGGGATGGGGCTGGGGAGAAGGGGATGGAGCTGGGGAGAAGGGAATTCTGTTCAGGAGAGGGGGATGGGGCTGGGGAGAAGGGGAATGGGGCTGGGGAGAAGGGAACGGGGCTGGGGAGAAGGGGAACAGGGCTGGGGAGAAGGGGATGGGACTGGGGAGAAGGGGAACAGGGCTGGGGAGAAGGGGATGGGACTGGGGAGAAGGGAATGGAGCTGGGGAGAAGGGAATTCTGTTCAGGAGAGGGGGATGGGGCTGGGGAGAAGGGAACGGAGCTGGGGAGAAGGGAATGGGGCTGGGGAGAAGGGGATTGCGCTCAGGAGAAGGGGATTGAGCCTGGGCAAAGGAAACTGGGTTGGGGAGAAAGGAATTGGGCTCGGGAAAAGGGGATCAGCCTCTGTCCTTGCCCTGTGAGTGGGAATTTTGCTGGCTGCTTCCACTGAACGCACCCAGAGCAGCATCTCAGCGAGGGATCTCCATTTCTGGATGGTTTTGAAGGGGCTGTTTTAGGAGTTGAGCCTTTAAAAAGGACACAAGGGTGGCTCAAAGACACGGGAATGAGCACTGAAATCTGTGCAGGGCCTTGGCTCCAGTGCTCCCGACATTTCCATATGCCTGGTAATTAAATTGTGAGTCAAGGGAAGGAGCCCAGCTCCTCTAATAGCAGGGAAAAGGAGGCAATCATGGAACTTCCATCTGTCTGCAAAGATCCTTTATGGGGCAGATCCATCAGCAGCCCTGAGCTCGTGTGCCAGGCTCAATTAGACTAAACAGGATCAAAGGGCAGGCTGGGTAATAAATATCCCTGCAGAATCAAACTGGAGTCTTCCCACTCACTGCTAGAAGGGATAATAATCATTAGTGAGTGAGCGAGATCCACATCCAGGGAAAGCTGGGCTGGGGGAGGGAGTGATGTTTTATTAGGGAGTAAAAATCCACATCTCCTGTCCCTAGAATTGCAGCAGGCTGCTGTTATTCCCTGGATTGCTTTTTGGAGTTTGGGGAAGGACTGCTCAGCCCTACATTGATCGTGGAGAGGTGGCCCAAATAATTGGGAAGTGTTTAAAATGTACACGGGGTAATTGAGAGTTGCTGTAAAAGCCTGGGCCAGGCTCAGAACCTCCTCTCTTCTAATGAGGCATAAGGTGGACAGAGATTGAGTCTGACTTGCAGGGAATTGCTTTGCTCTCCTGTTTTTAGGGCCCTCTGTGTGCTCATGGAAAAGCTTCCAGCAAAACTTTTGTGTCACATTTCCTATAGGAAACGTAACACCAATTGTGTCTGGAAAAAATAATGAAAAAGCTGAACTAAAGCCTCTTCTGCCTCAACAGCAAATAAAGAGAAAATAAAAATATTTTAGTATCAAGGCCTGCTTTCCATCAAATTTCCTCCTGCCTTTGCAAAATGATACAACAAGAAAAAATACCTAAAGGAAAGGGGTATTTGCAGGAGATGAGCCTGTTTTGCCACCTGAGTGTGGGTTCAGTGATCCAGCTGCCCAGGAAACGCAGTTTTGCTGGAATTGTTACCAAGGGAAGCCTTGCTGGGATGTTTCACTGCCTGCTCTGGTCTGAGCCCTCCCTAGGGGTGAATTTTAGGAAGAGCTCAGTGGAGGCAGATAAATCAACTGACCCCTCGTGCCAGCAGCTTTTTCTCTCAGGCGCAGGCTGAGGCCTGCCCAGGCCATGAGAGGCCACAGCCTGTCTTGCCCCAAAAATCAAAACTCTTTTTCTGGGGGATTGTTGGAATTTTGGTATGGAATTCCTGTGTGGTGAGGTGCTGTCTTGAGCATTGTAGGCCAGCCTGCAGTGGGGGTTTTAGGCCAGCCTGAAGTGGGGGTTTAGAACAACATTTGCTGCGTTGTTAGGCTGGCCTGAAGTGGGGTTTTAGGCTGGCCTGATGTGTTGTTAGGCTGGCCCAAATTGGGGTTTTAGGCTGGCCTGATGTGTTGTTAGGCTGGCCCAAATTGGGGTTTTAGACTGGCCTGCAGTGGGAGTTTGAGCCCAGCCTGATGTGTTGTTAGGCTGGCCTGAAGTGGGGTTTTAGGCTGGCCTGATGTGTTTGTTAGGCTGGCCCAAAGTGGGGTTTTAGTCCAGCCTGCAGTGAGAGTTTGAGCCCAACCTGATGTGTTTGTTAGGCTGGCCCAAAGTGGGGTTTTAGGTCGGCCTGATGTGTTTGTTAGGCTGGCCCAAAGTGGGGTTTTAGGTCGGCCTGATGTGTTTGTTAGGCTGGCCCAAAGTGGGGTTTTAGTCCAGCCTACAGTGAGAGTTTGAGCCCAACCTGATGTGTTCTTAGGCTGGCCTGCAGTGGGAGTTTGAGCCCAACCTGATGTGTTAGGCTGGCCCAAAGCAGGGTTTTAGGCCGGCCTGGTGTGTTGTTAGGCTGGCCCAAAGCGGGGTTTTAGGCTGGCCTGATGTGTTCTTAGGCTGGCCCAAAGCGGGGTGTTTAGGCCGGCCTGCAGCAGGGGTTTGAGGCCAGCCTGAAGCAGGGTTTAGACAAACCTGACCTGTTCTTAGACTGGCCTGGAACGGGGTTTTAGACCAACCTGAAGAGGAGTTTAGGCCGGCTTTCAGTGGGGGCTTTAAGCTTGCCTGAAGTGGGCTTTTAGGTGAACCTGAAGCATGTTGTAGACCCCGCCTGAAGTTTCAGACCAGCCTGACATGATCCCAGCTCTTCTCTCTTCATCCCTTGGCTGGAAAATCCCCCAAGCCAGTGGCAGTGCCCGGATGGAAAAGAGGGAAGGGCCTCATGCCCAGCGGGGCTTTTAGGAGCACCTGATTTTGATGACCATAAACATTTTTTGCTGCTGCATCTCTTTATTTTTCTGTCCTTTTTATTTCTTTTTTTGGCGGGGGGGGGGGCGAGTTACCACCCAACTCCACATTCCAGGGAGATTTTCTCCTTTTCTTCCTCCCCAGAACAACAATTTCAAGCCAATAAAGCAAAACACAAACTCTGCAAGCGAGCACCGAAGTGTTCCCCGTGGCTCTGGATCCCCCCCTGTGCCCATCTGCTCCCTTTTGGCCGGGCCTGAGCTCTGCTCTGTCAGCAAAACGCTGGGATTAACAAATCCCAGCCTTGATTCAGTGCTCTGGGAAGTGCCCACGCTAGCAGGCAGTGAATAGATCCCAACTTTAGCAAAAGGCCAAGCAAATTCTGCCTCTGAGAGCACAATTTATTGATTCAGCACGCTCCTCTCTGACACTCCGTTGTCTGAACCTCACATTTCTCACCTTTTTTTTAGCAATTTATTTGCACACTGCCTTTTTTTTTTCCCCCACCCTTTAATCACATTAAAAGCAACGCTGAGAACGCTTTAAACCTATACATTTTACAGCACATGAAAATATTTACCTGGTGTTGCTGCTGCCTGTAAATATTGCGGGGTTTTGTGCATTTTTTTCCCGTGGTGTTATCACTGTTTTGGAGCTCTGCCTGTCAAGTTGGAGCACATTTGCATAGGGATTTGCTAATTGACAGCTTTTAAGCTGCTAGGGAACAAGAAAAGAACTTCTTTCTCCCCGTGTCAGCAGCAGTGCACTTTATTTTCTTGCATGCAGTTCAAAATATCTTTTTTATTTACGAAATTAAAATTCAGTCGTTCATTCCCTTGGATTAAACGCTGCTGGTTATCCTGAAATAATTTATTTTTCTAGGGATATTTTGTATTTCTGTCATAAAACTTCCCCATCCTGCTACATCCCAGGATTACAGAGGCTACTTAGGAATTTTGGGGTTGGTTTTTCCTCCAGCTCCACAGTGGAAAGTAAAAATATAACTAACTCCAAATCCTCCCTTATAGTGAATTTCCCCCCAAAAAATATCCTTAAACCCCTTCTCATGTGCAGCATTTCTCCTCCTCTGCCTGCCAGATGTTGATGATCATTCAGAAATGGATTTGAGGAAGAAAATAAATCAGCAGCACCCAATAAGAGTTTATCCAGTGGCTCTAAATTTTAATTACCTCCCGATTTTGATGTCCTTGTTGGGGTTTTTCCTTCTTTATTTAATTGGAGTTACCTTGTCTCAGTGTTTTCTACTAAAAAGCAATCCTGGTTTTCAGGGTATTCTTGCTTTATGACAAGGGAAAACAAATTAAAATTAATATAATTGTGGGAAGAGAGGAAGAACTTAAAAAAACCCAAAAAAAACAAACCAAAACCCAAATCCCAGCGTCACTCAAATGATGGCCCAGGGCAGAATTTCTAGATAAGATCAAAAAACAAACTTAGCTTGGTCAAATGTTCTTCCTCCTCATGGTTATGTAATTTCTCTGGGTCTCTTGCTGAATGATGAATAATCACAAAAATACTGCATTTTTAAAAGTTCATTTTTGAATAAAATTTTGAGCTCTGATGGGCTTAGGCAATGTTTTATCCCTAACCTAGGAAGAAGAGTTTCCTTTTAGGGTTTTAGTTCCCTTTTTTTGGGGTCGGTTTAGTATTTTTTATTATTTTTTTTTTACTCTGGATGATTCTTGTCCCAGCTATGGATGCAGAGAGATGTTCAGGATTCTGGATTCCCTCCCAAGATCTCCACACTGAAGAATTTTGGGTGTTTTATCCCTCTTTTTGTGAAGAGTTGGAAATACCTGATTTAATTCTTTTACTCTCACAATTACATCTAAGGAGAGGGGGAGGATGTTGAATATTATCCCCTGATATAATTTGGAATAAGGAATATAATTAGAGTTGACTAAAACAATTCCTGAGTTTTGGCAAGTTGGATTAATGATTTTCAGCAGGGAAAAAATAGGCAGGAATTGGGAGAGGGGCTGGAAGTTGGGTGTGGCTGCAGGGCAGAGCCTGGAGCCGTCCCTTTGCTGGAAATACCCAACAAAACCCTTCAGGTTCTTTGTTCCTCTTCCCTCTTCCCTTTGACCTCTCCTCCAAAGCTGTGCCTGCTGGAAAATTCACAGCATGACCAGGTCGGACGAGACCTTCGAGATCATCGAGTCCAACCCATGCCCTGACACCAAATGTTTCTCTGCTTGTGGTTTCCACCTTCCCATTTACACCCAAACAGGACCTGCTGCAAATTCTCTCTGGTTTTTTTGTTTGTTTGTTTTTGTTTTGTTTTGTTTTTGTTTTTTTGTTCTTTGTTTTTTTTTTTTTTTTTTTTCTCCTGCACAAATTTCGGAGCCCCTGGGTCTGTCCCACAAACCCTGCATTTGACCAAAGCATTTCTCTGCCTGTTTCACCTGAGACTTCTCCTGAAACAGTTCCACAGATTCTCCAGGGCTTTGGGGGTTTGATTTGTGAGTGGTTTTAACAAAACCTGACCTTTGGAGTTATGGATTTGAAGAGCCAAGCCCTGAGAGCCTGACCACTCAAACAATCCAAGCCACACTTTTCCCCAGCGAGGGCTGTTGAGGAGGGAGTGCTTCTTTCCCTCCTCCATAAAAGTAGGAGCTCTCAAACCACCTCCTCGTAGGCTGTAATTTTGCACCTATCTTAGCTGTGCTTCGGCTGGGATTTATGGCACAATATACGTTTATTTTGGATAGCATCTTTCACACAAACACTGCCACTTGAAGGCTTTTCAGAGGCAAATAAAAGCGAGGCAGCGCAGAGTACAAATTAGGGAGAGCAGTGCTTTGGAGGTGTGGAGTGGGGAATACATTTGAGGCTGGCAAATGAAGGAGAAAGGGAAAAGCTGGAGCAGGGGAGAAGCAATATATTTGATTTGGAGCGGTTTAAAATGTGGAGTGGTGTGAGAGAAACTGGGGGTTGAAGGTGTGTGCTTGGTGGAAACGTTTGAGGATGGATGACAGCGTTCCTGAGAGAGGGAGCAGTGAGAAAACCAGAATAGAAAACTGGAACAGAAAACCAGAATAGAAAGCTGGAATAGAAAATTGGAATAAAAATCTGGTGGAGGCACACTTTCACCAGCTGCCTGTGTGGTGATGGAGCGGAGCTGGAGCTGAAGCTCCTCCAAGTGTGGTGTCTGTTCCCTGTGACAGCTCTGATTTGCAATTTCCTGTCCAAACGGGCTGTGGATGCCCCTGCAGCCCCCAGGCAGGACTGCTGGAATATCTGTCAAGTCTGCTGCCACTGGCACAGGAAAATGAGGGAGCTGTGGGCTTCAACAGAGGAGTTGTCACCGCTGTCACAGCGAGCTGGCTCCTCTCTGCAAGGACAAACGGAGCCCGGCTGAGATCTCAGACACGTCCCAGCCCATCCCTGCGGAAAGCTCTGAGTGAAGCCGCTCATGCCCTGCAAAATCTCTGGATTAGGGAGCAGGAGCTCTGCTTTTTAGGGATGTTGTCCTGGCCGGGGTGGAGGTGTGCCGGCGCCAAGGCTTTGTTCCCTCGCAGGGATGAGGGGGAATGTGTGAAAGGCCACAAAAAGCCCGGTGGCATCGCCCCAGGGACGGATCTGTCCTCCCGAGCCTGAGCCGAGTGGCAGCGCACAAATGTAAAATAATGAGGCAGCAGCCGAGAGTGTCTGGAGCAGGCGGGGAGGAATGAAGATGGATGAGTGTAGCTAAGAGACAATTTGAAAAGGGATAAATACAGGCAACAAGTTATTCACGGCGGCAATTTGTAAGGAGTGCTAAAAACCTTCAGACAGGATTGTTTCACATCGCCTCGCTTTCTATTTGCAGCCTGACAGTTCTCATGTAAATGGTGCTGATGGATGGCTGCAAACCAGGCCCCTGGAGCTGCTCCTCTGCTGTTGATCAGCTTAACTCTTCTGCTGCTGGGTTCTGAGGGGCAGCCCCAAGGCATGGGGAAAGTGCGTGACGGAATGGGAAAAACCTGATCCTGGGTGCAGAGGAGCAGTGGGAAGGGACAGGGATGCTGAGCAGGTTCCGTGGGACGGGGGAAGGGAATTTGGTTGGGATTGAATGGCCTGAAACACAGGGAAAGCTGAGGAGGAGATGGAGAATTTTCCCACAAAGTAAAGCGATTGAGAAGTTGTCCAGAGAAGCTGTGGCTGCCCCATCCCTGGAAATGTCCAAGGCCAAGCTGGGCAGGATTGGAGCAGCCTGGGATAGTGGAAGGTGTCCTTAGGGATGGCACAAATGGGATTTAAGGTCCCTTTCAACTCAGGCCATGTCATGATTCTGTGATTCCTCACTTGGTACCATTTCTCCTTCATGCTGGTCATAACCTGGACTGACCTTCCTGCATCACATCCTGGGGCCGACAGGACTCCAGGGATTACCATGATGGCTCTAGCAGCTGGGGAAAAAACAAAGAAATCTATGCATAAAGATATTATTACATTCAATTCAGCATTTCTTCTCCTTTCTAAGGAAGGAGAGGGAATTGCTGCAAGCAGCAAGAATAGGCAGGAGCTTTGTAAAAGAAAGATACAGAGAATTTGAAATTGCTGTTTTATTGGAAGGCTTTGAGCCAGGTTAGTCCAGGTAGAAGAGGTTTTCCATCCTGCAGGATTAACAGAGAAAAACAAGGGGAGGGAGAGGAAACACTCAAGGCAGACTCAGCTTTAGCCCCATTTCTTTTTCAAACATCCTATTTAGAGGTGCTTCAAACTTTATATTGCACGTGCAGCCTTGTGGGGATGTGGGTATTGGGATGAGGTTTATTCCTGTGCCTCCTGCCCACCTTCCCCTGGGTTCTTTGTGATCTGTTTTGCCTCCAAATGGAACTTTCATCCCCTGCAAAGTCACAGGCAGGTGCATTTTGCCAGATTGAGCCCATGAAGAGTGGCTGGGTATGAACAGGATTCTCCTGGAGAGAATCTTCCCTGCAATATTCCAGCAGAGAGAGGCTCTGGGGGAGGGATTGCCACTTATCCCTGTGGAAAGGCTGGAGCTGTGTTGGCCAAGCAGAGGGGACAACCTTTGTCCCTCTGTTTGGAGACCTTTGTCCCTCTGTTTGGAGACCTTTGTCCCTCTGTTTGGAGACCTTTGTCCCTCTGTTTGGAGCGCTGCCATTGTCCAGCAGCACTGAATTGTCCTAAATGCGAGAAGGATTTTGGCTGGGAGCAATCAAGGAGACCACAGCAGCTCCAGGATTGCTCCCCAAGTGCTCCATTGACCATGTTCCCTGGAATCCTGCACAGGATGGGTTCTTGTCCCTGGAATCCTGCACAGGATGAATTGTTGTTCCCTGGAATCCTGCACAGGATGGGTCCTTGCTCCCTGGAATCCTGCACAGGATGGGTCCTTGCTCCCTGGAATCCTGCACAGGATGAATTGTTGTTCCCTGGAATCCTGCACAGGATGAATTGTTGTTCCCTGGAATCCTGCACAGGATGGGTCCTTGCTCCCTGGAATCCTGCACAGGATGAGTCCTTGCTCCCTGGAATCCTGCACAGGATGGGTTCTTGTCCCTGGAATCCTGCACAGGATGGGTCCTTGCTCCCTGGAATCCTGCACAGGATGAGTTGTTGCAGTGCTGAGTGAGAAGATCCAGCAGTGTTGTCCCAAAATTTGCTTTTAGTGTGGATTTTTTTTCTGCAGCCAGGGCCAGCAGGATGAGCTGTCCTGGCACAGCGAGCTCACTGCCACTCAGGGCTGTTTGCCCTTTGCCAGAGCTGTGGATTCCCTTTGGAATCATCTCCCTGTGACTCAGCATTCCAGGGATTTGTGGCCCTTCCCTCTCTGCTGCAGCATCGGATGCTCTGGGGAGAGCAGCCAGGTACCCAGGTGTACATCAGGCCTCTGCAGCAGCTGCCTCCTCTCTTCCCTGACAAGAAATTCCAGGCAGCCTCTGGATTTAGAGGCCGTGGTGAGCTGTAAATCTCAGGGCTGGCATCGCTGAGGAGCTTCAACACAACTGGAAAGCTCAATTTAGGAGCCCCCCACTTGAAATAACCAGCAGTGCTGCAGAATTTTCTGGCTGAAAACCAGTCAGAAGCAGGTCTGCAGCAAAGAATTTCTGCAGAAATCTGAGAATTTCAGGTTTATCCTTCACCTTGAGTTGATTTGGACCAGGTATAATTCTAGGAAGGACAATGTTCTCAGCTAAACTGATTTACTTGTGTGTGTTCAGGTCCTTAATTCATCTGAACTCTTCAATTAATACTGATTTTAAACCCATGATTAATGATTAGACTGATTTTAGACTCTTTCTCAGCCAACCCATCTGCAAACCTCCTCTTCAAGGAGTATCGGGGTTTGGATTATAATTTATGTGATGCTTTACTTTGTCCCAGCTGGATTTTCTGCCTGTGCAAGGAAGAGCTGTGAGGATTTTTGGTCCAGGGGAGTCATTCCTGGGAGATTTCTGGAATGTGGCACAGCACATGGAAACTGCACTTCTGAAGGTCACATTTGAAGTTTTTGGTAGAAAGAATGTGCTTTTCTGCAGCATTTTGATTTAGGAGTGGAAGATTTTTGAGCTCCCCTGCTGGGATCACTCATGAATATTAAATTAAATAAAGAGTGAGGGAGTGTTGGCCCTCGAGTTGTGGCTCTGCTTCCTCTGCCTGCTGATGTTGTCACCCTGGGGAAGAAGAAACCTGTTAGAAATCACGGATTGTGCTGATGGTTTGAGCCTGGGAGAAAATGTATCTGGGATGGGAAATATCCACGTTGGCTCTGCCCCTTCCATAAATGTGGAATTACCAGCACAGAGAATGGTTGAGAAACTGGGATTCATATCCCTCTGCTAAGATTTGGGACATCCCATTCCATGCTTGGCTTGCAGATCCCTCCAGCTCTTTTGGGGTATAAACCTAAAATTTGATCCATTTTCTCCTCTGACTTCACCTTTGCAAACTGCATTTTCCTTTCCTCATCCCATGGTTGATCTTCTTCCAATCACTCTCATTAATTGTGTGATCTCAGTAATAAAATTTTAGGCCCCACACAAATTGGGTTTTATCCCAAAAATCCTCCTCAGTGCAGGGCTCAGGAACTGCCCTTGCCTGCAATTCTCTTGTAAAGGTCCTTTCTTATATCTGATACTCTCATGCTTTGCTTATTAATCCTCTTCCTATTTTTCTCCTTTTCCCCTTCTAACCTCGTGTCCTAAACCATGAAAAATTCTAGGACTGGTGCAACTATGCAACTTTTGGAGCCTAAATCCAAAAAAACCTTTGTTGTGAAGTCCTGCTTTTTCCTGGAGAGGCATTTCCTGATCACTTTTATGGAAAAACCTGCAAGTTCCCTGCTTTTTTGCCTTGGTTTTTACCAGGAATCTTTGACATCCTGTCAGTGGAGAAAGGAGCAGGCCCAGGGCAGAGAAGTTCTTTATCTGGAAGAGAACACGTGGTGGAAATAAGGGATGCTGGAGCTGTGTCACAGCAAGCAAACTGACCTTGTGCTGAAATGGTGATCGTGAGCATTCCGGGGGATATTGGCTGCAAATTTGTCAGTGCCATAATTAAAATGTACTCACAGAATGGGTTTTTATTCCTGGGAATGGTGCAGAGCAGCACTGGAGTGGCAGGCATGGAGCTGTGGGGTGGGAGGAAGCTGCAGCTACTCCTTGCCTTAGTCTTTACCACTACGATTAATTTTCATTACAGAGGAAACGCAATTCAGCCCAGGAGACCCTCTTTGATTCCCAGGGAGGAAAGTGCCTTGCTTTTATGGCAGGAAACTAGATTTTAAACTGCTTTTAGATCCCCTTGCAGGCTGGTTTACACTTCAAGCCCCAGTTTGTCAGCTGGCAGGTACCTGCTGCTTCCCCTGGGCACCCTTTTCTGTCTGCCTTTGGTTTCCTCCTCTCCATGCTCCAGGGCACCAGGCAGCTTCTAATTAATCAGGGTCAGGAAGAAAATTTCCCTGAGGAAAAGCTCTTTTCTCTCCACCTGCTTGCAAGGCTTTCTGAGCCTTCTAGCAGAGCTGCTGGGCAGAGAGAGAGTGGATGATGGTAAATGAGGCTCGTGCCTAAAGCAGCCTGAAAATGTCAGGGCTTGAGCTCTTCCCAACATCTCCTGGACTTTTGTGTCTTTCCCTGCTTCTTCTGAGCTAACACTGGGAAATATTGGCTGATGGGAGAATTGCCAGTGGAGCTTTGGAGGAGTTTCTGTGGAAGAACTGGGGGGATTTCATCCTGCTGGTGAGCTGCAGCCTTGGCATGGAATTCCCAATATTCTCCAGGTGCAGGCAGGATCGAGAGGGAAAGCTCAGGGATGGGTCTGGTTTTAGTTTGCACACTGATGATGGTCACCAGGGGATGCTGAGAGAGAGCAGCAAATTTTTTATCCTTTAGAAGAAAGGGTTGAACTTATCTGCTGATGCTCCCCACGTTCAATTTACTCCTCTCTTGAGGTGTAAGAACATTTCTCTCCTATCTGGGGCACTCACAGCAGCTCAAAACTCTCAGCTGAGCAACTGCTCCCAAGAGTCTGGAGCTCCTGCTCCCTCTGAGAGCAACAAACTCTTAATTTTTGGTGCCATCTGCATAATGGGCATTTTCTGTGCTGGGAAATCGCACTGAGGTGGGCAACAGTGAGGGGGAAATAGGGTTATTGTGGATTTTTACCAGTGGGATGAGTTGTCTCTTCCAAATTCCCTCTGTGGCTATGACATGAGCACAGATCTCTGGTGTCCCCATGGAGTTTTTTAACCCTCTGGTTGTTTCTGCCAGTACAGAAAATTGTACTGTTCAGCATCTGATGACTTCCCTCAGTCCATCCTCTCTAATCCTAAAAAAAAAAGGTGAAGTTTTCCTCTCTCAGGTTCCAAAAATAGGGAGCTCAAGTTTTCAAAGAGCTGCTCTCGTGCCCCACATCCCCCCCAGTGCTGAGGGTGTTTCAAGGATTCTTTCAGCTGCCTGGAATGAATCCCAAATTTATCCTTCAAACACTTACCAAGAAGCAGGAGGTCGAGGCTGGGAGAAGTTTGAGAAGGAATTTTACGGAATTAAAATTTGGTTTCCTCCTCAAGCAGCAGCTGCCCCAAGTCCTGCTTTAGCAGAAGGACAAATCTTGCAGAGCTCCAGCTTTTTGGAGGGAGCTGGGATCCATCCCATCCCAATCCACTGATTTCTCTCCTTTCCCTTTTGGATTCCAGCAGAGTCAGCACCTTCACCCAGCTGATTCTGGTGCTGTTGCCTTTGGGGGTCAAGCTTTGCTTGTTCTCTTTGTTCCCTCATCCTTGCTGGCACAGAATTTTGGATACAGCAACGTCTCTGGTCAGGATTTATCTTTGGTTGGCTTGGGCAGATTCCCATTGCAGGAGAGGAGCTGCAGTGATTTGGAGCTCCAAGGCAGGCTGTCTCCAGGTTTTGGGGATGGCTGAGGGATTTCCAGGAGGGAATGGACTGGCTCAGGTGGACAGAGGTGCTGGAGAGCTTTGGGACGGGTGGGATATGGGGGGTGAGGAGGATGAACAAGGGGAGAGCTGCTATTATAAAACAGGAACTTGTTAAATTTAGCAGTCAGCAAAGGCAGTGCCAGCTAAAAACCCAAAATGAGGCTTCTATCCTTGTGGGGAAAAAAAAAAAAACAAACCAGAAAACTTTGTGTGCCCTTTTACTTGGGTCCTTTTCCAGTTCACAGAATCCTAAAATGGTTTGGGTTGGAAGGAACCTTCAAGCTCATCCAGTTCCATGGGCAGGACACCTCCCACTATCCCAGGCTGCTCCAACCTGGCCTTGGGCACTCCCAGGGATGGGAAATGCACCCCAGTCCTTGCCTGGGTGCGACCCAGGCTGTGGAATGTGCCCTGGAAAGGGAAGGAGCACGGAGGATTTCTTGTGAGAGCTTCTCGGAGCCGGCAGCTGCAGCCAGGTGAAATCTCATCTCCCCGATATTAAACTTAACCTTTGTGGTTCCACTTTAAACAGCTGTGGAATCACCCTGCCCCTCCTTTCATCGTGGGAGGGGTTTTAAGAGAAGGGGTTTTTGTTTAATGCTTCAGTCCACTCAGATTTACTGGAGAGGGGAGGGAGAGGGCACAGCAGGAGGGGAAAGGAGAGGTGGTGGAGGCAGCACCCAGTGACAGGAGCAGGGAGTTTTCAGGGGGATGCCTGCATTAATTTGGGCCAGGAGAGCACTGGAACATTCTCTCATGGAATTTGCCACCTTTGGGATGTTTCTTGGGGAGAATAAGATAAAAGTTTGCTGCTCCAGGCATAGCAGATATTCAGGGAAGCAAAGCAGAACTGATACAAGTCAGTACAGATTAACATGGAATAGTTGTGCCTTCTGTCCTTCTTCTTCAGGCCCCAAATATTCCCTTCAGAATCCTCTCCAGTTCCCCAGTGCATGAAGCTGCCCCACACACGCAAATAATTGATCAAATCCTCCCCCAGTTGGACCAGCTGAGGAAAAAACCCAAACCATGAGAATTGGTCCCCTCCGAGTATCATTGCAGTGTCCCCACTTCCTGCACTGCAGCCCGTTATCTTTAATTAACACTCCTAAATTCCCTTTTCTCTCCTTCCCAGACCAGTTAATAATTCTTAGATCTCATTAATGTTTTTATTTGTCCTCAGCAAATTCACATTTTCTTTCCAAGCCCGACTTTTTAACAAATAATGAGTCTAATTTATGCTTGCAAAAACGAGCTGACCTTCTCAGCTTTATATTGCAATTTGAAATAAAATAAAAAGGGAAGGGAGGAGTGCTGGAAAGTGACTCCAGAAGTGGCTGTACAAGCATTTCTTTGCCTCATCAGTTCTTGTTTTTTTGTGTAAATTGGCTGATTTTGGCCCCTCTGGAGCAGGAACAAAGTGTCCCTGCAGCAGCAGCCCCACCATGATTCAGCAGCATCTGTCACCACGTCCCCACCTGGCCAAAGTCCCCACTCTGCCTTTGGAGGACGAGGCAGGAGCTGCCAGGGCTCAGCACAGGGAGCAGGGATGGGTTTATTATTAGAGGAGGATGCGTTCTTAGAGGCTTAAAGCTTGAAACGCCACACCTTTAAATAGCTGCGAGGTGAGCAGAGGGAGGGCGCTGGCCACTCCACCTGCACTGTCCTCAGCCAACCCTCGGCCTTGGGGGGTGAGGGGGCTCTGCTGGGAGACTGCAGAGAAATGGACGTGGAAAACCTGGAGCTGAAGGAGCTGGAAGTGGTTTTTCCTGGAGATTTTAAGCGTGGAATAGCGCAGGGTGCCTGTGGTATTGAAGTGATTTTGAATTTTGTGCACTGGGTCGGGAGGGGCTGGAGGGGACAGAAATCCACTGGGATATCTGGAGAGGGCACAAACCCACTGGGACACCTGGAGGGGACACAAATCCACTGGGACATCTGGAGGGGACACAAACCCACTGGGACACTTGGAGGGGACAGAAATCCATTGGACACCTGGAGGACACAAAATCCACTGGGACACTTGGAGGGGACAAAATCCACTGGGACATCTGGAGGGGACACAAACCCACTGGGACATCTGGAGGGATCACAAATCCACTGGGACATCTGGAGGGGACAGAAACCCACTGGGACACCTGGAGGGATCACAAATCCACTGGGATATCTGGAGAGGGCACAAATCCTCTGGGACACCTGGAGGGATCACAAATCCACTGGGACACTTGGAGGGATCACAAATCCACTGGGACACCTGGAGAGGACACAAATCTACTGGGACACCTGGAGGGGACACAAATCTACTGGGACACCTGGAGGGGACACAAATCCACCTGTACCTGGCAGGGTGCAGGAAAAGGTGCAGGAAAAAAGGGATTGCAAAAGCAGCAGCCCCACCTGCAGCGACCTGCTGGGGAAAATGCCACTCTGGGGTGGATGCCAGGCACCTGCAAAGGGACGCTGCCATCCTGCTGCCCCCGGGCGAGCTTTGTCCCCTCCTCCAGCTGCACGGTGACTGCTCCCAAGGGCAATGCCTGAGATTTAATGCCAGCTTCCAGTGCTGCATCCCAGCAGAGGCCACCGAGTCACCGGCACATGACTGAGGCAGGGCTGGGCTCGGCTCTGCTGCAGCCAAAGCTCTGAAAGGCAAACAAACAAACAGGAAAGAATCTGCAGTTTGGGATGCTGGGAGAGGAGACCTGATAAAAGTTCCTTGGAAGGGATTTTCAGCATCTGGAAAAGCTGATGGAGCCTATTGTTTAGGCTGAGCAGAGGTTTTATCTCCAAAATGTGGCTGAAATGGAGAGTTCACAAAGGATATTCAGGGGATGGGGCCGTACATAATGCAGAGAGCTCAGAGCTGTGTCTGCCTAAGCTCTGTGGGGCTGAATTTAATGATAATCACTGAGCCAGCACTGCTCCCCGGGGCTTGTTTTCATCCTCTGAGCCCCCAGAACCCCGTGGGTAACCGGGGCAGCAGCCGTGCTGACCAGCACCGTGCTGAGTTAATGCTGGGCTCTGTTTTCCCCAGGTCAGTTTTACCCAAACCTCCCGTTCTGGGCTGGAAGAGGAGCCTGGCAGCAGAAATGTGTAATTCCCCCTCAGTGCCTGTCACTGCCACAGGCAAGAGCCACCTCTGGGTGTTTGTGAGGAGCTGCAGAGCTGGGGCATCGCTTTGGGGCTCTCGGTGGGGTTGGGGTGTTATTTTCTTTCATCCCATAGATTCCTAGCAGGGTTTTGCATTTCTTGGGGCAGCACAACAAAGGTTGTACCTGGGGAAGGTGCTGCTGCTCCCGACAGAGGCTGCTGCTTTGTCAGCTGCGATTGCTGCATTCCCCTGGCACGGAACGAGCTTCCCCCAGAGCCGGGGACTTGCAATTCATCCCTCTGGGCAAAGCCCGGCTCCAGCAGCAGGAAAGCTGAGCTTTACAAAGCCTCAGCCTTCACACACAGCCCTGGTGGTGCCAGTGCCCTTGAGCTCTGCTCCTGCAGTGCCCAGACCCTGCAGGCAGCAGGAATTTGGGAATTCGGGATCAGCGGCACAGCTGAGCCTCAGCGGGAATTTGGGAATTTGGGATCAGCGGCACAGCTGAACCTCAGCGGGAATTTGGGAATTTGGGATCTCAGGAGCTCAGCCCAGGCTGCCAGCACCGAGCAGTGCCCAGGGGAACACGCAGCTCTGCTGGGTCTGAGAGCAAAGCCATCCACAACGAGCACAAAAAGGAGAATTTCACGTTTTCCATCCCAATCTTTGGCCATCCCGGGGCAGATTCCTGCAGAGGAATCCTGGCGGCGAGAGGTTGGTGAAGGAGCTGATGCCAAAGCCCCAAATCGCCTCATGGTGGAGTTCAGAGGCAACAAGGAGGAAATCAGAGATAAAAGTGCCCGGGCAGATAGGAGCTGTGAGGCTGAGCTGACAGGAAACAAGGCCGGGTTTAGGCTGGAATCAGTAGCCCGGGGGGATGGAGATGGGATTCATTACGGGCAGGCTGAAGCAGATTTTACCCGCCCGACAATTCAGTGTGTGCAGGAGAATTAAGGACTTTGACTTCCCAAGGACTGACAACAGAAAGGGGATTTGCAGCAGATAAAGTCAACTTGCATAACTCTGTACAGGCTTAGAGGAAGGGGGAGAAAAAAAATTTCTTCTTTTAACAGCTTTTCTCACATTTTCTTTTTGTTCTGCCCTCTGTAATGGGAGGAACCATGCTCCTAGTGTCGGGGAACAGCTGCATTTTCATTTTCTCTTGCCTTTTTGTCTGGTATCCAACCAAAATATCAGTTCTTGCTGTTCTTCCATTCTCTGCCTGTCCTGTGACCCTCTGCTGAGCTCTGGATCACAGAAATACCCTTTGGCACAGAGGAGTGGCGAAAGGACATTTGCCACCTTGGAGGGAATGATTTAAAAGGAGCCACCCAGTCAAAAATGTCCCTTCTGTTCCATCCCCTGTCCCTGCATGGACACCCCGAGCAGCAGAAGCTCAGCCCCAAAGGGCTTTTCCTCAGCTGAGCTGGCAGGAAAACTGAGACACATTTTGCTGGGCTGTCCTGCCTGGGGCTCTCCAGGAGGCTCAGACAGGGACAGAGCTGGAGCGTGAGGAGGGTGAGGAGAGGCTTTGGGATCCCCAGACTAATGAGCTCTTGTGTGCGAGGGACACATTTTCCTTCAAGTCAGCAACTCCCAGGATTTTTATTTTCCCCCCTTTGCCACTTAATCCATGCAGTTTCTTCCCCACCAGGCACAGGGCTGGTGGAGCAGCCCCAGCCAATCCCTGGTGAAATATTTCCAGCTGCTGGCTGAGCAGAGTGGAACAGGGCAGATGTCTTTGGGCAGAACACAGAAATGCTCCCCTTTTCCTCTGGAGGAGGAGGAGGAATGGATGGATGAGTGCACAGGAGAGCCCTGGGAGAGGCTCGTTCTCCTCTGGGACAGATTGTGCTGCTCCTCTCAGGGCAACATCCTCTGGCAGCAGCAAGTCCCTCTGCTCTCCGCGGGCCTCGGGCTCCAGGAAATTCTCCTTTGGCCTTTTCATTTCACAGTGGCTGAGGATGACATTTCCAAAGCAGTCTATGGAAATCAGGGGGCTGCATCCCACCGGGAGCTGGACCTCGGCTCAGGGATAACACTTGGCTGAGCTGCTGAGGCTTTGTGTGCCTCTTCCCCGGATAATCCCAACTGCTGAAAATGTGATTTTGGGGCTCTTCTACACCTCCTTTGTACCCTCAGCCACCACAGGGCTTTTTGGGATTTGCTGTCCCACGCCATGAGGGTGCAGGATTGAGCGAGGCCGGCACGGAAGGAGCTCTGTGCTCTTTGCAGGGACCCTGAGAGATGGATCTGTGGGAATGGGACATGTTTGTCTGTCTCACTTTGCCCACCTGGGTGGGGATGATGAATTTCCTTCTGCCTGGCCTCCTTCTGGATGTGTGAAGCTTTCCAGACGAGCTGCATCACTCCAGAAGCAGGGTGAGGCTGTAAGAGCCTCGCTTCACAGCACCTGTTTGCTGCGGGCACATTAAGCACCTAACACAAGGTCTGGGAGCAGGATTTTGTACCCCTGTGATGGGAATGCCAAGCAGAATTAATAATGAAGAGCCCGGGTCCTGCTGGTGCTGCAGAGGAGGGGAAGCAGCTGTTGTTTGTTTGGTTTAATGGCTCACAGAACAGGAGGCCATAAACAGTTAAATTCCTCCTGACAGCTGGGGCTGCTGAGCTCTGGGGCTTCTCCAGCACCTCTGCTCCCCTGCAAAACTCGATGTTTTCCTGTCCAGTGCTTTGATCAGAAGGAGAACACAAACGACACCTTGATGATTACTCACATTTTCAAACGCAGTCCAGCAGCAAGAGCTGTCACCTTTCATATCCCCCCTGGGCTGCCCTGCCTGCGTGTCCCCTCTCATGATTTCTCACAGCTTTGGCTCCCTGGGAGATGTGGATGAAGGGTTGGTTTGGTGTGGGGTTTTTTTTTTTTTTTTTTTTTTTTTTTTTTTGGTGGCTGGTCAAGTAATTTCTGATCAGTGAATAAAAACAAGAGCTGCTTGAGAAGTCAGGGAAAAGCTGAGGATCAATGGGATGTGAAGTAGTTTTTCCCTCAGGGGGGCTGAGTGGTTCCACACGAGGGTTATCAGTGGATAAATGAGTTGAGGAGGTCAGCTGAGCCTTGCTGCAAGAATGGCTTTTTCCAATTCAGGCCGTGATTTAATTAGACCCCTGAAACTGTGGCGAGACAGTGCTGAGTGGATGGATATTGGACAAATAAATATTACAGAGGCCACTTTCAAGTTGACTGAAACGATTCATAAATTACTGATAAAGTTGGGCAAACTGCTTGGGCTGGAGGAGAGACAGGAGGGGATTTTGTGTGTGGGTTCAGGATTAGCAGTCCCCAGCAGGCTGGGGTGGGGCTGGATCTTTGCTCCTGGACACCAGAGGAAATTTAGGGCGCAGCAGAAAAAAATCTTGACTTGCAGATCACAACTCAGAAGTGAGAACTGCTTAAAGTAAGATTAATTGATATTCAAAATTGCTGTTGTGATTGCAGGTCACAACTCTGTGTGTTTTCTAGAACACAAGTGCTGGGTCAGGGAAATATTTCAACCTTGTTCTGTGCTTTCTTCACCCAGGCTTTGTGCTCTGCTCACTGCTAATTAAATGCCCAATTACTCGGGGTGGAGGCCCCTGTGCCTTCCCTGCCTTTGGAATGCTGGAGAAGGTGGTTCAGGCTCCACAGCCACTTCCAAAAAACAGAGGATTGACCACTGCTGCCCTCAACCCAAACCCTCAGCACCCTCACACTCCAAACCAGCCTGTGCTCAGCAGGCTCCTGTGGATATTCTCAGCTCAGTCAGAGAGAAAAAGAGAAAGATTTCTGCCAGGCTAAGCCTGGGGGAAATTCTGAGAGGAATGTAAACAATCTATGATCTTGCTTTCCATTCACATTGTTTATAGATCTGTTCTGCCACACTGACCTGAGTCCAGTGTACCAAGCAGGTGAAATGTTTTTACTTTAAGACCAATGGAATGAATGTTCACGATGTTCTCTATAAAAGAGAGAAGTGCTTTTGAATAAACACTCATTTGCCTTCTGAAATCCTGCGAGTAATTTCGCCCGTCCCTGGCTCAACAGCGTCAGGCTCCTCCTGCCTCCTTGACCCTGCAAACCTCAGCTTCTCCTTCCATCACCACCTCCCTTCCTTCCCCTTCTCCTTCTGAGAGTGCTCACCCCATTTCTCACTCCTGCGAGCAGCTGGGGCTCCTGGAAACCAACTGGAGAGGGCTCGTTCTCCAGGGAAGTGCAAAGTGCAAAGGGCTCACTCTCCAGAAAAGTGCAAAGGCTTCAATCTCCAGGGAAGTGCAAAGTGCAAAGGGCTCATTCCCCAGAAAAGTGCAAAGGACTAATTCCCCAGAAAAGTGCAAAGGGCTCAATCTCCAGAAAAGTGCAAAGGACTAATTCCCCAGAAAAGTGCAAAGGACTCGTTCTCCAGGGAAGTGCAAAGGGCTCACTCTCCAGGGAAGTGCAAAGGGCTCATTCCCCAGAAAAGTGCAAAGGGCTCACTCTCCAGGGAAGTGCTGCCTTGCAGCATCCACCGCCCTTGCTCCCCATCACCTGCAGCCCCTGTGCACACCTTGACAGAAGGGGATGCTCTGAGGAACTGCTTCAATTTTTTACTCCTTCCTCTAACCCACGGCCGCAGTGCCCAATGCTTTAAAGCTGCTGCTGCTCCATAGATCACCCCAAAGTGGTGAAGTCCAGTTAATAACAGCCTGGAAAATGCCATCCATCAGCAGAGGGAAATCATCTCCCAGCAAACTCCTTAGTGCCCAGTGTGGCCGTCTGTGGCAGAGACAGATGGGGCTGGGATGCTTTGGGGGGCTTTTGTTCCCTTTTTCACTCTCCCTGAGCCCTTTTTCAGGGTTTTTCTCTTCGAGGCAGCTTGCCTGGGGCTCATCTTTCTTCCCCCTGCCCTGGAATTCCTTCTGTACTCTTAGCCAGATGTGCGCAGAGGCTGTTTCTGTCCCCATAAATGTACATTTTTACATTTTAGACAGCTCTAAACACTCCTGCTCAGGACTTCTACCTCCCTGCCTGCCTCCTGCTCTCAGATCTCTCCTGTCCTGACATCATTTCTCAGCTGGCTCCCTGCACATCCTCTCATCTCTCACAGCCACCAGGTCTCAGCTGCTGAATGTCACCATTGTCAGGAGTCAGAGAAGGGATCTAAAATCACCAGGCAGGTGATTTTGGATTTTGCCTCCCTCCCTGCGCAGCTTTTTCTTCCATGCATCATTTCCTGCTGCTGCTGGGGCCGTCACAGGGTGGGGAATGGCAGCAGGGATGGGGAATTTGTGGCCCTGCCACAGCTTTTTGTGCATTTGCATTCCAGTCCCTGCCAGGGGTCAGGGTGCCACCGTGCCAGGCGCTGCTTTCTGCCACCACGATGAGAGGTGGCAATGTGAGAGCCATGCAGAGGGAAAAGGAGTCTTTATTCAGGGCAAAATGAGGAGCAGAGATTGCCTGGTGCTGGTTTTCCTCTGAGAGGATGGAGTATCCACCACGCAGAGCTGCATTCCTCCCGATTCCCAGCTGTGCTGTGCTCTGTGTGCGCACACCCCACACTCTGCGTCCTGGAGGTGCAAATGTCCTGCTCGTGGTGACACAAACAGGGCTTTCTTCAGGGGAAACGCAGCACTGTCCCTTGACAAATGTCATGATGGACTCACAGAATCACAGAATAATGAGGTTGGAAGAGACCTCTAAGATCATCAAGTCCAGCCCGTGCCCTGACACCTCAGCTAGACTGTAGCACCAAGTGCCACGTCCAGTCTTTTTTAAACACATCCAGAGATGGTGATTCAACACCTCCCTGGGAAGACAATTCCAGTGCTTTATTATTCTTTCGGTGAATTTTTTTTTCCTAATATCCAACCTGTACCTTCCCTGCCGTAGCCTGAGGCTGTGTCCTCTTGTTCTGTCAGCGCTGCCCGGTGGAAGAGACCGACCCCACCTGTCTGCACCTCCCTTCAGGGAGCTGTGGAGAGCAACGAGGTCACCTCTGAGCCTCCTCTTCTCCAGGCTGAACAACCCCAGCTCCTCCAAACGTTCCTCACAGGGTTTGTGTTCCCAGCCCCTCACCAGCCTTGTTGCCTCCTCTGGACGTGCTCAAGCATCTCAACGTCCTTCCCAAACTGAGGGGCCCAGAGCTGGACTCAGTTTATTCTGAAGCCAGACTAAAGCCCCCTCCCCTCCCTGGTGAGCTGCACTGCAGGGTCAATACTGAGAGTTATCCATGTGCTAATAATCCCACTGGAGAGGTTGGTTTGGGGTTTTTTCCCCTCTGGGAAGAGATCCCTATGCAAGGGATCCTGCATTCCCTGTATTCCAGCACTGCCTGGCCACGTGCTGCTGGAGCTGCTCCCCTCCCGTTCCCAGAGCTGTGTCAGGCCAGATGGGATGTGAGCAGGGAACAAACAGCTTGGCTCTGGCTGTGCTCGAGTAAACAAGGGCTGAACAGATTGTGGGGCAGCCAGGCGTGGCCCAGGTGACCCTGCACAGGCAGCCTGTTGGACTCCTGTCTCAAATACCTGCCAGACACACATGATTTTCCTCCTGAGGGAGCTGCAGGGGCCACGAAGGTGCAGGACACTGTGCTGAGAACCCTTGCAAAAATTGCTGAAGGTAAAAAGTGACAACAAAGCTTCTGGACAGGGATCCTGATGCTCCTGGCCTTTTCCCCACATTTATTGCTCCTTTCGCAGCTCCCTCCCCTGCTGTAGCCTGCCCTGGGATGGGTTAACAGCTTATTAATGCTCTGCCTCGTTAGCAGGGTGTTTGGGATGGCTCTGAGTGCTCTCTGAGTTATTGGGAGCAGGTTTTAATGGCTGCATCACTTCCCCCCTCAGCTGCCGGGATGTTCAGGGATGGATTGTTCACTGACCTCACACAGCCCCAGGAAAGACCTCCACTCCCTCTAAGTGCCTGCTGCTGGAAGCCAGCAGTGCCCTGATGATCCAAACTGGATCTGGAGATCTTTGTTTACAGGATAAATAACCACACACTTAAAGCCTCTTAATTAAGAGCTGTCTGTGCCTCGGAGCGAGAAAACTTCAGTGCTGGCTGTCAGTGCACAGGCAGATCAAAAAATCCATCTCAGAGGCCAAACAAAGCCCTCTGGGTTTATTTAAGTGTCTCCAGGCCAAATGCCACGGCTCAGGCTTCTCCAGGAGGTGGGGAAGGAATTTTCCCTTCCTCTTCCATGTGCCTCCTGTCCCAGAGCTGCATTCCTGGCTGGACAAATGTACCTGAGCAGGATCAGCTTGGAAGCTCCTGTGGCACCAGCTGGACAGGCTCTCCAATAGCTGAGTTGATTTTCTTTGGTTTTAAGTAGGAAAATAAAGAGAAAATAGTACAGAAGAAGGACTGTGATAGGGACAGGGTTGCTGTTCCCTTCTTTTGAGTCTTGTTCTGAACTTGCTCACATTTGCTAAGTGCTTGTTTGATTAGAGCAGGTGTCAGAAACTGAGGCATTAAATCCCAACCAGCTTCCTTGGATCCCCAAACCCTTCCCCCAGCTGATCTCCTGCAATATTTCAGCTGTCTTTGTTCTGCTCTGGGAACTGACCTCTCAGCCTGATGCTGAAACGTCCTGAATCCAGCCTGGACCCAAAACCAAACCCTCTTTTGTCCCTTTTCCCCTCTCTGTCTCTGGTACTTTGCTGTCCCCCAATCCTCTGCTGTGCTGAGGAATGAGCTTGGCCATCACAATTGGGAGCAACTCTTCTGATCCCTCCTGGCTCCAAAGAATTCCAGCCCAAACCAAAGCAGCTCCCTTTTGTTGGTAGGTGACAGCACTGCAGAACCACCTGTGAATCCCATCCTGGGCAGATACTCTCATTTGACAGCTTAAAAATGATCAATATCCCACAGAGAAGTAGGAAATCCTCTAAAATTAATTTCTCTCTTCCCTTTCACCCTCTTGGCTGAGATCTCTCCTGAAATCCTGCTGCCCTAAGGTCCAGGATCAGGGAACTCTCCATGAAATCTGTGCTGCACCTCTTTTTTTTTTTTTTCCAAGGAAAACTGCTGTTGGTTGACTCTGGAGCTCAGCTTTTAGCAAACAGGCCCACACTTGATTGCTCTTTTGTCTTTACAAAGGCAGCAGCAGGGAAGTGGTGAGCGAGTAATGTACTTGTCTGTGTCATTATTAAGTAACCATAAATAAAGCAGATAGTAAAAGCAGTCCTTTTTTACTCTCTCTTTTCAAGCAGTGACAGGAGCTTCCTGGAAAATTACCTTTTTACCTTTTTCCTTTCTCTTAGAGTACAAGTTAAAAGGGTTTTGGTGTTTCTCGACATCTAATAAACAACCACTTTCCCCTCATTTTGCCTGTGCTGAAGTGGAGGTAATGAATGCATTTTATCACTGTTCTCCAGAGAGGAGCAGGAATCAGGGATGTGAGGGAACAGGAGCAGACATCTCCTTCCATCCCCACACTCTGGGTGCTGTAGGGAAGTCAGACGTGGCAATTCCTCTCTTCCATCCCAGAGAAAAGAAATTCCAATCTTTCATCCCATAGAAAAGCAGTTCTTTGGGGAATGACTTAAATTGATCCCTGCTATCCATCAAAAATGGGATGTGGGGGGAAAAACACCTTTGAGATTTCCCTGCAACACAGAGAGAGGAAAATATGTAAATAACCATTTCAGGAGCCCCAAAGTGCTGTCCTGATATCCCATCAGGAGCAGGTTTTGGGGCAAAAGGCAGGTTCAGAGAGGGGAAGTGGCCGTGGCTGTGACACCAGAGGAATTCCTTAATCCCTTTACTCTCCCAGTCAGGAATCCTGTAGTATTTAAAAATGAGATTTTTAAATAAGATTTTGTAAATGAGACGCCCCCCAGGGCAATTCCAGCTCCAGAGGCACTTATTTCTGATTTAGCTGCCGTGCCCTCCCACCCCTGAGCTGCTGGGACAGTGAAAGGTCACCAAATGTAAAGGGAGTGATTTTAAAACCAATAATTTGTTTGTTTGGGGGTAATTCAGGGAGCTGGTGTGCAGAGTGCTGCTCTCACAAGGGAAATGGAGACCCCCTAAAGTCCCTGGGGAGGTGCTTTGATGTTGGGTGGTGGAGCAGGGTTTGGTTTTTAGCGCTTTGCCCAAGGAATTCTGCAGAGCAGCACAGGTGTGCAGTGCTGGGCTCAGGTGAGCAGCTGGGGCCTTTCCTCAGGTTCTGTGGACTTTGCAGAGTGGTTAAAATTAGCACATTAGTGACAGGGAGTGTGAGATATTATTGATTATTTATTATTTATTATTTCTGTCAAAAATTGAGCCAAGCTGGGGAGGAAAGCCTGCTCCTTTTCCAGGGCTGTTGTCCCTCCAAACCCCATCCTGGCTCCGAGGTGCTGGGATCCCCCCTGTTCCTCTCCTCCCCACTGCCCCAGCAGCAGGAGGCTCTTCCAGCAGTGAGTGACACGCTGGGAGGATGGAATGACAGCTTACAAATGCATCAGCAGGAAGCTGGGCTGATCTTTCGAGGCAAAGGCTCTGTTTTCCATCCAGGAGCAAAATTGTTTCCGTGTCCAAGTGGATCACAAGTGACAGGCACAGCCAGGAGGGGAAGGACCCCCTGCCCTGCCAGCAGGCAGTTATCAGGATTTATTTAGCTCTGTGCATCCTTCCAAACATCAGCCTCAGAAGGGGAAGGTGGCAAAAAAAAAAAAAAAAAAAAAAAAAAAAAAAATTGAGCCACAAAAAAAAAAAAAAAAAGTGCAGGGATCTGCCACCTGTCTGTGCTCCGTTCTCCAGGGTGTTCAGGACTGAATTTAGATTTATTTATTGGAATGTTTCTTTGTCATTTCTATGCTAATTGAATTATTTAGCCTCCAAATAAGGCTAAATCTTCTAAAATTCATTTCTCTCTTCCCTTTCCCCCTCTTGGCTGACCTCTCTCCTGAAATCCTGCTGCCCTAAGGTCCAGGATCAGGGAACTCTCCATGGAATCTGTGCTACATCTCATTTTTTTTTTTTTTTTCCCAGGGAAAACTGCTGTTGGCTGACTCTGGAGCTCAGCTTTTAGCAAGCAGGCCTTTCTCCTGTTCACAGGAGAAGGGATTTGGGTGCTGCCCGCAGAGCCTGCTGTGGTTTGGGATGAACAGGAGTTCAGTGGGAATCGAGGCAGGTTATCCCAGGGCAGCGGGGACTGGAGCTCAGCTCTCAGTCCAGTGCCAGTCTGGGCCCTGGGCAGCAGAGTGACCTCACTGGCACAAGGCTGAGTGCTTGAAGGGGGGATTTGGTCCCAGGACTGAGCTGTGGAGCTGGGGAATGGTGAGGAAGGGAGAGCATGGAGAGGGGGCTGTGCTGATTTTTCTTCTCACGGGCCAAGGAGGATGAAATGACCGAGCTGGGCTCTCACAACAGGGGGCTAAACAGAGCTCCTGCTCTCCTCCCACTGCCTTTTCATCTCATTTTTCTCTGTGGAAGTGTCGCCCTGTTCTTTTGAGGGTTTCAAAGTTCTTCTAAAAGTTCCTATGCCTTCTGATATTTACATATTTCAACTGAGTTTTCTCACGCACTGTCCATGTAAATAATGATTGTTTTGCATTCTTCTTTGTGAGTGAAGAGAATCGATGGGCTGTTGGTTTGCCCAGTGTGGCTGGAGAGGTGGCAGTTTCACCCTCCAATCCACTGTCACTTTTGCTACTGTATATATAGAGGAATCAGAAAATAAAGTTTGCTTTTTTTGGGTTCTTTTTCTTTCCTTTTACACCTAAGCTGCTTCTGTGGGTTATTTTGTGTCACAGTGTGACACGGAAGCATCAAACACCTGGTGAGACATCAGTCCTGGAGCCTCCTGTCACGCAGCTGTGCTGGTGCAGCCCCTGAGCCCAGCCCCTCTGTTGCCCTGATTTTTAAAAGTGTTATGTTTTCTTTTATAGTTTTTTTGGAGGTTTTAAAGTTCTTATAACACTTCTTTAGCCTTCTGATAATGTTTATGTATTTCTACCGGAGTTCTCACCCACTGTTCATGTAAATAATGATTGTGTTGCATTCTTCTTTGTGGGAGGAGAGAACTGATGGACTGTTGGTTTGACCAGTGTGGTTGGAGAGGTGGCAATTCCATCCTCCAATCCATGGTCACTTTTAGAATTCTGTAAATATCAGATGCTCGAATAAATCTCTCTCTTTTTTGGCCTTTGAACTGACCAAGCGTTTGTGTGCTTTCTTCGTGTCCAATAGCGACACCCCTCACAGCTCTGCGCCCGTGTTTGGGGGCAAAACCCAAACTTGACCTCAATTCCCGTGTCAGCCCCGCTGCTTTTACTTAACTGGAATGGTTAGAGGAGTCTGTGTGGATAAACCCTGCTGGGAGGGACAGGGATGTGGCAGCATCCCCTGGCTGGCACTGCGGGGCTGCAGCTGCCTCGCAGTGACATTTGTGACTCCAGCATTCCCCTCCTGGGCCATCAGCTCCTCCAAGGCCCATCAGCTCAGGGCTCTCATGCTCAGTAACTCTGTGAGTGACCTTGGAAGGCACCAAGGGGGGCAGGGAGCCCTTCCTGCTTGACAAAGCAATTTTTTTTTTGGACTGAAAAGCTCTTTTTTTTTCCCCTCCAAGGGGCTCCTCGGCGGTTTGAATGCACAAGGAGGGATGGGGATGTTGGTGATTGTCTTGACATTGCCTTCTCCTGTGCTTGTGCTCTGTGAAATCCTCCTTGCAGGGCGTGTTTGCGTTTAACTGTTGCCTTGATGGGCTGAATTCCACCCTGGCTTTTCCATCCTTGCCCTTGGCACCGAGAGGGCTAAAAGGGGGAGGAGCAGGCAGGATCTCCGAGCATCTCCTCTTCCAGCTGGGCTTTTCCTCCCTGTGAATGCATCCTGGGGCAGGAACCGTGTGGAGGGCGAGGTTATTCCACACACTTCCCAAAAGAAACCAACCATCAGAGCCATAAGCTGTGAAATTTTAGCTCTTCCTCATGCTGCAAGAGAGGGAAAATGGAAAAAAAAAAAGAGTGGGAAGTGTTTTTAGTGCTCTCCTAAACAGGCAGAGCCTCAGGATCCTGGAGACTTCCTCCCAAGACAAAGAAGGATTATTTGGGGGGTTTATCTCTGCCTCCTGCACCTCACTCCTCTCTTGCCAAGGCCGATTTGAGGAGCTGGAAAAGTGCAGAGGGAAGTGAGGCAGGAAGCAAAATATTATTTAATTTTATTTAAATTTAAATTTATTTATATTTTATTTTTATTTTAATTTTTTTTTTACTATTACCCGAGATGACGATTACCTGTGCTGAATATTACCTGTGGTCAGTATTACCTGCGATGCCTGGGGCGTGGGGGAAGGAAAACAGAGGTGTTGTGTTTTAGCTGCTCCTGCCCCGCTGCTGTTGGCTTTGGACCTGCACGATAAACAATGGGGAATTTACCAAGGCAGAGATTCTGCCTCATCAGCATCATTAATGGGGAGATAATTAGTGCAGCGGGAGTGTAACTCTCTCTATTTATGGCCCTGCAGAGGTGCGTCCTCACCCCAAAGCACACGGGGTTTGTTCCCATCCTCTGCAGGTGGTTCTGACTTCCACCAACATGAATTAAGCTTAAATTAAGTCAATTTTTTTTTTTGCAACAGAACCAGCTTGAGAGCTCTGAGCATTCATCTCCTTTCTGGGAGTAAATAGCGCGGTGACCACAGATTAAGGAGCTGCCTGAAGAGCAGCTTTAGCTGTGAGTGGGGAGTAAATGTGTTTTCCAGCTCCTCTGCTGAATATTAATGTCCCATCCCTGGAGCTGGGTGCTTTAGCAAGGGATCTTCCTGCAGGAGCCCTGGGTGAGTGCTCTGCAACAGAGGGAAGGGACTTGTCAAGGGTTTTATTTACAGAGTTGATGAAAATAAACAGAGGCATGAAATTGTTTTTTTTCTGGTTTTTTTTTTTTTTTTGGAAAACACTCAGGATCGCTGCTCCCCAGCAGGTAAAACAATGAAAATGAAAGTTAGAGAGGGGTGAGCAAGGACAGGGCAGAGTTTTGAGGTGCTGCAAGGACAATTTGCTGCCCATCCTCCCCCCCAGCTGCAGAACAGTCAAATTCTGCCTCAGGACAGGGGGCACAGCCTCTGCTGAGTTAGGGGATGGTGAGGGGTTTATGCTGTGTGGGATTTTTGGCATGATCTGGGGGAATGGTTGCAATCCAACAGCCCAAGGCGTTGGATCACATCCCCCCAGTGCCCCAAGGATTGATCCACACTCCCTGGATGTGCCATGGATCTCCTGTGTGTCCCCCTGAGGGTTCCTTTGCCTTATAAAGCCAATATATGGAAATGCAACACAAAATTTAAGCCCTCAGCACTTCTTTAATCCTCTCCAGCAACACTGGAGTCATTCTCTGTGCATCCCATAATCAAATTTCCCTGGGTTTATCTGTCACTTGCAGACCTCCACCACCCTTACCTGGGAGCAGGGACTTGTAACACCAACCATGTCCTATTGTTCCCATTTGTTTGCTGAGCATGCCGGTGGAGAGGCATAAATATTAAAATATCCCCATTATAAAGCCAGGCCTCCATTGATAAATGATGTATAAAATCAATTTACAACCCAGGAATAAAAAGCACCCATGAAGTGGCTGCTAGCTCCAGGTACTAGAAAATTATTCCTCCATAACTTGCTCTGACTGGAACTCATTACACACTCTGTCCGTGGAATGATTTTGTTGTTAAAAACTCTGTCACTCAGAGCTTATTTATTCCCTCTCCTGGTGAAGAATCCCGGAGTGGCTGCTGCCTGTGGAGCACAGAGCTGCTGTGCTCTGCTGGTTTTGGGCAGCCCCTCACGCCTCAGTGCTCAGCAGAGTTTGGGAGACGGGGCACGAGGAAGAAAATCAGGAATTGCTGATGTCTCCTGAAGCGCTGGCACCTGCACGTTTAACTTCAGGCAGGTGAAGGGTCCCACTTGTGTCTGATTGTGCTGAATTGAACCCCTCGGTCACACTCGCCAAAGGGAAAAGTTTCCCTGCCAAGGAAATAAAACCTCTGCAGGTTGTCCAGGTTTGTCTGAGTGCTGCTTTTCCTTGGGGTTTCCATTTTGGGAAGGAGCGACGTCAACACAGACTTGAGAAATCTGGAATAAAGGCATCTTCCTCCCCTAATACACAGCTAAGTTGTCAGCTTTGCCTCTTTACACAAATTTTCTGGGCCATAAAGGAGAAAAATTGTTTGGTTCTTGACTGAAAGGAAATTTGTGCCAGCAGCATTGTATTGTCTCAGTGCTGATGGCTTTGCACAGGGTTCTGTGTACAAAATATCCCAAAAAGAAAGAATTTCCTGTCCTTTGAAGGCAAGACCTGATGTGCAGCTGTGTTGATAGAGGGAGGTGTCCCTGCCCATGGCAGGGAGTGGAAATGTTTGAGCTTTAAGGTCCCCTCCACCCCAAACCATCCTGGGATTCCATTCCCTACTCTGCTGGTGCCTTGTGCAGGCTGGCCTAGAGCAGAGCTGGGCAGAGCTACAGAATAAAGCAGGGATTGATTCAAAGGATCTCCTCCATGGATCCACCTTGGGCAACACCAGAGCCCAGCCAGGGCTGCACCCAAGATGAACCAAAATGGTCCCAAAATGAACCCAAGATGAACCAAAATGGTCCCAAAATGCACGAGCGCTCCCGGGGGCTCTCACTGGGATCAGCTCTGCTCCATTTGCACCTTGCAGTTCATTGTCCCATTCCAGCTTTAGCCCAGGCACTCCCATCCTGCTTGTTTTTCTCTCTCCAGCCCACGCTGTTTGTGCTCCTGGGCCTGAGCTTTGGATCATTTGTCCTTGGTGCCCAGCTGGAGCAGGAATTGTTTTGTCTCCCTGCTCTGTGAGGAGAGCTTACCAACACTTAATATGAAGCTCAAAACTCCGCACCTAAGCAGCACAAAACCTGAAAAATAGAAAAGCTCAAACCTGAGGCATCACTGCTCCCAAAATCAAGGCACTGAGACCCCCAAGGAACCAAGGTGGTCATTGAAATTCACCCCCGTGGTGGAACCTGTCCGTGGTGGCTGCAGACAGACGTGAGCTCACTGTGCCCTTGCTCAGCCCTGGCTCCAGGCCAGCTCTGCTCTCTGGGAGCTGCATTAGCTGATGAGGCTTTGGGCAGGGCAGGGAAGTGTGCCCGAGCCTGGCACGTGTGGCCCCGCAGCTGAAGGTGAAAACCCTTCCCAGCCCTCACCTTCAAACGCTCTGCCAGGTCCTCCCAAGAGCTGCAAGGCTCAAACAGAGGCACAAAAAGGCCAGAGCAGGTGGGGAGGGCAGCAGTGGGAGCTCAAAGCCGTGTTACACTGCGTGGCTGATGTGGCAGGACAGAGCAGGGCATAAAAATAAACCCAGTGTGAGCCAGCAGACGTGGGTTCCATCAAACAGAGCTGCTGGATTTCTGACAGGAGAACACATCTGCCTGCTGTGGGGGGCAGAATGGAATTTATGCCTGGAGGGGCTGATGTGGAACAGAGAGTAGACAGAGTAAAAAAAAAATACAATAATTATTTCTTAAAAAGTCTTTAAAGGATACACCTTAGCCAATACAAGAGCCTGGCCAAGGCTACACCCAGGATAGATCCAAGATGGATCCTGGTCATGAGTTTTTACAATTTTATAAGTTTTGGTCCATTTCCATATTTGGAGTTAATTGTCCAATTCCAGCTCCAGGTGATGCAATCCCATCCTCCCAGTTTGCTCTCTCCACTTCCCCATGCTTTATACTTTTTGGGCCTGAAGTTGTAACAGTTGTCCTGGGTTCTGGGGCTGGAAAAGGATTGCTCTGTGTGCCTGAGCTGTGAGGAGAACTTGCTGACACTTTAGATGAAGCTCAGAGCTACACATCTAAGCAGCACAGAATGTGAAAAATAAGAGCTAAAACTTAAGGCATCATAAGAACATCCTTATTTTCCTCTCAGGGCTTGCTATAAGCTGGAATTTTGATCAAGGACAACTTTCCTGAGGTGGAATTAACGAGCTGAGCACAAGGTGGAGGAGAGGCTCAGGAGCAGCATCCCTGGAGGAGGGTGTTTAAAGCAGCTTCCCCAGGGATGGATTATTTTGGTCCTCAGCTACTCAATACCTTTATTAATGACTGAGCTGATGATCCATGTCCTCTGCAGATGAAGTAAAGATTTGTGATGTTGCAAATAACGCAGTTATTGTTACAGCATCAGGCAAACTGCCTGGTGAGGCGGCCACCGTCCAACAAATCACGGCTGGAAGCACCCAGTGCTTCTGGAATTGAGATTCCAGGCTCTGGAAGCTCAGGATTTTGCCAGAGGTTGGCCTTGCTGTCCTGCTGGGCATTGTTTTATTACTCTGTAGCTCTGCTCACCAAATAAATGCCGTTTAATGCTCAGAGTCTCCCTCCACAACACGGGATTTAATCGCGCCCTGGTTGGAAACCATCCTGCAAGGCTAATCCCAGGCTGAAGCAGTGTAAGCAAGGAGAGAATCCAGCTCCCTGAGACTTCTTAATTCAGAATATTGGCACCTCCGCAGCCTCTGGAAGAGGCAACACTGTCCATAAGTGCCATTTTTGGGCACATTTTTGGGTGCATTTTTAGGGTAGCCAAGGAAGTGCCACTTTTGGACACATTTTTTAGGATAGCCAAGGAAGTGCCATTTTTGGGTACATTTTTGGGCACATTTTTGGGATAGCCAAGGAAGTGCCATTTCTGGGTACATTTTTGGGTACATTTTTGGGTACATTTTTGGGATAGCCAAGGAAGTGCCATTTTTGGGTACATTTTTGGGCACATTTTTGGGTACATTTTTGGGATAGCCAAGGAAGTGCCATTTTTGGGTACATTTTTGGGCACATTTTTGGGTACATTTTTGGGATAGCCAAGGAAGTGCCATTTTTGGGTACATTTTTGGGATAGCCAAGGAAGTGCCATTTCTGGCTACATTTTTGGGTACATTTTTGGGATAGCCAAGGAAATGCCATTTTTGGGTACATTTTTAGGGAACATTTTTGGGTACATTTTTAGGATGGCCAAGGAAGGATGCGCAGGGAGAGGGGCAGAGAGCCCAGGTGAAGGCAGAGCTGAGCGTTCCTGGCGCTGTCCCTCCGTGTGCTGGGGACACCTTGGGGACTAAACCTGCCCTGTCCCTCAGCTCTGCAGGGCACGATCAGAGGGTGAATAACTCAGAAATCAAACCCCACTCTTCCCTGCGGGGTGCAGCTGGTCCTTACAGCTCCTCTGTCACTGCTGATCCCTTCAAGAGCCACAGCTGCCCCTCCAAACTTTTTTTTTCCCCTTTTTCTCCTCTGAGGCAGGGGTTGGTGGCGTTCACCTTGTTAAAAAGCCGTTATGCTGTAAAACAATCTCTCTCTTAATAATGATATGAATTTAAAATGCCACAGAGAGAGTCATAAACCCTCCTGGTGGGCTGTTACAAGCTCAGAGCCCTTTCCCTGCCGTGCCAGCAGGATGAGGCTTCTCCCCAGCCCCTTCCTTCCTCCATGGGCACTGCTGAGCACTGGAACTCGTATTTTACACCAAGTACCCTGCTTGAAAAGGTCAATGGCTGATGTTATTCATGGAAGGGGGGAAAAGGAGGAGGGAAGAGAGATCTTCCAGCTTTTTGCCGTGGAAATTCCTCTCAGTTCTGCCGAGGGGGCTTTGGCACCTCCTGGGAGGAAGCAGAGGAGTGGGGTGCTCATGCAGTGCTGGGGAAAAGGTGATTTCAAAGTCAGGCCGGCCTCTGCCTTGCAGAAAATCTGAATTTCCAACAGGTTCCAGCGTGTTTGGATTTGTAGGGATCTCCAGGCTGAGTGGTGGAGTGCTCTGGACAATTGCAGAGCTTCTCTCCTGCTATTTAGTGCTTCTTAATGCTCCCCCTAAATTAATCCTGAGCTGGACTGAGTCAGGTCGTGTAACCCTGCCTGGGAGCTCCAGACAAAGCTCAGGAGAAAGGATTTGCCCAGTTTTAACTAAAGGTGCTGAGGGACACAATCCATATTTTTTTCTGGAAAAAAAAAAAATAAAATAAATCCTGTCCTCCTTCCGGTCTGAATTGCTTCAGCTTTAAGCCTCCAGGTTTTGTTCTGCCTTTGGAAGATTAGAGAGACCTTTACTGGCTCAGGGTGGGTTAGAAAGACCAACAAAGCCCTTTGTTCTGTCAACAGGCAAATAAAGCCTGGCTTTGGTGTGAAGTTCAGCTTCTCTAAGGTTGGGACTTACTGCTCTGCAGGTGACTCTGGTCTGCACTTCCCTCCTGGGATTTATAAACTCCAGGGCTCTCTCTGTCCTGGTTTGGGGGTTTTGGGGTGTCATTGTGCAGCCAATATTTACCCAGATAAAATTTTCCCTGAATTCTCTCCTTTAGAAGCACCCATGAGAAATGTTTGGGTTCCTGGGGTTTGGGAGTGTCCTGGCAGCTGCTCATCCCTAAAAAATGAGCTCCATGGAGGGTTTCAGAGCAGGCTGGAGTGTCACAGCACCATTTCCTGACCGGGTGCATGCTACAGCCCTGAACTGCTCACTCGGGCGCCCTTTGCTGTCATCTCCCACGTTGCACCTCCCGGATTTAATTCCAAAATGCCAATTTGATGGAAGAGCAGGAGAGAGGGGCAGGAGCCACCTCACAGAGGACACCAGAAAACCCCCAAATCCTGTCTGTGTTGAGCTCAGGCTGCTTCATTGCCGGGAGCAGCTTGGAGGGTGAGGAGGGAGATGAGATGTGAAGGCTCAGATTGCTCCTGCTCAGGAGAATTCCCCTTCCTGCCACCCCCTGCGACACTCAAATGACAATCAGCAGTGTCTGACACACATCCCTGATGGATGATGGAACATCAGGGCAGGCAGGCAGGGAAACAAAAACCAAAACCCAGGTAGAGATGGTGTTCAACGACAAATATTGAGTGTTTTGTAGTCAGCACTGCTGTCCTGCAGCTGCAGCCCCTGCTGACTGCTCTGGGTGCAGACAGGAATTAAAGGCCAGGGTGTGAAGACAGAGGAGTTTTTGTTGATTTGCTGCTTGTCCCTTTTTTTATGTGAATGCTTTCAATTTGATTGCCAGCCTGAGAGCTTGCCATGTCCTGCCTGCCCATGAGCCAGGCGTGCTCTGTGTGCTCATCCCTGCTTTCTCCAGCTCAGGGCATTCCTGTGACAAAATTCACCCTCCTAAGCTCAATCAGACACAATAATTTTCAATCTCAGAGTTATTTAGACTTTATGTGTCCCCTGCAAGACACAGAAATGCTCAGAATGAGGTTGAATGGCTCAAGGGCTGAGGGAAGAAGAGGTGAATAATTCCTGTGTTTGATCCAGAGCTGGCTTTGTCCCTGTTTGTCAGCTGTGATCGATGTCACCCGCTGGTCTCTATTGTTATTCTGTTGTTGCTTGTCACACTCACACCTTCCTTTGAATCCTGCTCTTGTCTCTTTTCCTTCTTTTTTCCCCCCTCTCCTGACACCGGGCTTGTGAGTAATTTACCTATGACAACAGGAGACTAATTCTGTTGTTCTGTCAGAGGGAAATTGAATCTGGGGCTTGAGAGCTGGGAGAAATCTTCAAATGGATCTGGAGCAGGAAAACTCTGCTCCTCTGTGTTCAGTTCTCTGGCTTGTCACGCTGCCTGATTAAGTCTTTATGAAGGGACAGGGAGGAGGAGAAATGAGGGGGGAAAAAAACCCACAGGAGCTGGACTGAGAGATGGAAGGGAAAGGAGGAGAGGACAGGAGAACGAAGAGCAAGAATAAGAGGAACGAGGGAGATGGCAAAGGCAGTAAATGGAGATATTGGCAGAGCGTTCAGCTGAGCCCTCAGTGAAGCTCAGTGGGGCTCGGACAAGGGTTTAGGCCGTTCCTAAAGGCCCAGCAGGGCAGGGGACAGTGCTGGGGAGCGGGCCAGCCCTGCAGAGCCACCCTTTGGTCCATGGGGACACTCCACATCCCTGCTCTGCTGGGCAGGCAGAGCTGGCAGCTGCTCCTCCCTGAAAACTTCAGGCTGGAGTGCCACAGCACCAATTCCTGACCTGGGGCACCCTGCAGCCCTGAACTGAATTATTTTGTATGCGTTTGTTTGCGTCTGTTTATTTTTAGAGTGCGTTTTTTTGGTTGTGGTTTTGTTTCGTTCTTTTTTTATTATTTTTAGTTTGGGTTTTGGTGTTTTTTATTTTTTTTTAGATGGTAGATGTCGATAGTTGGTATATTAATAGTAGGGTCTTTATTATGTGTTTACTGGATGTTATTTTGATTAAACAGACAGTTTATAATTATATTATAATTCTATTCTATTCTATATTATTTTATTATATTATAACTATAATTATATTAATTATTTTAATGTAATTATATATTTTATTATTATATAATTATATATTATAATTATATTCATTATTACTATTTTAAGTTTTTTACTACCTTTAAGTTTTTGTTAATATTAGAAATAAAAGTTATTTTAACAGTATGTGTATATATATAGTATTCCTCTTAATATTTGCAAAAAGCCAACAATATAATATGTATTTATTTATTATGTATAATTATTATTTATTATATTATCATTTATAATGATAATACATAATTATAGATATAATATATAATATATAATATAGTATGTATTATATATAATATATACGATATACTATATACTACATTATATATTATATTTTATATATTATATATTATAATTATATTATAATTTCTTTATTATATTATATTTATTATTACATTTATTTGTTATGTATATTTATTTATTATGTATTATATATTTTATATATAATATGCATTTATAACAGTGCTGAATTCCCAGTGCTGAGGGAGCTGGGCTTTTTTTTGCTTCTGCCTCAAGTGGAGCTGCAAACAAAACCTCAGCTTTGCCTTTCTCCTGGGTTCTAAGAAATGTGTGTATTCTGTCCCCATCTGTCAGAGGTGGGGCAGTTCTCTGCTGTTCGTTGGGCAGTTCTCTTTATCTCTTCCACAAACTAATCCTTCCTCCAGTAAATCTCTTCTGTTCATGGGCCATTAATTATTAATTATCTCCTGTTCATGGGCCAGTGAGTGTCACTGATAAAATTCCATCATCCCATGGGGAGAGGCTCCGCCCAGGGTGAGGAGCCAAGCATTCCTACCTGGATACAAGCTGAGGTTTGGAGCACCACAGCAGCCTTTGCCCACTGCATTCCCAGAGGAGCAGCTTTCTGCCCCACTGCATTCCCAGAGGAGCAGCTTTCTGCCCCACTGCATTCCCAGAGGGAGCCCAGGCCCATCCACACCAGCCCTGGAGCTCCAGAGGAAAACTCCAGCCTTGTCCAGGATCCTGCTCCAGCAGAAGCACAGCTGGCACTGCAGGAGGGCTGAGCCCCCATGGAACGGCACTGCTGCCACACCCTGACCCACAGGCTGTCAGGGCCTGCTCTGACTCTGGCACTGGTTTGGTTTTTTTTTGTTTGTACTATTGCATTTGTATTTTTTGTTTTCCTAGTAAAGAACTGTTATTCCTACTTCCATATCCTTTGCCTGAGAACCCCTTAATTTCAAAATTATAGTAATTGAAAGGGAGGGGTATTGTACATGCAGGTGAACCCGGTGGGAAGAAATGCTGATGTCTGACTCCAGTTCAGAAGTCTGAATGATTTCTTTATTATAACTATTCTATAATACATTAATATACTATTTAAAGGAGATAGTAAAACCACAAACCTACTTTTTCTAATTACCATCTCTAACTCACAACTTGTGACCCTCTCTGAGAGTGCAGCCACAGGTGGGTTGGATTGGATTGGGGTGGGTTGGATTGGATTGGGTTGGGTTGGATTGGGTTGGGTTGGATTGGATTGGATTGGGTTGGATTGGGTTGGATTGGCCACCAGGCTCAAACAATCCTCACCAGAATCCAACCAAGCAATCACCCCAGGTAAGCAATTCTCCAAACACATTCCACATGGGAAAAACAAGGAGCAGGAATAGAAATTGTTTTCTCTTTCTTCTCTCTGTGCACCTCTATGAAAAATCTTGAGAGAGAGAAGAATGTGCCACGGCCACAGAGGGGGTTTACATTTTCCATTTCAGGGAGGCTCCTGCCTTCCTTAAGCAGACACCTGTCTGTTCAAACCAAGACAGTCTTGAGGAATGTCAGAATTAACAGAGCCCCGCTCCCTCCTTGGTGATCTGAGTTTGTTCATTTGCACAACTTTTCCCCCAGCCCTTGTGGAGGGTCCCACAAACCCTCTGTGCCCAAGGACTGCCAGCTCCACCCCCGTCCTCAGCAGCATCCCTCAGCCCAGCTCCTGATGCTGCCTCACTATTAATTGGCTTGTGTAATCTCCGAGATTGTTATTTATTAATAGATTGTTCTGAGCGTAGCAAAGTTCATTATTTAAAGCAGGAGGCTGAGAGAGATCCAGAGGAACAGATGGATGCATGGAAGCATCTGAAGATGGAGTATTTAAAATTCCAGGCATGTGCTGAGCCTTGACAAAGGATGGAAAACAGAATCAATCATCATTATCTAGGAGAAAAGCCATCAGTCTGTGTTTAAAATAAGCACTGTGGGTATTAAGAGATGCCAGACTTTGCAAGAGTTTTGCCTGGTAGCTGCAGACCCCGGGGTTAGGAACAGGACTGGGGAGCACAGAAAAACAGATATTTAGGCATGAAAATGCAAGGAGAGATGGTTCTGATGTCCACCCAGTCCTGACTGGCTGCGGGCAGAGGTTTTTCTTCATGGCTGTGGTGGTTAAAGTCACCCCAGTAGTGCTGGTGAGGACTTTTAGATGCTAAGGACTGCTGTGGCTTGGGAAAAGATCCCTAATATTTGTCCTAAAAAAGGAATTTCCTCACTGGAATGATCTGATTCCCCACCAGACTGCCTGAGATGGGTTCTCTGTGGAAGGTGATCGTTGCCTGTGAAGGTGCCAACAGCAGAGAGGGGAAGTGTCCAGCAGAAATCAGGGGAAATTTGGGAGCTACGAGGGATTTTTGAGTCAGCCAAGCCTTAAAGATGGCTAAAACCAGTCACAGAGAGGCGAAGTCACTGTCACACTGAGCTCATGGCAAAGATGAGACTCCAGTTTAGGAATTGTAACCCCCAGACCAGTCTCTAACCCCAGTTCCCAACACGTTTTTCTCTGTTGAGGTGGATTGTTCTGGTCCTTGCCCACACAAAGGCTTTTTTCCCCACAAGCAATAAAATAATATCAGACATCATCTCTCTGTTGGCCCCCTGCATGTGAAAGCAAAGGTCAGCTCTGTTGTGAACTCTTGCTAAAATGGCTCTAATTGCATCCAATTTTCCAGACATGAATTTATCTCCCATTAGCAGGCCCTGGAATACTCAACTCTAATGGCCAAGCTGCTGCTCTGAGCAGCCTCTCAGTAATTGGTTAATAGTGGGGCTGCTTGGTAATAGGTAAACAAGTATTTTTCCTTCTAAATTTAAAATTTATATCATGGCTTTTCCTCCGAACAAGGTTATTTCTGGCCGTGCCCTGGCTGTGCTTTTGTGCTGAACCCACCACGTGTCCTGGGCTATTACAGCATCTCCTTTCTGCCCTCCTCAGCTCCTGAGGGAATATTTGGGATCCTTGCTGCACACAGGAGGCTTTGCTGGAGGTTATTTCACCCTCCTACAGAGGAGCAGAACACGCTCAGTTTGTGGGGTTGTCTAAACACCTTTCTTTCTCAGAACCCACCTTCAGCTTTCTCCTAAATGTTGAGATTTCCTGGCATGGCACCTGGGAGGCAGTGCCATTTCTCCCTCCCTCTGCTAGCACTTCTCCCTTGGAGCTTTTAGAGGTTTTTCAACACTCCTTGAGTCCTAATGTGGCTCTTCCTTGCACTGGGAGGGCAACTGGAGATCATCTGATGAGGTCTGATTTCACTTCTCCTTTTTTTCTCTGTCTCACAGAGAGAGTCCTCTTAACCCACTCGTCCCCTTCATCCCTTTTTTTACACCTGGAACATCAGAAAGGGAGAAAATGAATAAATCTTTGTGTTCTTCACAACGGGGGAAGGGGCAGGGGAGAGGCTCTGTGAGGATTTCTGCACAGATCCTTCCGGAGCTGCTGGAAGAATTCAGGTGATGGATTTGGGGCTGTCAGATCCATCGGTTACTTCAGGAGACATTTTGCAGATCCCAGCAGAAGAAAATGATGGCTGGACAGGTGGGAGATGAATCCTGAAGTGATTCATTGATGTTTCCTTTCTCGGTCCTTGTTTGGGGCAAAACTGCCCCTGGTTTCCTTGAGTTTGGTCTGGGCTTGTTCTTTTTTGGGATGGAACAACAGAGAAATAACTTTGGGGTTTGTTCGGGGTGTTTAGGTCACCCCATTCTGCACTGGCTGTGCAGTGGGGCAGAGCAGCTGGGGCTGCCCCTGGACCCCTGCAAGTGTCCAAGGCCAGGCTGGAGCAAGCTGGGCTAGTGGGAGGTGGCTCTGCCCATGGCAGGGGATGATCTCTACACCCCTGCCAATCCAAACCTGTGATCCTAAAATTCCTTCCTCCCTTCCTCTTCCCACAGTCTGCAAGAGAAACTGGCAGTGGAGTTGTGGGAGCTGCCACAAATTCTTCAGCAGATTCTTCTTCTTTCAGTAGTTCTGGTGAAGGTGTAAAAAGCTCCCAGGTGATGACCTGGAGCAATCTGTCCTCTGCACTGAGTCTCATCCCACCATCTGAGAGTTAGGAAATGATTTTACAGTCACAAACCCTGACTCTTCCCCTCAAAATCTGCACCAGCTCAACCACACTTTCAGATTTTATTGCTGCCTGCACCATGAGCCTCCCTCTGCCCCCTCAGCCCTCCCCAGCCAGGCCAGCCCAGGCCAGGAATAGTCCTTGCTGGCAGGGATAATACAGGAATAAACAGATTAAGGAGGTGTAGACAGGGATTTACATTTGTTTCACCAGCTGTCTTCTCATTCCTCGTGTTCCTCACTTGGACATACCTTGGCAAAGGACTGGAGTCAGGGATAGGAACAGAGAGTGATGAAATTAAAGTGAAATATCCTTAAAAACGTGCAGTTGAGGCTGTGGCCAAGCTGGAAAGAAAGCTCAGAGCTCTGCTTTGGGAGGAAGAAGTTTTTAAAATTAAATTAAGTGGGAGTGGGATGAGGTGTGGGGCGAGCAGAGCATGAGCTGGAGGTGAATTCTCCCTCCCTCCCCATCAGTGCGTGTGGGATTGGGAGCACAACTCCCCCAGGCTGCTCCTGCCCTTTCCAGGAGCAGTGAGACAGGAATACCTGGAAATGCTGCCAATCCATCAGCCAGGCAGTGGCTCAGCCCCAGCCCCTGGCTGTCAGCGAGCATTTGGACCTCGGCTTGGGGGACAGGACTGTGGCTTCTCTTCAGCTGCCTCTCGGGGGAGGCTGAGCAGGGCTGGGGGGTGATGGATGTGGAGTTTAGCAAACCAAGCCTGGGAGATCAATAGAAGAATATACAGCCCATGGATCATGCGAGTTCCTCTTGTCTGGGCAGCACTAAATCAAAAATGATCAATGGCAGCTCCCTCAACCTTGGCCCCTCTGCTCTGCCCCAGTGCAGCAGCATCCAGTGACTGAGAGGGATTGTGCTGCTTTCCAGCCTATTTCCTTTGCTTTCCTAATAATTCTGGCATTGAAACATGAGGCTGTGTTTTTAATATCCTTTCCTTCCTCCAGTGCTGCCTGCCTCTTTCCCCAGGTCATTTCCAGCTGGCAGGCACGGTGCCCAGCCCACGTTCCCCCCGCTCTCAGGTACACCTGCTCAGGGCACACCTGCTCAATCTGCTGCACACCGGCTTCCTCTGCACATTGCACCAGTTTGTTTCTTAATTTTGGGAAGATGTGCCCTGGCAGAAGTTGTGTGGCAGCCACAGGAGCAGTCAGGAGCTCTGAATTCCTCTCCAGGTGCGAGCTGGCTGCTGTTGGTGCTGATTGGGATTTTCCATGGAAGGGGAATGCAGGAGCAGTTTTGGAGAGGGTGCAGAGGTGGCACCAGCTTTGCAGAACTGCCCCAAACTCAACAAACAGCACCTGGATTTCCTCAGGAACTGATGTTTCTGACTTGGAGCAGGAATCCACAGGCGCAGAGAGTTCCATCATCCCCTCCTGCCTTTGCAAGGTCACTTCCACCAGAGGAGCAAAGCCTCATTTTATTGCAGGAGATATTTATCATAAATGTCCTCAGTAGCAGCTAAAGTGACACTGCTCTCAGCAGGGATGTTTCCCTGGATCTGAGCTCTCTGGCTGCTCCAGTGGGAATATTTCCATCCCCTCTGTCACAGCTCACTTGGCCCAGCTGCAGATGATGAGTGGCTGCTTCTGTTCTTGATGTAAATGAGCTGTGAGTTTTGCCCAGTCAGACTTGTGCCACTGTGACAGACAGGAAACAATAAAGTCAGAATATCAGCTGGCCAAAAAATCCCAAAAAAACCTTGGGAAGTTATCCTCAAAAATGGCCTGGATGAGCTGATGGAGAAAGGCTGTCAGTTCTATCAGGGCCAGCAGCAAAGCTGAGGAGGTTTAAAAACTGCTTTGCAAATATCAAATTATGAATCATGGAAAACCAGCCCAGACTTGTGAAAAAAGAACAAAATAAAAAAAAAAACAACCCAAAAAAACAAAACCAGGCCTTGACAACCATCTGGGAATTTCCTATTTCATGTCTGCAATGACATCATGATGAAAGCAGCAGCAAAATCCTCGCAGGCTGCTGGCATTGAGCAATGTCTGAGGGGCACACGTGCTCCAAAAAAACCCAATATTGCAGGATGGGGACAATGAGAAGGGAAAAACCTAATTCAGAGTCATGACAACAGCACGCCCCTGGAGAGAATGCTGAGCACACAGCCCAGAATAAGCTCCAGTGGGTGAGAGACAATAACAGAGAGAATTGTGTCTTGATCTGGCTCTGAATGAGAGCTTCTAGAATGAAAGAGGAGAGGCAGAAGATGCTGTGTTATCTATCACCCCAATGGATTGTGGAATCCAGAGCCCGGCTCAGTGATAAATGAGAGTGCCACTCATCTGCTTTTCTGGTCTATTTAGAATATTTTTAGAACCCTTTCTGAAAGATATACTGATTAATCTGGTGGATTTTCCTTTGCTCAGTGAGACTTATAGCAACATTGGATTTAATTACCCCGTGACTGGGAGGGATGTAATGAAGGCAGATACAAATCCTTGTGACAGCTCAGAGTGGCAGGGAGAGCATTTATCCACTGAGGAGCTGAGATGACAAGTGCTGAGTTGGAGCCTGAGCCTCTGGGAAACAAAAAAAAAAAAAGGGATTTATTCCTTTTAGCTGGTTCCTATGGAATGCCAGAGTGGTTTGGGTTGAAAGGGACTTTAAAGATCCCATTCCAACCTCTGCCATGGGCAGGGGCACCTCCCACCATCCCAGGTTGCTCCAACCTTGGGCACTGCCAGGGATCCAGGGGCAGCCACAGCTGCTCTGGGCACCTGTGCCAGGGCCTGCCCACCCTCAGATTAAAGAATTCCTTCCCCAAATCCAATCCAAGCCTGCTTTCTGTCAGTTTGAGCCATTCCCCTTGTCCAGTTCCTGACCCAGAATCCCTCTGCAGCTCTCAGATCCTGGAGGATGCTCTGAGTTCTCCACACAAAAATTTCCCCTCTCCACCCTCAGCAGCCCCAACTTTGCCAGCCTGAAGAAACCTTTGACACTTCCCATGTCCCTTTCTTTTTTTTTTTTTTTTTTTTTTTTTTGTAATTTCCCCGTGCCTTCATGCTATTCAGGGAAAAACAAAATGTGTCTCCAGAGCAAGAATTTGGCAAGTTTGTGCTCACGGGATGAGCGGGAAGTTCATCCCCACGTTTTGAGGTTCTCTCACCACGAAGTGTGAATAATAGAGCGGGAGAAGGGCACTTTCCCCTTCGTGCTCCAATTTCTCTCACATCAATTAGTTTCCATCAGGCTTTCCTGCAGGAGAGTGGAGCTTTGAAAGGCTCTGGCTCAAAATTAACCAGACTTGTGGGGAAGAAAGGGCAGGAAGTTAAAAGGAAAACTGCTGATGCCTTCTCCTGTGCACTTTGTTGTGTAATTAATTTCTTACTTCTTTAGAAACCCGTGATTTTTTTTTTTTTCCCCCCAGCTTGGTCAAAGTTGATCTCCAGCAATGAGCTTGTAAATCCTATGGAATGAATACAGGAGAGGAAAATGATGATTATTGTCCTGTAAGTTGTGTTGTCACCTCTGGCTGCAGCAGCTCTGGCCTTGAGTGTTATTTTGGGGATTTCATGGAGATTCCTTCATTTCTTTGGATAAAATTTGTTGGCAGGGCTCAGGTGGGGGTGTCCTGTCACAGAAAGGAATGTCAATAACAACAACAACAACAACAATAACTAATATTAATAAAACAACAAAATAATTATTAGCAACAATAACAAGAATAATAAATATTAATAAAAACAACAACAAAATGATAAATATTAATAAAACAACACAACAACAACAACAAGAACAGCAACAAAATAATAATAATGATAATAATGATAATAATGATAATAATAATATTAATAATAATAATAATAATAGTAATAATAATAATAATTCCTGAAGAGGGATTGCTGGCTGCCCATCCTCCCTTGGGAATGGTGTTGTAAATAAGCACTTGAGTGCCCCCATCCTTAATTAAAACCAAAAGAAGTTTGATGAAAATGAGCTCCTTTTTGATTATATGACGTAATTATTTTTTATATGGATTATTTTGAGGAATTTTACTGCATAGGAGGAACTTATCCCACTTCAAGTTGTTCTTGGCTGGATTGGATTGGGAGAATTGTCTGTCCCTGCCGCTCACCTGGGGGTGTCTGCACCTCTTGAAGCAGAAAGAAAGCTCCAGCAAGGCATTATATCACTTTTATCATTTATTTTATCTATTTTATCATTCATTTTATTGCACAGAAGAGCTGCCCTTCCAACTGCAGGTCCAGGGAAGGGCGATAAAAAAGCAGGAAGGAAGCAGAGCATGTTTCAGAGCCATTTTCAGCTGGCCTGATCCTGGTCCTCCCCTCAGACCGAGCCTGACCTTCAGCCAATCACTCCTGCACGCTCCAAACAAGATTTGATGGTGCTGATCACTCCAGGTCCCAGCATGAGGAATGTTATGTGGGAAAAATGAGCATTAATATCAAATATTTTAATCACCCCCAGCCAGGGGTGCTCGGCTGCAAACTTTTCTAGGAGCAGAGCATCCCTTTTTCCAGGGTTCTTTGGGAAGGAAACTGTTCCAGCACTCTCAACTCAGCTTATCCAGGATGACAAGGAGCCAAATGCTGCTTGGAAGAGGGAAATACAAATAAATTAGTGCTGGAATGCCTGGATTCAGGTGCAGACCTAGAACTGGACTCATTAATCCCTACAAAACAACATTTGTCTGCCACAAAGCCAAAGCTCCTCAGGGACCTTTTGGTGAACGAGTTTGAGACCATTTGGTCCCAATCCAGCAGGAGAAATGTCTCAAAATGAGCTTGGATTGCTTTTTTTTTCTTTTTCTTCTTTTTTTTTTTAACCCCAAATCAACTCTAAATTCAAAACAAACTGTTGGTTGGGCAGGAGCAAAGCATGCTGCCTGCAGACCTGCATGATAACACGGAGAATTTTATTCCCTTGGAGTTGTTCCTTGCGGGGAATCCAGAGGATTGGATGTTTTCCTGGGATCTCCTTCCAGACTTGCTGAGCCATTGTCAGGCAGCTTGGCTGTGAAAATGAGCCCCTTCAGCACTGCTCAGGGAGCTCTCAGGGTTTGGTTTTTCAGGATGCTGAGTGGCATTTGGACTCTGCTGGGATGAACACAGCAATCTGGATTCCCCCAGCATCTCCACAGCTTTCCCCATTTCGCTCTGTAAATTTTCTCCCCACGCTCAAAAAGCCTGGGATGAAATAGGGGAAGCACAAACCAGCACTTGTGGGGAAGGATGGAGAGCAAGATAATTGATATTCTCATCTCCCAGGCTAAATGATTTAATGCTTTGTTTTTTAAAGAGCACTGAGATTCATAAACTTGCAAGGCCAGGCTGTGTTGTGCTGTGAATTGACAGTGCTATTTGGGTTTGCCTCCGCTGTGATTTTGGGTTTTTTGGAGCTTATTAATGGGCTCTGTTGACTGGCATCATCTGCATTAAGCAGGAATTTCCAGCTCCCAGTCTCCACATCTTGAAAGCCATTCCTCACCTGGGGCTGTGTTGATAAAACTGATTAGCAGGAGGGAAGGCAGGCAGGGAGAAATGTGTTCCTGGTGAAAAGGGCACTACATCAAGCTGAAATTCCAGAGAAATGCTGAGTTCACAGAACATATCAGGAGTTATTAACCTCTGCATGAGAGCCGTGCTGCTCAGGGGGAGGAAATTGGTCTGAGCTGAACTTCAGCATCTCTCTGAAGCTCTTTGAAAGTGCTGCAGCAGCGCTGAGAGTCTGATTTTCACTCCACAGTTCCATGCAAGGATGTCAAAGCACCTTTGCCTGAATTAATTTATCCGTGCAACAATGCTTGGCCCCGGGTAAATCCTCACCAGCTGAGGTGCTGTGGGTGAATTTCTCTGTAGGAGAGATTTGCACTGTGGAAATGCTGCTGGATCAGGGCTTGTTTCCTACTGAATGCTTGGAATTGCAGGCACTGAAACATCTCCTCCCTGCCTCACCCTGAGCATCAGTCAGTGCAGTGAGTAATGCTGAATTTCCTGTCACAACCTGGCCAGGGCAGGGTGGAACAGCCCCAGCAGGGAAATCATCAGCTCTGGGAACCTCAGGCTCAGTGCAGACCTCGGCTCTGCCATGGAAATCCCACTGTAAAAGCAGGACTCAGGCTCCTCTCTGGAGCCAGACAGAGTTTGGATCCTTTTCAAGTGCAATGGTTTAAATGGCCTGGTTTTGCTTCTCCAAAAATAATGTTGCTTCCCTACTTACACCTTGCCCTGAAGCGGCATGATTTAGTTCAATTAAAACCAAGAAATAATAATAATAATAATAATAATAATAATAATAATAATAATAATAATAATAATAATAATATTAATAATAATAATAATAATAATAGTAATGATAATTTTAAAGAAGCCTTTAGGAAGGAACACGGTCCCCAAATCCCCTGAAAATGAAACAGCAGCTTAGCAGAGCAGCTTTGATTGATGCTTTGCTTGACATGCAGGGTGCAGGCAGCTACCTTGCTGTGGCACGTCTGGCTAAATCATCTGCTGTCACTTCTCAGAATATCCACTTACCAAAGGTTACATGCTCGCTAAACCAGAGCTTAATTACTCTGCATCACCATCCAGAGAGCACAGGCAGAGCTAAGGCTGGCAGAAATCATCATTTTGGTGGGGATCCTTTCTGCTTTAGTGCTGTTTGCTCTCCAGAGCAGCCCCTCTCTCTAATTTGTGCTCTGTTGCCACATCTGCTTTGTTGTACGGAAGGGAAATTTCCATTTTTACTCCCCTTCCATACAACGAGAGGCATTTTTTTGGGTGAATTGGGACAAATAATGGAAATTTCTTAGTGACAACCACCCTAGAAATGAGAGATTCTGGCCTGGCCTTCTCCCAGAGGGAGCTGTGATCCCCATCTGGGGAGGATTTGAATATTTCCAGTGACAGTGCAGGAGCTGTGCTTTGTAATTCCCATTGCCCTGCGTTTCCCTGGGTCCCTACAAGAAATAAGGATGTAAGTGACAGATGCTGAGCTTTGTTCCCTCTCTCCAGGAGAGCTCCTCTGCGCCTGGCAGGAGCAGATCAGAAGATTGCTTTTAGTTCCTGGGGTGGAAAGTCCTGTGGGCCAAGATTTCTCTGCAGCCCACTCCTGCCACTGTTGGGAGCTGCTGCGATCGCCCTGTGAATAATGGAACGTTTTCATGTTTTAATCAGATGCAATTTTCCAAATGGTTTTTATGATTTAGCAAGTCCATTAAAAATGACATTTGTTCTGCTCTGACACTCCTAAGGAGCTCCACAGAGCATAAACACTGGAAATTACTTGTAAGGGGAAGAAGATATTAAAATTCCCCAGCCCTCATGTGCTTGTCTGAGAAATCCTGGCGTCTCGTGCCGTGCCAGCTTGGAGCAGAGCCACTTGATGTGCTCGGAGTTTTGCTGTGATTAGGGGCAGCTCCAGGCTGCTGCAGAGACAAAACATTGCTGATTCTCCTGCTGTGCCCCCTCAGATGCTCTACAGGACCAGATTTGCAGGCTGGAGACGAGGCTGAGTTTGGGATGGGGCGCTGGAGCGTTCAGAGCAGGAGGGTTGGTGAGTGCAAAGGGGTTTGTGGCAGGCACATGGTGGAAAACAGCACAAGGGCCAACTGCTCCTGCCTATTAGCTCCTGTATTTATTGGCTGAGTTCATTCTGCTTCTCTGCTAAACTCGAGATTTACACAGTGCTCAGAGCAAATCCCACTCTCCTGCCAAGCTCAGAGCGCTTTCAGAGTGAAGGTGGAGCTGGTCCTGCTTCTTCTCCACCTATTTCCCCATCTCGCCCTATTTCCAAAGAAATCCCTGGGGTTCAGCTCCCTCCTGCCCCTCCAGGGATGCTCTGGAGGCTGACCACCTGCCCCAGCACCTCTGAGCATCAGCAGGAGGCTAAAATGCCTCTTCAGGAGCCCTGAGGTGAAGAATTTAGGGGAGAATCAGTGAATGTTTAAAGCCTTTCTTCTCCCTCCACCCCAGCGAGGCAGGAGAGTTCTGTTATCCCACTTTAAGGGATAAGCTGAAGGAGTGCCAGGCTGGCTTTGGGCACTTTCTGTGCTGTCTGATCACACTGTCTGCAGCTGAGGAACCAAAATCTCTGCAAACCTCCCCTGAGAGGAGCATTTCAGCTGGAACACACAGCTGGACAGCTCTCAGGAAGCTTTTTTCCAGCCTTGCTTCCATATCCTATTCAAGTCCCTCTGAGTGGGGAACAACTTTCTGGAACTTGATCAAAATTGTCTGCCTTGGTTTTGTTGTTTTTTTTTTTTTTCTTTTTCCCCAGCCAACACTTTCACACTGTTTTATTTCATGTGCGTCACTTAAAATGGTTTTTTTGCGCCTAAATTACGGATTATTCCAGGCCATATCTCTCTGGGCTGCTCAGGAGTTGCAGCTGTCACCATGGGCTCTGCCAGGAAGGGGACAAGAGTGGGTTTTAGGTAGTTAAGCTTCCAATGATTCCTCTGAAGCCCATTCCAAGCTGGATTTGAGCCTGAATGGACTTCCTTTTATTTTCCTTTTCCTCTGCAGCCACCAGCCACACACTGGGCCCTTGATGCTATTTCAGATAATTTTTCCAAGTTGAAGCTTTTACTTTGCTGAAGTGAAAAAAAAACTCAAATCAGGGACCATCCAAAGGGAGCAGGAGATACCCCAGGGGAAACCTGTGCAGGGGAAATTGGTCACCACTCAGAAAATTACTGCTCTAGCCCTGATTACCCATTAATTAGCCAGAGCAAGCTGCTCTTTCCAGCCTGCAGAATGTGCTCCCTGCTGGCCCAGCTTGGAATGTTATTCCCTCTCTCTTCAGTCCTGAATCAGGCATTGATTTAACACCCCACAGTTGGCCAGGCAGGAACTTTGCTCTTTGCAGAAATGCTGTGTTCAGACCAAACGTCAAGTCCAGCTTTTCATCCCGTTTTTATCTCCCTGACTTCCCTTCTCCCTTGTGCAGGAATTAAGGGCTTTTTTTTTTTTTGTGTCCAATCTTCCTGGATGTGGAAAAAGCTGGAAGTCACATTTTCCCTGTTCCATTCCACCCTTAAGACCGGAGAGTTCTGGCTTTATCCTCTGGAATATTCAACTAGACCCAAAATGATAAAAAGAAATCCCTGATTGCTGATTGTGGAAGGGTTTGGGGGGAAGTAAAAGCATTCCTGGAAATTGCCAGGCGAGGTGGTGAAGAGGGAAGGCTGGCAATGAGGCTGGGAATGAGGCTGGGAATGAGGGGTGATTTCTCTGGCACTTCTGTTGCCTTCAGGAGCAAATCTCTTGGAGGTGCCAGAACTTCAGTGGAGCTTTGGTGGCACCTGTGGAAGTAGGAATGGGGAGAAGCAGAGCAGTGTGGGCTCAGGATGCCAAGCTAAAGGGAAATACACGGATGGGGGAATCCTGACTGCCTGGAAACAGCAGCTCTGGGCTTTTTGTGAGGGGAAAGTGATGAAGAACAACTCAGCCTGTGGTGAAACATTGAAAATTTAATATTTCCCTCAGCTGGGGGCCATGGAGAGGGCGCAGATTGTGACAGAAGGGCAAGGCTGGGATCTGATTTCATTTGGAAACCTCAGGCTCTTGCACAGATCTGGTGGCCCTGTGACCTTCCAGGGGATCCTGAGGGGGAAATCTGCCCCCACCACAGGAGTGAGGCTGGATTTGAACCTAACCCCAGCCCTGCAGCCCTGAACCTGCATTTTGCACTTCCCTGCAGGAGCAGGAGCAGAGGGATCCTTGCTCCTGGTGTCCCCCACTGCCAGCAGGGTGCAGGTGACACGCAGGGCACTGTCACCTGCCTGCCACCAGTGCTGGGAGCTGAACCCCCAGCAGCAGGACGTGCCTCAGTTTCCTGCAGCCCTCCTTTGTTCTCCTGGAAGCTTTGGATGAGCTCCATCCTTGGGCTCTGCAACTTGGCTCCAGTTCACCACTGGAGTCAGGAGAGCTCTTCCCAGCTGAGGAAAATCTCATTTCTCTGCTCCCTGGCCGTGTATTTAGGGGAGAATCACTGAATCTTTGATGTCTTTCTTCTCCCTCCACCCCAGTGAGGCAGGAGGGTTCTGTTATCCCAATTTTCTGAAGGGAGCAGGAGTGCCAGGCTGGCATTGGGCATTTTTCGTGCTGTCTGATCACACTGTCTGCAGCTGAGGAACCAAAATCTCTGCAAGCCTCCTCTGGCTGTAGATTCTGACCCTTGAAAGCGGAATCCAGGAATGGTTTGGATTGAAAGGGACTTTAAATCCCATCCCATCCACCCCCATGCCATGGGCAGGGACACCTTCCACTACCCCAGGGTGCTCCAACCTGGCCTTGGACACTTCCAGGGATTTTTAGAAACACTTAAAGTGCCTTATTCCTCCTGAGAAGCTTAATCCATTCAAAGGGGTGGTTCAAAGTTTCTGCCTGAAATATCTCAGTGGGTCCTGGGAGCTGAGCCTGGAAGTCAGGATTAGCAGCTAAACCCAAGCCTCCCTCTCTCTTTTTATTCCTGGAGATCTCCCTGAATCAAATAATCAGCATTTCTAGCCCCAGCTGCCAAGCCTGATGGTGGACTTAGAATTATTTAGGAAGGACATTTCTTCCTCCTTTTCAGAGAAACTGGAGGCAAACCCAGCCCAGCCAGGCAGCAGCACCCGCTCGAAAAAAGATTTCCCTCCCTCCTGCTCAGATTTAAATCATTGCCACAACGAAGCCACAGAAACAGGGAGACTGAACAGCAAAGCTGTGTGAGATTTGATGGTTTGTGATGCATTACCAGCCCCCAAATTTACCCTGTCAGGAAGGAACCCCAAGGAAAGGGATGGAATTCCCACCTGGGGAGTGTCTCCCATCCTGCAGCTCCAGCTTTCACTCCGAATTCTGGCAGACAAAGCAAACGTGGAGAGCACAGTGTTTGTGCAAGCTGCTCCTGGAGAAAATACAGACTTTTTTGGAGCCTCTCTTCAATTTGTGTTTCAGGCCGTGCTTGCACAACAAAGGGGAAGTGTTTTTTGGAGATCAGGGCTGAAAAGGAGCCGCAGTTCACCAACAAAGTAAATGTGTGGTTATCTTCTCACCTCAGATCGGGTTTGATTGGAATTAATCTGCACTCGAGTGTTCAAATCCCTTGGGTTGCCCAAGCAGTGACACACTGAGCTTAAAAACTGGAGATTTATCTGCTGTGGAGCTTTGGAGCTGCTGCTGTCCTGGCTCTGCAGCTCCATGGTGGCTTTTGGTGATCCTGGAGGGCTCCTCAGGAATTTTGGTGATTCTGGAGGTGCCCAGTACGAGCAGAGTGACCCCAGCTGGGTCGAGAAAACACATCTCAGAGCAAAAAGTTATTTATCCTCTGCACTGCTCTGATTTTCTCTCTGTTTCTGCTGTCACTGGAGGGTTTGTGGGGTTAGGAAGCACAAGGGGGTGTGGAGAAGCATTCCCAGGAAGGGACAATCTTTCCTCCTGGGACAATTGGAAAGGGGGAGAAAGTTCAGGGGCTACAGAGGGAGCCTGGAGCTTGCAGTGCCATGAATGAAACATTATAAAAAATGTCTGCAACTGAGGGAATCTGTTATCAGGGAGCTGTCAGTCAGGGAAGGGGAGAAGGGGGAGAGAGGAGAAGAAACAATTTAAAAGAAGAAAGGCAGAGCACAACTCGTTTAATGAAACCCTTATTTTAAGTAATATTTGCTGAATTACTTGTGGTTTTTTTGGGTTTTTTTTTTCCTTTTCAAGCTTGAAGAAAAAGAAAAACATTGATTCTTCTTTTTCTTTTGATTCTCAGATCTGGAGAATGTTTATTTAAGGAAGGGAGATGCACCCAAAAGGGTTGGCATCCTAAATCCATGGCATTCCTTATCCCCTGCCCTGAGCTAATGGACCTGTGGAGTTCAGAGCCTGGAAAGGAAGATAAATATTCAGTTTTTATCTTTAATCCAAAAGCCTGTGAGCAGAGCTGATATTTCCTGTTTGTTCTCTGCACGTTCAGCTCTGCTCTGGATGAGTGTAAACAACAAAAGAGCCTGGACCTGGCAGAGAGCTGACCCCAGCACCTTCCTTTTCTTATCCAGGTTTATTCCAGCCACTGAAATTGCTTGGTTTGAATGTCAGCAGTGCAATAACTTCGATATTAATCATCACAGGTGCTTGGGAAATCAAAAGAGAGATTTGGCGGCAGAGCCAAATGAAAAATTAAGCCGAGGTCATGTTTTGGGCTTGGCTTAGTTGGTTGGGTCTAAGCTGCAGCACTGCCCTGCTCGTGATCCTCATTTCATTCTGAACCTGCAGCCCACTGCTGGGGGATTTTGGGATGGCTTGGCGTGTTTATTTGGATTTTCTTTAGGCTGCACTAAGAGATGTCGCTGGAAATGGGGAAAGCCGTGGTGGGTTTGGTTCATTCTGGATGAGTCAAAATCTCAGGGTTCTGCCCTGCTAAAAATTCAAAGTTCCGCACCAATTAAGTTGTAAAAAAGCCCGTTTTGTCTGGCACTGCCTTCCAGGAGCCTCCTCTGCCCAGGAATCTCCTCCTGGATGCATCAGGAAGGATTAACTCTGCTCCCAGTCTGAGCAGGGATCCCTTACAGACCAGCCCGGCTCTTTGCACAGCTCCTCCCTTTCCCCAAACCACCCAAACCCTCGACTTTTAACCCCAAATCAATCCTTAGCCCCAGCTGCTGCGAGGGCAGGCAGAGGAGGAATCAGAACATCTCCAGCTGGCACAGGAAGGGAGGGAATGTTTTTGTCTCTATTTTTCTGGTTTTCCCTTAAATATTTGCAGTATTTTCAGGACCTCTGGGCAGGCACTGAGTGTTGGTGGCGTTGCCTTCCAGCCCTTGTAGGATTTATCCCCTGCTCTCTCATCGGTATCCCCAGCCTGCACAACCTCTGACTGACATTTTTCCATGCTTTTTCTTAGAATTTTCCAGTGCTTTTCGTAGGAAAATCCTCTGGTGGCCTCTTCTCCCTTTCTGATTTTTCTTCGGATAAATTCCTGGAAAATGCAACAAAGCAGAAAGTCGTGGGGGGTAGAAGGTGGACTGAGGAGACTTCTATTTCATGCTTTTATTCCAAAATCTGGGAGGAATGAAGGAAATTTTGAAACAAAACGCTGTGATTGCTTTTTCAAAGCTCTGTAAAGCTCCAGTTCCACGTAGGAGCTGGTGAGGAGGTTGGAACATTTCTTTTATTTAATCCAATCCAATCCCATTCATTCTTGGGTCCTGATTTTCTAGCCCAGCATGAAAAGTCTTTGATGACTCTGGCACAGGTTTGTTATTATCTAATTGCTTTTCCAGAAGGCTTTCACCTGATAATTTGGATATTGTTATCCCTGCTGAAGCCTGATCATTCTGCTCTACCAAAATCTGAGTCTATTTATTAATAATTGTGGTTTGGGAACAGCTTAAGGCTCCCCAGGTCCACCGTAAAGGACCTTCAGAAAATCTGAGCAAGAGAAGTGAAGCAAAGGGATTGTGCTGAGGGGAGAAGGAAAATCAGGGGCTCATCAAGGTCGCTCCAAAATCACAGCAGACTCTGAGACAGGGCCCTGCTTCCTGCAGAAATCCTAAAAATTCCAGCTGGTGCTCCATTCCAGGCACCACAGAGTGTGTTTGGGTTGGATTTTTGTAGGTCCCGTGGTGCTGTCCTGGGTCTCCCACAGCTTTGCGAGGAGAGGATTTCAGAGTAATCCATGGTGACTTTCTGAACGATACCCCCACACTTCTGCAGCTTATTAGAAGGGTCATTAAAGAATGTGATAATTAAACAGAAGGATCCTGAACTGATTGCTCAGCAAATCCCTCCCATTTCTCTTTGACCTGCAGTTAATTCACATTTTCTGAAGGCAGCTCTGCCTCAGATTTTTATTTTTTTTCCCTTTCTTTTGGACAATGCCTTTGTTTCCACGAGTGGTGCAGGGATAAAATCCAAGAACAAATGGAAACAGCCACAGTCTGGGGATGGGCAGGGCCAGCTGGGGCTCCAGGGAGAACTTTGCTGTCAGGAACTTTTTAACCCTCACGCAGAATTTGACAACAGAGAATTTCCCGAGGTTGGAGGCTTGGCTGGAGCCATCCCCAGAGCTGGCCACACTCTGGTTTTAAAGGTTATTTTTTCCTCCTCTCTCAAGGACTGATTGTTGAGGAATTCAGGGTGATTGAGTGTCCCTGACAGGTGACTTTTTCCCTGGATGCTTCTCCCTCTCCTGGAGCAAAATTTAGGAAGAAGCACAGGGAGGGATGGAGGGAAGGGGGGTTTGACCCCCTCCACGAGAGAGGAGAGGGAGAGGAAAACAACCTGGGAGGGAAGGAATGGATCTGGCAGAGCTGGAACGTGTCCAGAGCCCCGTGCACATTCAGACAGAACCTCTGTGCCAGCCAGGCCAGGACTGGCTAGGCCAGGTTTAACAAGGAAAACAACCCATGGGGTGAAGCTGATCCAATTCCAGCCTCTGCAAGAGACACCCAGCCTGGGCAGGCCTGGAGGAGAAATGTGTAAAAAGCACCAGAGCTGTCTCCAGCACTGCTCGTGCTCTGACAGACACAATTATTTATTGTTTGTCCTTCCCCAGGCATCCACTGAGCTCTGGATCCGTGTGCAGGGGCAAAAAATGTCCCCAAAGATTTATTTTCTGCACAAAGAGGGGCTGGGGAGGCTGCTGGAGAGCTGAGAGCTGGCAGTGCCCAGCTCTCCCTGGTGCTGTGGGCAGGATGGAGCTGCCCCACGGGGTCCCTGGGGTGCTCTCAGGGATTTTGGGGGGTGCAGGGTGTTCCTGAGAGGCGACAGAGCTGCCAGAGCCAGGGTTTGCAGCTCGGCTCTGGGGAAGCTGAGAAGGTGCCCAGTGGGGCTGGAGGGGATTTGCTCCTGGGTGCTGTGCTCAGTTTTGGGCCCCTCCCTTCCAGAAGGATACTGGGGGGCTGGAGACATCCCAGAAAAAATGAATGGAGCTGGGGAAAGGTCTAGAAAACATCTGGGAATTGGAGAAGTTCAATCTGGAGAAGAGGAGGCTCAGGGGCAGACTCCCTACAACTGCCTGAGAGGTGAGTTGATCTCTCCTGCCACAACTCAAGGGACAGAATGAGAGGAAACAGCCTTAAATAAACATCTAAAAAAAAAGGAATGGAGCTGGTGAAAGGTCTAGAAAACATCTGGGAACTGGGGAAGTTCAATCTGGAGACGAGGAGGCTCAGGGGACACTTCCTACAAGCGCCTGAGAGCAGCTTGAGGTGAGCTGGTCTCTCCTGCCACGACTCAAGTGAGAGGATGAGAGGAAAGAGCCTTAAACGGAGCCAGGGGAGGCTCAGGTTGCAGAGCAGAGAAATATTTGTCACTGAGAGAATGCCCAGGCCCTGGGATAACGGCAGGGAGGTGCTGGGGTCACTGGGGTGTGCCTCGGGGCGATGCTGGGGCTCAGGGTTGGACTGATCCCAAAGGTCTCCTCCAAAGTGAAGATTCTGGGATAGAGAACAAGGCGGGGTTGAGCCCCTGGGCTCTGCCAGAATTCAGATTTGGGCAGTAATTTGTGACATACCCTGAGTCACACGTGCAAGGCATGGCCGTGGCAGCAGCAGCGCCTCCGTGTTGGCTTTCCAGTGCCAGATTCACATTTCATTCAAATATCCAGCACAGAGCTGCCAAACCCCCTGTCCTTGTAACCCTGGCAGATTTCCCAGGGCAATTTTTAATTTTTACCCTCCTTCCACAGTGTCCTCTGTGCTCACCCCCAAAATATCAGATTTTTTTTCCCCCCTGCACAGTGAAAATTCAGCAGCACAAGGCTGGAGGGCAGGCCTGGCATTCCTGAGACTTGAACAAATTACCCTCCAGAACATGAACTGGTGTGCCATGAAGTATTATCATAATTAATTACAACTAAACTGCAGTTGTCAAATAAATGAACAAAGTACATTTCATGATGCATTATCCTTGCTCTTTTATTGTTTGTCCTCTTGCTTGTTAAGCTGGGGATAATCAGTCATTTGCAGTTGGGCTCCTGGGTTGCTAAAGTGGAAGTTCCACTGCAGCCATGGAGGTGTTGGTGCTAAAAAAGATGAAATTTTTAATGAGGAAATCTCAAATGACAGCAAGGCTGAGGTCAGAGGAAGGTTTTTTTTTTAGGGCTTTATAGGATAACAGGGAGCCAGAAATGGTTAAAATTGTTTGGGCGATTTTGTGTCTTCTTTTGTCAGAGGTAAAAGAAAAAAAAAATATTAATTAAATAAATTCAATATTAAAATATTAAATAAATAAATGTTAAAAAATACAAAAAAATTAATTAAATTAAATTTAATTCAAATAAGCTAAGTGGGGATGGGGTGTGAGGAAAAGCAATAAATTAGGGCCTTTAGGGCACCTGTGGCACCTTTCTCCAGGTAAAGGAGCCAAGATCTTTGCAGATAATGTGGAAAACGACCCTGCCAAGGGCTCTGAGCTGGATCCTCAGCTTCCAAGTATTGGCAAAGCTTCCCTGAAGAGGCTGGCATTCACCTGATTTACTCCTCTCACTCCCTGGAGATTCCCCCAGATTGGCTAAAACAGGAATCGCTTTTATCCCTCAGCTCTTGACAACTGCTGGATGAACCCAAGTCCCTTTCCCTGGATGTGACTGAGTTTATATTGTTAAAAACCCAAAAGTGACTGTCTTAGCCCAAACCTGCCCGAGCAGGACGTGATTTTGTGCAGAAATTTTCGAGCCAGACACACAAAACTCTGACTTTGGACTCTGTGGATGTACACAGAGCTGGCAAGCACTGGATGTGAGCACACAAAAAGCTGCCTCAAAGTGGAATTTTCAGTATTTTTTAAAAGTTTCTCTTTTAGAACTTTTACCTTGTCTTATAGATATCATTATATTATAAAACTTCATGGTTTTTACTATGTGATATTACATATTTTTATTTAAACCACACACTTATAATCTTAGTGTTAGTACTCAGTTTTGGAAGTTTTCTCTATGGCTTCAGGTTAAATGTAGTGTTTTTTTGGGGGGTTAATGTTTATTGGTATAGAAAGTTTGAAATTCTCAGTAACCAGGGTTCCAACAGGCACAATTTGATGTTTTTTTTTTTCTCTGATTAATCCCAGTGAAATTCACAGCCAGGAATTTTAACCTGCATGCTGTTTACCCAGGGCTGTGGAAATCCAGCTTTCCTTTCAAAGCACACTTGTTACACCAACCTCCAGCCAGCCTAAAAAGCCTGTTAATTTAATTAATTATCCCTGGTAAATGGGCCCCTGAGGGCTCCCAGAGGTAAAATGCATCTTGGCAAGGAAACAACAGAACTGACAGGAGCATCTGCCTCGCAGAGAATTACAGAGCCCACCTCGAGATGTTCAATGGAGCAGCAGCCAGGTGTCCCTGCTCCTTCCCTGAGAGCTTCCCGTGGCAAAAATAATGAAAATTCTGCTCTGAGGCAGCTTTTTGTGTGCTCACATCCCGTGTTTGCCAGCTCTGTGTACATTCACAGAGTCCAAAGTCAGAGTTTTGTGTGCCTGGCTTGAAAATTCCTTATGCCCCCGCCCAGCAAATCAGTGTATTTTAAATCAAGGAGAAAGGTGCACCTCTCCAGATTTCATCCTCAGGTTCTGGTCTCGCTTCTCTCCATCATCACCTTCCTGTTTTTATGCTGCCTTGCATCTTTCCCACAGGGATCTCGAAGTTCAGCTCCCTGTATCCTCTCCTTCCTTTATTAATCATGGATTGCAGCAGTCCCAGGAGGGCCCTGACTGCACAGGAAATTTGGAGGAACTCCAAATAAAACCTGGCCCTGGGGACTTCCCTGTCGAACCAGAAAAAATTCCAGGCAAGATCCTTTCTGCTCTGTTGTTGCTGCTCTCCAGGTACAAAATGGGATGAAACTTCCACTAATTAGGGAGCTGCTGAGACAGTGCAATAGTTGAAAAAAGTTTGAACTCTCACTTCTTCCTGAGCTTTAAATAACTCATTTAGCTGCGATTCTTTCTAGAGCAGGAATGATTGCAGAACTTGAGAGCTGTGGTTTATCAAAGTCAATAAAACGAGTTTCTAATGAAGGATTGAAGCTGGGATGTTGTTCCAAGCCTCCCCCAGATGTTCTCCCTCAAGTCCAGGTGGCAGGTTGGTGAATAAAACATAATTTGAGGAGATTTTGGACATGTAAGAGTTTAATTGGAATGGCAGGGTGGAAAGCCACGATTGTGAAACACCAGTGCACAGGGAATGTGGTCAGCGTGGAGGTTCCTGCAGAGAAGAGCTGTGTCCTGAGAGAAATAAATCCTCCCCTTCCTCCCTAAATTCAGTCAAATGAGCTACAAACACTTGGGAGCAGAGCTGAAGCAGGATTTTGGCTTTCCAAGGTTTAGGAGCCATGATTTGATGCTTTTTAGGCTGAATGTTGTGTTCTCAGCATCCCTGTCAGGACTTAGGAAAAAACTTTTCACCAAAAGAATAATAAAGCACTGGAATTGTCTTCCCAGGGAGGTGTTGAATCACCATCTCTGGATGTGTTTAAAAAAGACTGGACGTGGCACTTGGTGCTACAGTCTAGCTGAGGTGTCAGGGCATGGGTTGGACTTGATGATCTTAGAGGTCTCTTCCAACCTCATTATTCTGTGATTCTGTGACTTCCCCAGCTGAGCTCCTTTGGCTTTGGATTTTTCCCTGAGCCTGTGAGGGGTGCAGCAATCAAACCTTCCCCTGCAGATGTGAACTAGGAAAAGATGGAGCAGCTTAAGGATGGGTTTGCTGTTCCCTGCACCACTTCTTACCCCACTCCCCTCGCCACAAGCCTTGATGAAAGGGTAGAAAATGCAGCTGGGCTCTGCCTGACACAGGATTCGTTTATTTTCATCACAGAGTCAAATCTTGATCTCCAAACCATCAATATTTCAGGGCCAAGGCAAAGCCCAGAGTGGGGGAGGAGAGCTCCCTCAGTCTCCAGGCTCTTCTCGTAGTTAAAAGTTCACTGCAGAAAATTTGATGCTTAATAAATTGGAGCCTTCTCTGCTTTAAATCATTTCTACAGCAATTGCAGAAGAAAATATAATTATTACAAACTGGTCATTTGTTACTAAGAAATCTCATTAAATTGACTTCGTGCTGGAAGGTTTGGTGGGGGTGGAAGGGGAGAAGAGGCAAAAACCTGACAGAGGGGTGGGAGAGGAGTCTCTTAATTACAGATTGATTCTTTCTGGTGATTGAATGTAGAACATAATCAGCTCATCCTTTCTGCTGGGGCAGATGGGAGCTACAGGGACCTTTCTGTCTTCCCCGACCTGCCAGCACGGCTTGCTAATGGCCTGGGGATGCAGGGAATAGCCTGGAGAAGGTGGAGAAAGCACATTTAGCTCAAGTCATGGATCAGGGCTGCTCTCCTCCCCTGGGAGTCAGCCTGGGCCAGGATTTAATGCAGTGTTGTCTCCTCATCACGTCTTCATTTGGTGCTGAGCGAATCCCACGGCCCTTGGGCACGGCAGGCACTGCCCTGCAGCTCGGAGGAGAGGTCTGGGAGCACAAATCCAGCCTTGGGGACAGCTCAGGTGCTGCTGGCAGCACCCAGCTTTGGAATCCCACAATCCCAGGGTGGTTTGGGGTGGGAGGGACCTCAAAATTCATCCAGTCCCACCCCATCCATGGCCAGGGACACTTCTCACCATCCCAGGGTGCTCCAGCCTGGCCGTGGACACTTCCAGGGGCAAACACAGCTTCTCTGGGCACCCTGTGCCAGGGCCTGCCCATCCTCAAAGAATTTCATCCTAATTTCTAATCTAAACAAATTCCCCTTCATTTTAGGGCCAATCCCCCTCATCCTGCCACTCCACCCCTTGTCCCCAGTCCCTCTCCAGCTCTCTTGGAGCCCCTTCAGGCTCCGAGCTCTCCTTGGAGTCTTGTTCCTCCCCATGAGAAAGTTGCTCCAGCCTTGTGATCGACCTCGTGGCATCCTCTGGACTCATCCCAACAGAGCCATGTCCTTATTGGACACAGGAGCAGAGAAAATGGGGAGAATCGCCCTCTTTTTGGCCACTCTTTGATACATCCCAGGATGTGGATTTTGTGGGAAGCTGGGAAAGCAGGAGCTGCTGAAATCTCCCTGTCCAATCTCAGCCAGCTCCCAGCAATGTGTCTGCGTACATGCAATAAAATACATTGACAATATGTCATTACATCGTCATTAATATATTAAATAAATTAAAAACTATACAAATAAAACAATTTTTAAATAATAGTACAGTAATATAATAGTATAAAATAATTTAAAAGTTATAATAATAGATGCAGATTGAATAAATTTACAGGAACACTCTGAAACGGGCGACGATTTAAGGTGGAGCCTCTCAAAAAAAAAAAAAACAAAAAAACAAAACAACAAACAACAGAAATTAAAGCTCTGTTATCACTCCCAGGGAAGATATCCATGACCACAAAGTGCTAGAATCACAGGGAGAAATGATTGCTGCTGAGAGGGATGTGATTTTTTAGAAAATGTTCTTTCCAAGGAGGAGAATATTGTGTGTTTTGACATCCAAATGGAGCAATTGTTTTTGCAAAATGATTTTTCTCCAGTTTTAGGCCCTTTTAGTGGCTTCTCATCCCGGAGCCTTAAAGGAAGAAATTGCTGAAATCTGACAAATTGATAGACCGTAATGATCTAATGGTGTGTGGTGTGATTGTGAGAAAGGAGGGGAGGAAGAGTGGGAGTCTCTGCTAGAATTTTATGGAAATTCTTCCTGGACATTTAGATTGTCTTATCCCAGCACGAAGAACAATAGCAAGCACTTACCCCGTGGATTTTCCTCCATAAAGACAGCAAAACTTCCTGCAATGCTGGGTGGAGAAGGTTATCCAAATATTGGAATATTTATTTCAAATAAATCCAAATATTATGGAAATCAGCTTCTTTTTTGGTCCAATTACCAATGCACGCTCAGGATCTTGGGCAGCAAAGCCCCAGTAAAAAATTAATAGAGGCTGAAGCACTCAGGCAGCCCCAAGGGAGCTGTTATCTTTCACTCATGGGCTAACACCACATTTGGCTTAAGTAGGAGCAGCAGGATTAAAAAAATAATAATTTAAGAAAAGAAATTAAAAGTGATTGCAGTGACAAATAAAAGTTTGGCAGTTCTGAATTTTTTACAGATTCTTCCGCTGACTGCAAACCTCCCCTCAACTCACCCTGATTTTTGTAGTTGCTTCCTGCTGGTTTTAAAACTGTTCCTTTTCTGGTTCTGGATGCATTTCACAAGGAAATTGAAATGTCACCCAGCTCCAGCCTTGAACTTTTGCTCCCTTTTTTGCATTGCTGGAATAGAGAAGCGATTTCGGCCAGCAAAAAGCAGCCTGTGAAATTAGGGAGAAAAAATTTCCAAAACAATACAAACCAGCTAGAGCAGAACTCTTGGATTGTGGCCAAAAGTGGAAATAATTGAGTATTTTAGGGGTTTGCAGCAGCCCAGCACACGGGCAGGGCTGGTGGGGTTGTTTGGAGGTGACTCCTGCTCAGTGAAGGATGAGGAGCGTGGAGAGCTGGATGGGGTTTATCCCTCTTGGAAAGTGAAACAGGCATTTCAGGCATAGGAAAATACCCCAAATATCCCTTTTTTTGGTGCCTTTGTCAGGTTACCACAGAGTCATGGGATGGTTGGAGTGGGAAGGGACCTTAAAGCTCATCCAGTTCCATGGGCAGGGACAGCTCCCACTGCCCCAGGCTGCTCCCAGCCCTGTCCAGCCTGGCCTTGGGCACTGCCAGGGTTTCTCTTACCCTGTTAAAGGGTTTTTCTGGGAATGATGGCTTTTTGTTTTGTGGTGTTTTGGGATGGGGAGACCCTACAGAGCACATGGGTCACTCCGCGTGGTGTCCATCAGAGATCCAGCAGCGGGAGAGGGGGAAGCTGGAGGCACCTCAAAGCCCAGATGTCACTGTGTCCTTCCAGCAGCATCTCTCCCTCCAAAAGCCATTCCTGGAGGCAGGGCAAAGCTGCTTCCCAAAGCATCGAGCCAGGTCTTTCTCTGCCCTGCCAAATCCTGGGAATCTCCCCAAAATGAGCAGCTCCAGCCCCATTCCGAGCCAGAGCTCCCGGGATCCTGCCTGATCCCACACAGGGCAGCCTGGGGAAGGAGAGAGGGGTCTGAATTCCTGCCAAGCAGCGGAATGTGGGCTGGGGAAGCAGCTCCTAAATATTAAAGTTCTTCCAGTGATTAATCCAGGCCAGGAAACTCAGACAATCAGGGGGAATCCTGGAGGCTCTTGGTATCCATAAGGAAATGGGAAGGTGACAGCCCTTGTTCCACTGAGTGACCAAATAAAAATCTTCAGCCTTCAATGACCAAGCCAAGAAATAAACAAAGACTTGAAAGACAAAATCTGGAGAGCCCCAGTTTTCCCAACTGGACCCAAAATATCATCGGGCTGGCAGAATTCCTACAGAATAACAGAGCAAAGTACCAATAAATATCCAATCCTTCTCCCACCCCCAAAAAAATTGGTATTCACGTTGTGCTGGCGCAGCAGCAGTGCAGGGGATGTGTCGAGGCAGTGTCTGTGTGCTCTGGCTGCTGTCTGATGTTCAGGTTTCATCTCAGCTGTGACAATCCTATCTGATCATTAATAATACAATAATGAAATAGCGACTGGAGAGACACTTGGATAATCATCTGAGCAAAGGCTCATTAGTGCCGCAGAACAATCACTGCCGTGTAATAACAGATCCCAGGAAATTTCAATTAAAGCTGGAACTCTGTTGCAATTTCATTTTATTTCCAGCCAGCCGGCGCATGGTGTAATTGCAATCAGCCAAGGCAACACAAGCTCCTCTAACTCAAACCTTCCCATGGGAATGGAGGTGGGCTGCCTGGCTGGATGCTGGGGTTTTTATCCAGCATTTCATTTCAATTCTACATTAACAGAGCAGGCAGAAGTGGATGTTGTTCCTTGCAACATCAAATGCTCCCCTTGTGCTGCCGTGCTGAGCTGGAATTGGGATAGAATCACAATCCCAGAGTGGTTGGGGTTGGAAGGGACCTTAAGGACCATGGCAGGGACACCTTCCACTCCACCAGACTGCTCCAAGCCCTGTCCAGCCTGGCCTTGGACATTTCCAGGGGTGTGGGACTCTCTGTTGGATACAGGAAAACTTTCCCAATATTCTGCTGTTCTGTAGAAGTGCAGTGGAAAAGCTGACAGGAACCTGCCATTGTTCAGGGAGTCAGGGAGCAGAGGCAGCTGGAAGATTTTTTTGGGGGGAATCAGGATATCAGCATGCTAAAGTCCAACATTTAACCCAAAATACTTCAGCATTTTGTGTTGGGGAGGGAATGAGCTTTGCACCCTCTCCTTTGATTCTCCCCACCGTGCTGGGCACAAATCAGTGGATTCCTGCCATCAGAGCTGCCCTTGCCTTTGCACTGGTTCTGCAGGGTGGGTGTCCCCTGCCCACCCTGCTGCTGTCCCTTTGTCCTTGGCCAGGACAGCTGAGTGTCCTCACGGATTGAACCAAAGGTCCCCGGCCCTTTTGCCCACGCAGATCTGTGCCCTTCCGCTGGGATATTGGCTGGCAGAGCTCCAGGATGAGTAATTGCATCTCTCCACCTCATTAACATCTCTCAGTGCTTGCAGACTGATGCTGTGCCCTCCTTCCCTCCCAGCCCAGCCCTTTTGTCTGTCCTTGAGTGCTGCTCCAAGCTGCCAGGCTCCACCCGGGAGATGCAGGGAGAGTGGGAGTGAGGTGTGTGTTTAGCAACAGCCTGGAGAGAGGAGGGAGTGCTGAGGAGCACCCTCATTGCCCTTGGCAGCAGCTGGAGAGGAGTTTGGGAGGATGGATGCTAAAACTGGGATGGTTCCTGTGGGGTTCTGTCCTGCTGGGACATCCCACAACACTCCCCAGCGAGGTTTCCCCACAGGAATGGGGTCCCTGCAGTCCTGCCAGCCCTACACCCATCCCTCTGCCCACCTCAGGGATGTTTCTGTCTGCACAGAGCATGCTGTGACCTGGCTGTCACTCAGTCACCCAGTGCCTGGCACTAAAGGAGCAGGAAGCCCTGGGAGGGACATTTCCAACCCAGGGATGAGCCTGGAGTCACCATATCAAAAATCAGGTGACCCCTGATGGGAAGAAATGCTGGTGTCTGCTCCAGATCAGAAGGCTGAAGGACAGCTTTATTAAAACTATACTATATTCCATTAATATACTATTTAAAGAGATACTATTTTATTCTATATATTTATTTCTTACTTACCTATCTAACGCAAACTCGTGACTCTGCTGAGAGCCCGAGGCACAGCTGGATCCCACTGGTCACTGACCCCAAACAACCTTCACCAGAATCCAGCCCAGCAATCCCTGCAGGTGAACAATCTCCACACCACATTCCACATGGGCAAAACCAAGGAGCAGAGATAAAGATTGTTTTCTCTTCTCCTCTCCTCTCTGTGCAATCCTGAGAGACAGAATTATGTCTGTCTGTCCAGAGAATGTGAATGTCATATCACCACTGACTTCAGAACTGAGGGACATTCACAGCAAATTTGGGGAGGAGGGGAAATCTAACTCGTCAATACCCAGTTTTATTTGCAGAGCTGATGGTTTTATGCAAACCCAGCCTTGTCTCCTTGGCAGTCACCTGTGGAGGCAGCTCCTTTGGGGACCTTTGGGATGGAAAGTGATTTTAATACTTTATATAAAGCTTTTTAAAAGATTTTTTTTTCCCAACTTGCATTTCCCTGTAAGCACCAAGATCCTGGTGGTGCAGAACAGCAGGTCAGTGTGTGCACAGGCAGCAAGGCGCACTTTGATCTCCTACACTTTGTTTTTTAGCTGGGGATGCAGAAAATGAAATCTTTTGGTTTCGTTTTGCTCCCTGCTCTCCACAACCCATGGAATAATTGTTTACATATTGAGTTCCATGGTATTTGATGGCATTTTGGAATGAAAAAAAGGCTTAATGGGCTCACAGCCTGACCCAATCCAGAATTTTCATGCTGATGTGGAGCTGGAGGGCTCAGCAAGGGCACTCTCAGAGTTCCTCTGCTCACCCATGTTAGGAATGGAGCTGGATCCCAGATCTCCTGGAGCTCAGGAGGCCAAAAAGCAGCACAGGCCCCCATCCAGCCTGGTGTTTGTAGGGACTTGAGCACTGTTCTGGGGAAATGTTTCCATGAAGGTGAGCAGAAGCGCATTCCCTGAATTCCTGGTTTTCCCCTCCTTTCCCTTGCCAAGGTCCCTTGGGGAGGATTCCTTCAGCTGCACCCTCAGCGCCCGGGGGCAAATTCCATCCCATTCCTGAGTGATTCACTCCTGAGCTGCTGGACTCTGCCCAGCTCTTCCCACCCACACCTCCCACAGCCTGGGGCACCTTAATCCTCCCAAAATGTTGCTCTCAGCTGGGTGCAGGCCTTGCAAAGAGAGAGAGAGCAGAACCCACCCGTGGTGCCCCTTTGGCCGCAGCTCTGCCAAGGTTCGGAGAGGCTCTGGCTGCAGGGGCAGCAAGAGGAGACAGGAATGTGTGATAGCTGAGGAGCAAACACGCCTCAGGGGAGGGAGGGATGTGCTGGAGGCATGAGAGAGCATTCCAGAACAAGGAAAGGAGCTTTTGGCATGGGATACCCGGTGGGTGCCAGGGATGAGGAGAGCAGGGCTCTGCCCCAGCTCACCCTGGCACAGCGGGTGACTCAGGGCTGCTTTCCCCACTTTTTCTGCCATTTTTCCCCCCTTTTCTGCCATTTCCCCCCCATTCCCGAGGCAGGTGAAGGGCTGCACGTTCAGCCTGGCTGCTGAATCCTATCTCCCCCTGACAGGTTTCTCCTCTCGTGTTTTGGCAGTGCTTGTAGTGCCTGTCATGTCAATAAAGCCTTTCTCCTAATTTGAATTTATCTGAGCATTTGTGCAGGTTTATCCATGTGTGAGAGCAGCTGTGTGTGAGATGGATTTATTTCAAGAGGGATGTGCCAGTGTTTGCCAATAGCCAGGAGTTACAAACACCTCAGAACAGCCGTGCCCTCATCCTCATCTTGTTCTGGTGGCTCTCAGACAGCCCCCAGAACACTGCAGGGACACCATGTTCCTTGTCCTGCTTTTTTTCTGATGTGACAGGAGCTGTTTGGCACCTCTGAAAGAACGAAACCTTAAACAAACGGCCCTAAAAGCACAATTCCCTTGCAGTGGCGTCCTCCTGGCACATCCCAAACCTCCCTGGAAATGTGTGACCCCAAAGCAGTGATGGATAAAGCAGCTCTGAGAGCAGGGGAGGCTGAACCTGTGATTATTGGTGAGCACTGGAGCAGCCTTTGGATCTGCAATTGTCACATTCCCTGCTAAATCCAGGCTTTTCCTGGTGCAGGATTTAGGAATTGTCACATTTCCTGCCAGATCCAGGCTTTTCCTGGTGCAGGATTTAGGAATTGTCACATTCCCTGCCAGATCCAGGCTTTTCCTGGTGCAGGATTTGGGAATTGTCACATTCCCTGCCAGATCCAGGCTTTTCCTGGTGCAGGATTTAGGAATTGTCACATTCCCTGCCAGATCCAGGCATTTCCTGGTGCAGGATTTAGGAATTGTCACATTCCCTGCTAGGTCCACAGTTTTCCTGGTGCAGGATTTAGGATCTAGGGTTTATCTTGACCCTAGGACAGGGTTTAGGCTGAGATTTTGTTCTCACCCCGGTGTTTGCTCCCTGCAGCCTCCTGGATGCTGGAGGCTTTGCCCTCTGTGATCTGGAGTTGGCTGTGTCCCCATCTCTGTCAGGCTTTTGTCTTCTTTCCTGATATTTGTCTCATCTTCAGTCATTTCTTTAATTAGCTGCAGCTTTTTCCCCTCTCTCTTTGATCTCGCTCTGGTCTGCTGAGACCATCAATAAGCTTAATGGAGAAAAGGTGCTTTTTTTTTTTTAGCTTTGAGATTATTCCTTTTTTCTTTTTTTTTTTTTTTTTTGGCAGGGAGGGGAGGATGGGGAAAGAACGAAAGAAAAGGGAAATTATCATCATTTTACCTGTCTTACCTGCCACTTGCTTATTGAAATCTCGAGAACGAGGATGAAATGGTGTTTCTGGATCTATTCTTTCACCTCCCTGCATTTCTTGGTGCAGGCAACAGATCCTTGGGCTCGGCCTCGCTGCAGGCAAATCCCAAATGGGGCCGTGCTTTGCTCAGCAGCCAGGTTTGCTTTTTAATCCAAGGTTTAGGTTGGGTTTGAGGAGGAAATTCCTTGCTCAGAGGGCGGTGAGGCCGTGGCTGCCCCATCCTGGAATGAGCAGCCAGGTGAGCAATGAGAGGTTGGAGCACCCTGGGGTAGGGGAAGGTGTCTCTCCCCAAGGAAAGGCTGGAATAAAATAATTTTTAAGGCCATTTCCACCCCAAACCATCCCATAATTCTGTACCAGCTCCCAAGCACACATCCCATGTGGAAATAAACTTACATTTCAATGGTTATAATTGAAAATATACCTTAAATAAGTAAGAAACTGTACTAAGATAATGAAAAGTTATAAGAATTTCATTTAATCTACAACTTTAGAAGAAGCTTAGATTAATATACTAACAAATACTAACAATGAAAATAATCAACTTATATTTCTATAGTGAAATATATAAGTGAAAATATACTTTAAATAAGTAAGAAACTGTACTAAGATAGTGAAAAGTTATCATATAAGAATTTAATATACAAATTTAGAAGAAGCTTAGATTAATATAAAAATGCAATACACAAATATCAAAAAAAAAACATACAAACTTATATTTCTATGGTTATAATTGAAAATATACCTTAAATAAGTAAGAAACTGTACTACTAAGATAGTGAAAAGTTATAATACAGGATTGTAATTATATCCAATAAGCTAAAAATTTAGAAATTATAATTGAAACATATGTGCACATGTAAGTTAGAAACCCATTAAATAAAAATATCCACAGTACAGTAGAAGTAAGTAAAAGTAATAAGTTAAAAAAACAAAAGAAATCCTATAGCAACTATTAATTTTAAAAATTATATATTACCTATTATATATTACAATATATATTCTAACAAAGAAACTTATAACTACTCTTAAACTATGACCAAATATTTACTCCCCTAAAATGTTACAACTTCTAAAATTAATATTTATCTGAACAGCAAATTGTTAACTTAAAGAGAGCCCCATGCCTTCATTTTTTAACAGTAATAATCGGTGTGCTCAGGATTTAGGATTTGTGCTCAACCTGCACAATGAGAATCAACCTTGTCAGGGCCAGGGAATCTGAGATCCACAACTCACCCCCGCAAACTGAGTTTTTCTTAATTCTAATTTATTTTTTCTCTTAATTCTATTTTTTTTTCTATTTCTTTTCTTACTAACATTCTAAGAAATGTTCTTATTTACAATGAAGAATTTTTCTCGTTTTCCTACTTCTAACGATGCATTTCCTGATTTTCCTCTGGCAGCCCCTGATTGATTCCAATGAAGGAACTGGGAAAACGTGGGAATCCCTCTGCCCTTGGGAAGGATCCCAGCTGCCTGGGGAGGAGGAGAAGGAGGTGCCTTCTCCAGCACAGGCGCCGTGCTTGTTAACTCCAGATCATCCTGCTCTAATTATTATAATTAGGTGTCCCAGATTGAAAGGCAAGATGTATTCATTTCCCATCTCATGGCAGTTGTCTTCTATTAATTGGGCAGTTTTCCTTATCTCTTCCACAACCAATCCTCCCTCTGGGGAGATATCTGCTGTTAATGGCCTATTGAATGTCACTGGTGACTGATACAAGTGACAGCATCCCATTGGGAGATGCTCCGCCCAGAGGGAGGAGCCAAGCGTTCCTACCTGGATACAACCTGGAGTTTCTGGAGCACCAGCACGGCTTTTCCTGCGCTGGATTTCCCAGAGGAACAGCTGCCTCCTCCACTGCAGGAAGATGAACTGCACCCTTTTCTACAGGATCCCTGCTCCAACAGAACCACACCCGACACTCCAGGAGGGCTGCAGCCACAATTCCCAATTGGACTGTGACCAACACCCTAACAGGGTGTCAGGTTGTGTTCTGACTCTGGCAGTGTTGTTTTGGTTCACTGCATTTTATTATTTTATTTTATTTTATTTTATTTTATTTTATTTTATTTTATTTTATTTTATTTTATTTTATTTTATTTTATTTTATTTTATTTTATTTTATTTTATTTTATTTTATTTTATTTTATTCCCTAATAAAGAACTGTTATTCCAGCTCCCATAGTTTTGCCTGAGAGCCCCCCTTAATTTCAAATTTATAACAATTCAGAGGGAAGGGGTCTATATTTTTCCATTTCAGGGGAGGCTCCTGCCTTCCTTAGCAGACGCCTGTCTTTCCAAACCTAGACATTAGGGTTCCTCAAGGGAGGAGCTTTGCCTGAGCCACGAAGCTCCAAAATCTGTTTCAAACAGAATTTTCTCCATCCAGGGCTGAAGGAAGGACTGACCATGGACAGGCTGGGCATTCCTGGCTGGAAAAATGCAGCCTGGAAGGCAAATGTGCACTGAAATATTAATGATGAGGAGGATGAAGGAGAATTTTGCATCCTCACCCACTGAAGTGGTCGCAGCTTCTGTGATTTTGGAGTTTTACTGCAGCTCCAGTGAATGCTGCAGCTCCTGATGTAATTCAATCAAAAAGGAACCGACAGGGAGGTGGGGAAAAAAAGGACACAAATCCTTAAATTCCATATAAAAATAGATAAAAGCAACTGGCTTAAAGGATTTGGTTGAGCCTTATTTTAAAACTCTTTTTTTTTTTTTTAAAGGAGTAGAAAATGAATTTAGCACACACAAACTCTTTTACCTTGCTCATCAAAGGATCACAAATTTTCGCTCAGATCCAGATCAGAGCAAGATTATAAAGGTCACAGAGGGGAAATAATCTGGATAGGAGAGGTGGGAAGGAAGGGCAGCTGCACAATGTCCCCAGCACCCTGTAATTATCCTTCCCTCTGCTTGCCAGCCCTCAAACAGAAGGCAGCATTTGAAATAATACATCCATTAAGACACCTCCAGTGCCTGTCAGATTTGCTCTAAGAGGATTCTGCTTATTACACACCGGTAAGGTTTTTATATTCATAAAATTCCATCAGAGAGAGCCAAAAAAAAAAAAAAAAAGAGGGAGGAAGAGGAAAACCTGCCTCTGGAATGGGGCTGGGCTGGCAATTAAAATCCTGCCCTGTGCTGGCAAAAGACACAGGTGTGGACAGGTTGGCCTGGGCCCTTTTTGAAACGATGTTTCTACTGAGTTTGGGCATATCCAGGGGGAGCCAGGCAACAATCTTGGACAAATCTGAAATTGTAGGGAAGGAACGTGGCCACGCCAGGGATATTTGGGGTGCTGGGGCCTCACTGTGGAGTTTGGAGCTGTCCAAGGCAGCAGTGCCAGTTTGGTCAGGACAGAAAGGCGGTGTAGGACGCTTAAAGCAAGGGGGGGACACTCCTGGGATGATCTGGGATTTGCCTCCTGGGTTTTTATTTTATTTTTTAAGCTCTGCTCTCCCCTCGCCAAGCTCTGGGTGTGGAGAGGAGCTGTGGGCAGGGCTGTGCTCCTGCTCCTTGCTGTGAAAATTCTCCTTCCTGCCTCTCAGCCTCATCCAGTGCCACCTCCTCATCCTCCCCTCAGCCATCCTTCCTTCATCCCCGCGGCTCTGGGAACTGTTCTGGCTCTCGTTTGGAGTTTCAGGTGCTTTATCTCAAATTCAGCGTTGGGCTCTGGTTCCAAGACTTGCCCAGCTTGACCAGGGACAGGGCTGGAGGGAGAATGGAGCCGTGTCAGGGGACGATTAGGCTGGACATCAGGAAAATGTTCTTTCCCCAGAGAATGGGCACAACCCCAAGGCTGCCAGAGCTCCAAGAGTGTTTGGACACTGTCGCCCTGCTCTTTTGAAAGTTTTAAAGTTCTTTTAAAAGTTTTCTCTGCCTTCTGATGTTTACATATTTCTACTGAAGTTTCTCACACATATTCATGTAAATAATAATTGTTTTACATTCTTCTTTGTGGGAGGAGAGAATTGATAGACTGTTAATTTAACCAGTGTAGTTGGAGAGGTGGCAATTTCATCTTCCAATCCATTGTCACTTTTAGAAAAGTAGAAATATGTAAACATCAGAAGGCATAGAAAATTTTTGAAAGAACTTTAAAACTTTCAAAAGAACAGGGCGACAGGACACCACTCCCAGGCACAGGGTGGGATTTTGGGGTGTCCAGCAGGAGCTGGATTGATGATCCCTGAGGGTCCCTGCCATCTCAGGGAGATGGAATATCTGTGATATTCCCTACCACAGATGTTCCCCCCGAGATCCTTCAGAGGGAGATTCTGTGTCTCATGCAAATCAAAACCCTGAGCGTGCCCTGCGAAGATGAAAAGCTCTGAGGATGAGCAGCAGTGGAAAAAGGGGCTGAATTTCTGCTGGGGATCAATGAAATGCCTTTTCTGTGTGATTATCTCTCTTTTCCCTGCCTCAGAGCTGCACCTCTGTCTCTTTGGACAGACACAGAAGCCACCTCTCCCTTCACCTTGCTTTGATTATTTCAGTCCGAATCTGTCAACAGAGGAGTGTTAGCAGCCTACACGGGCAGCAGTTTTATTTAACATGATTCCTTTTCCTCCTCACCACCGTTTTTCATTTAATCTTTCAAAGCCATAATTATCTAATATTAATGGTCTCATCATCACAACGCTCACAGGAAGACAGTGGGGCTTTTGTCCACAGAGACAAAGATCTCTGAAATTAATATAAAGCTTGTACAGGATTGATTTCAACCTCAGAGTTGCCTTCAGCCAGAGGGACCAATCTGTTTAAAAATATCTGCTGCTAATTACCCAAAGAGCCAGCATTCAGCTGGAGTGATTGAGTGAAACTGTCCTTCACATGTCACATCCACCTACAAAGCCTCCCAGCCTTCATTGTTTTTGTGTGGCTCCAAAAAACACCTCGTGGTTTAACCCCAGGCAGAAACTCAGCTCGGCCCCCAGGGTGGGATGGGGGAGAGAAGTGGAGGAGGAGAGGTGAGAAAACTCGTGGGATGAGTTGAAGATGGTTTAATAGGTAAAGCAAAAGCCAGGAAAGCAAAGGAAAACAAGGAATTAATTTTGCACGTTCCATCGTCAGGTGTTCAGCCATCCCCAGGATGGGCTCTGAACATCCCCTGTGTCTCCTCCTTCTCCTTCTCCTTCTCCTTCTCCTTCTCCTTCTCCTTCTCCTTCTCCTTCTCCTTCTCCTTCTCCTTCTCCTTCTCCTTCTCCTTCTCCTTCTCCTTCTCCTTCTCCTTCTCCTTCTCCTTCTCCTTCTCTTCTCCTTCTCCTTCTCCTTCTCCTTTTCCTTCTCCTTCTCCTTCCTCCTCCAGCTCCAAGTGCTGAGAGAAAATCAACCCCATTCCAGCCAAAACCAGCACAAAAAAATGGAGATATTTTCTATCTATCCCAGGAAGGAAGGGAGAACCTGGGAACTGAGGTATGCAGGAGTGGGATCTATTACTGCAATGAGGAATGTCCCCCATCCCTGGTGTTCATGGACAGGTGTGGGGAATCCTGGTTTAGGTGTCCCTGATCATGGCAGAGGGCTTGGAATGAGATGAATTTTCAGGTTCCTTCCAACCCAAACCATTCTGGGATTTGGGAAATGGGAAATGGTCCCATATCCACCTTCCTTCAGAGCTTTGAGAGAAGGTGGTGGCCACATTTGGAGATAATAGCAATAATTAAAGGTACAAGGCTTGGACCTGTGGAGCTTTGGGTGTGCAGGATGAAGTTGCCTTCCTGGTGCAGGTGGCTCAAGACCGCAGAGCTTTAGTCTTGGTCTTGGTTTTAACTCTCCTGTGCTCCAAGAGCGTGGGGAAAGCTGGCTGTGACATCGGGAGCTGACGCAGGGAAATAGCTGGGGCAGGGAGGGAAAGGGAAAGGCTGAGTCCTGCTAAATGCAGCCCTGGGTGGATGTTTGTGCCTCCCTGCATGGCTCCATATGGCCCAGCCCACGCAGCCTGCCTGGGAGCCGTGACAGCCCTGGGGACGTGAGGCACGACAGAGGCAGGGCTGCGAGCCAGGGCCCCCTCCCCGAGCCCTGCCCTGCAGGGGAACAGCTCCAGGGACCTGCGTGCTGGCAACGCAGACCTGCCTGCACGGAGATCTGACAAATCCCCCCTTCTCTGGCCTTGCTGCATCAGCAGCCAAGCACTTCCCATAAAACTTCCCCAAATACCCATAAAAATCCAGAGTAACAAACCTCTTGCTTTCACTTTTCATCTCATTCTTTTCTTGTGTTGATGAAAAAGGGTTTTACTGGAGGAAAGCATCTTTGATGAAGAAAATATCGACTTCTGTGCTCTTTCTTGCACATCATCCCTCTTCTCTCTCACCCTCAAGGTCGTGCATCCACCACGGTCAGTGGAGTTGTGTGGGATAAGAGCCAAGGGGAGGGAATTCAGGAGTTTTACCTGGACAGGTGTGGCTGTGGCTGCTCAGATGCTCTATTTTAGGGCTGGGTTTTGCATCACCAGCTGTCCCCTGAACTTCTGCAGCTCTGCTTTGGCTCATTCTCCAGCTGTGATTTTTTTGGAAGGCTCCACACTCGGAATTTTTCTGCTCCTGACAGCCTTCGCCGTGTCCCTCTCCAAGTGCTGATCATGTGATGCAGCCAAATCTCCATTTTCCTGCCATCCCCCAGCACAGCGGGGTCAATAATTAAAGTCCTTTCTTCTTCTCCCTGACATAGCCCAATCCTGGAAGTAATTGGAAGCTCCCACAGGCCACAGAGAAGTGTGGAATGGCTGCTGGTCCCATTAATTTCCTTCACGTGTCATCAAGACAGGTGCAGAACGAGCCTAATTAAGCTCAAATCTTCAGAAAATGAAGTAGCTGGATTGTTTGGTTTTTTTTGTTTTTTTTTTTTTTTTTTTTTTGGGAATTCACTCCCAGCAGCATCTGTCTGATAGGTTTGGAGGGGAGAGAGGTGGGAAATGCTGGATAAGTGGAAATTTCTTGCTAAGGACAGGAGGGAAGGAAGTTGAGAGCAGGAATGTCCAAGCCCCTGATGCCTGAAAGTCCCACCATGGCTGCTTTTGGGTTTGCAGCCAATTTTACTGCAGAAAAGGGGGGGAAAGCAGCAAAAAATGCATCCCTGCTGTAGGAGGGATGGGAGAGATCCCTGACTACCCCAAAATTGCATCAAATGGTCTGATTTTTGTGAGAGGGCTTGGAAAAAAGAGCAGCGCTGAGAGGAAAATCTAGGAGCGTGCAGATTTTGTGCTTGGAATTGTGGCAGGCTAAGATTTGCCTTGCTCTGGGGATCTATATCTCCAAACCCGGGCTGTAAATGCCCCAGCCTGGTATTTAGGGACTTATTTTTACCTCAGCATATAAGCCTAAATGGAACACGAGCACGGAAAATTACGCTTTTTTGGCCTGAAATGCTCTTTTTAAGGGGATATTTCTGCCTCCCCCTTATTCCTCCCCACCTCCTTCATCCCCAGGAGCAGAGCTGCCTCTCCCCAGCGTGACTCAGCTGCTGAATGAACCAAACGTTCCCAAAAAAACCCCACAGTGCCCAGAGCTGCCGCTGTTTGATCAATCAGGGGGAGCGATGGCAGTGAAAAAAAAGCGGATTTGCTGCAGCACCGCGAGCTGGGATGCGCTGGAGCTGCTCTCCCACACCCCAGCTCCGTTTGGAGCAGCTGCTCCTGGCTCTGGGAGTTCAGGAAGAGCCCTGGAAGAGCAGCAGCAGCTCTGAACAGCCCGGGCACCACGGGAGAGAGCCGTGGGATGCTTTCAGATGAGCCCTTAATTAATGAGCCCATGCAGAGAAGCAGCAGCTCCATGTGGCCTCCCCAGCACTTTGTCTGAGGCAAATCCCGGGAAATCCTGTGGCAATCCAGCTGTTGGATGTGAATTCCTGGCTTTTGTCAGGGAGTTTGTCAAGGCCTGGTTGCCACAAAGTCATTTTTTAGCACAGAGATCCTCCTGTGCTGGGCTGGCAGCAAGGCAGGGCCTTGTCCCAGTCCTGAGGAGCTGCCAGGGGGGGATTGGGATCCAGGAGAATCCTGAAGCTGCAGCCAGCCTTCCCTCATGGAGGGAGGAAATCTTCCCTCACCCATCCTCTGTTCCCCACCATCCAAACTGGAGGGTTTTAGGTGGGATGTTGGGGAGGAATCCTTCCCTGTGAGGGTGGGGAGACCCAGAGTGGATTTCCCCCATCCCTGGAAGTGTCCAAGGCCAGGTTGGACGGGGTTTGGAGCAGCCTGGGATGGTGGAAGGTGTCCCTTCAACAAGGAACAAGGAAATCTCTCAAGTCCTTTCCAAGCCAGCCCATTCCTTGACACCAGGAGGGGATTAAATAGATGTTTGTGTTTTCCAGAAGAGCTGCTTTGATGTTTTTTTTTTTTTTCCTTTGGAGATGACATTAGCACAACCAGTCAGCTGTAACCTCTGGGCAGATGAAAACCCTGCTCGAGCAGCTGGCTGGGAAAAAACAACCACTGAGGTGTTGCTAAATGCTTTTATTTCCTGCCACTCCGTTGACTGGAGATCCTTGTCAGCGAGGAAAGGGAAAAAAGTTTAATTTGCTCTAAACCCATGTTCAATATCTGGGGCCTGGTGTATCTCACCAGCACAGGCGTTCCTCTGTTGTTCTCCCTCCCCTGAATAACTTCGTGAATTAAATTGGAATTGGGTGATTCAGAGTGTTTAGAGCCTATTTTGGGAGGGAATGAGCAGGACTGGGCTGTGTGGGCTGAGTTCACACCTTTGTGTGGCTCCTTCCTCCTGTCCCTTTGCTGTGCCTTGGAGCGGTGGCTGCCACTCATCCCAACCATCCCAATCCCTCTGCAGGACCCCTCACAGACATTCAGGCACTCAGCACCTTCCCAGCACGTAATTTGCTCGATAAATGCCAAAGTTTTGCCTTACTTCCACAAAATCCACCCCACTTCTTTTGTTTCCTCATTCTCCCAATCCCACCGGGCTGCAGAACTGAGATTTTCCACTCCCTTTCCTAAAAATTCCCTTATCTCTGCGAGGCTGAAGGTGCTGTCACACAGGGAGGCGTGGGAGTGATGGTGGGTAGGATGGCTGGGACGGACGGAGACGAGAGATTTTTGAAGTTAGCTTTTGGAACTTGTGGTTTATGGCAAAGGCTGTGGGTGCAGGGGCCGTGTTCAGAGCTGCCAGCTGCAGCTCCAAGCGGGCCTGAAGGAGAGAGCTGAGAGGGTAAGAGAGTGTCAGAGCCCAGCACATCCCTGTGGCTGCCCTGGCTGGCTCCACACCCTGGAGGGGGCTTGGGGACCTTGGCACGGAGTCAAAAACACCTGTGGCTTCGATTTTAGCCCTTGGAAAAAACTGCCAACTCTGTGTGAGGAATTACAAACCACAAGGGTTTGAGTGGTGTGGTAGTTGAGTTAACACAGGGTAGAAAAGTGGAATTTTGGGGTTTTTAGAAATGAGATGGAGGGGTTTGGGCGTGTCCTGACCTTCTTCTCCTTCCCCTTGCCCTCCATGTCTCGCTGTGATGGTGACAGTGTGATGGCCACACTGGCTATTTAGGTCAGGAAAAACATCATGTTTTTTAGTGTAAATATCACATCTTGTAGGTTAAAGGCTGTGGAAAGGAGGAACAGCCCAGCACAAGCAAAGCAAACACACAAAGCATCCCTTGAACTTCGACTCACTGTTTCAAAGTGGAGGAAGGGAGATGTGTCCCAGAATATTTGGATTTTCGAAGCAAAATCCCTTTGAGAACCTCTCCCAGGATGGATTCCCTCCTGCAACCAGCTCTGGTGAGGTGCTGCTCATCCTGAAGATGACTTTTTGCAGGTCCCAGCCCATGGCAGCTCCTTTCAGCTAAAAAAGGACCCAGCAGATGGGTTCCTGCATACATTGAGCTCAGACACAAGGAGGTTTTTATAAGCAGTGATTTAACAGGAGCAGATTAAAAATAAAAAACAAACCCTTGACGGTTTTTAGGTGGAACTTGGTCAGCTTTCAAAAGGGAACAGGTTTGCTTCAGTGTTGGTGTTTGTAACCTCTCAGATGATAAATTGCAATTTAAATCATCTCCCAAAGCCGCAGCAGCGAAATTATTCCAAAACTGCCAAAGCAGAACACCTCATCATTGTCAATATTCTTTTATCCTCCTCTGGTCAAAATTAGCACAATTTCACAACATAATTTGCTTGGGGATGAATGACATTTTCAAATGGAAAACAGGCCCCATTCAGCTGCTCATTCATTTGATTGGAAATGAATTTTTTAGCGGCGGTTTCACACACTTTGCTTTCTGTGAATACTCTGTGATTGCAACTTTCTCAGACGTGTGTGTGTTGGCAACAACAGATTCCAAAAAAGAGTTCCTCCTGATAAATCTTGGCCTAAAGCTTGTCACTTCTGGGTGTCTGGGAAGAGTATTTGGAGCAGCTTTGATTCTTGTCTGTGGCATGTTTTAAATCCCCGACTGGATGAGCATAAATCATTTCCTGTATAAACTTTTGTGATTATCAAGCTCAGATTTGGTTTTCTGCTTAAAACGGTGTCAAAGACACTTTTTTTTTAAGCAATCAATTTACTTTGATTCTTCACAAAACAACCCAAACCAACATGAAGAGCCTCTGGACACTTCTTATCTTGAGAGCTTTCATCCATTTTCTTTCATTGCCCACATTTGTTTGTTACTTATCCCAGTCGTGCTTAATTCTGGTTGAGATCACAGAGGTTTTTCAGCAGCATTTATCTCCCCATGTGAACACACAATTTCTAGCATAAAAGGAGCCTGTTCTGCTAATAAATAGCACTGGAGAAATTAGATTTAGGTGGGATATTGGGAAGAAATAGTTCAGTGTAAGAGTGGGGTGGGACTGGCACAGGGTGCCCAGAGAAGCTGTGGCTGCTCCATCCCTGGAAGTGTCCAAAGCCAGGTTGGAGCAACCTGGGGTAGTGGAAGGGTTGGAACTGGATGAACTTTAAGGTTTCTTCCACCTTAAACCATTCTGGGACTTTATGAAATAATATTGCCCATTTTTGTAGGGGATGTGTTGGGAAAGGCTCACCTGATACCCCAAACTGAGGCTGGCTCTTGCTGCTCCTGAACTTGAAGAAGGTAAAAAATGCTTTAAATGGTCCTTAATTTTATTTTTTTTTTCTTGGTAGGGGTTCTCTTAGCTGTAAGGCTGGATCTTTTCATTCTAGAGCCGAGTTGAGGACATTTTTCCCTCTGTCACTGTCACCACATTGCCATTGATGGGTGCCACAACCCAGGGCTGCATTTTGAGGGTGTCAGTGCCATTGTGGCCAGGCAAGAAATGATTCCAGGTCATTCCTTTGCATCAAAAAGCTGCTGTGGACAGGAAAATTCCCTCTGGAATGAAAGCGAGTCTTCAGGGCAACTTTCCTGAGCTTCTCTCTCCACGGCAGGAGTCTGTATCCCCTTCAAATCCTTTATCCTGAAGAGCTGCAGATGCCTCTGGGAATGTTCCTTTTTCGGGACAATCCTCTCTGTCTGTGCTGGATTGCCACTGCCTAATTGCTCTGCGTGTGAAAAGAGTATTTCCTTTTATCAGCTCCAAATGAATCCTCTTTTAATGCAATCGCACCCCTTTATTTCTGGAAAGCAAACCCGGGAGCCCCCAGCTGACCTTCCCGGTGCCATTTATCACCTCACACCCCTCTACCACCACCTTTTCTTCCTCTCCTCCCTGAACTAATCTACTCTTAATACTTTTAATCTCTCCTAACAGGGAAGCCTTTGCAATGTGCACATCGTTCCCATCCTCGGCGCTGCAGCAAAGCCCTGCCCCGAGCAGGGTTTTAGCTCTGAGAATTGTGTTGGACATTTAAGGAGTGATGGGATGAGAGGTTTCAGCTTCCTGGGTGGCTCTGGTGGCGTGGCTGGACTCGCTGTGGGTCCAGTAAATCCCGTTAATGAGCATCTCCCGGACTGGGATCCATGACGTGTTGGATTCCCCTCTCAAATGGGGATTTGGGAGGTCGCTGTCACCCTCACAGGGGCTCAGAGATGGGGAAGAGATCCCTAGAAACAGCTCTGCTCCAGGGTTTTCCATGGATTCCACCAGCTCAGTGTGTTCCCAGGGTTAATCCTCGCCTATCCCAAACCATCTCTACCTTTGGTGGATGCCTTGCTCTTCTTTCCGAGTATTAAATCCAATTTTCCCTTCTCTTGCCCTTTCTCTTCCCTGTCCACATCCATAAATCCATAATGATAAGAGATTTATGGAACTAATTTGAACTGGTTTGGGTTTTTTTTTTTTGGCCAGGGTGTTCTTGTCACTCTAACTCCAAACAGAATTCCAAGTGCTCCCTGTTCTCTTGTGCAGTTCCCAGTGGGGTTTTATTTTAGAGATCCTTTAAATTTAGATTAAAACATCCTGTCCTGGATGCACATCCCAGGCTGGAAGGACCCCCTGCAGGAATTTATCCCAAATTTCACTATTCTCATTGAAGTCAGTGTGGTTATTTCAGATTTTTGATGAGATAATTGGTGCTCAAGCCTGGGGATCTTCCCAGAGAAACAACCACAGAGAATCCAGCCACTGCTCCACCAGAACAATGTATTTAATCCCAAAATAAATGGCTCCAGATGATGGAGAGGAGGTCACCAGTGGATAACTGGAAATGTTTCCTCCTGGGGAAAACATCTCCTGAGAAAAACATCCCTAACATCAGGATTGATATCATCCAAAAAAAAAAAAAAAAAAAAGGAATAAAAGCAGATTACTGAGCTTTCTCCTTTATATTTAAGTCATTTTTACCTTGAGGCTTTAGGGCTAATTGCCCAGCATTTAATTGTCTTGTATTTTTATTTGCAATTCATTTTTCCCAAGGATCGATGCAGTAATTCAGATAAAAGATTGGGAATCAGCTGCTGAGCCACAGAGAATTTATCATTATCTATTGATTCCCACGGCACCAGCAAATGAAACTCTTGTCCACATCATGAAAAAAAAAAAAAAAAAAAAAAACTGGGATAAATGAAAAGAGTGGGAATTGCAGGGTGGATTTGAGGAACAGTTGTTCCATTTTTGTGTGGCCTTTGTGACCCAAACAGGGCAGAGAGCAATCAGCTCTTGGCGTGCCCTCAGAAGAACTCAGAGAGCAGCAAAACTGAGCTTGGAGGATCATTCATGGCTCTTAACCATAAATACAGGGTGGGAAAATTCTGGATTTGATCCATGGGTGGTTATTAGATCCCAGGGGCCGGCAGCAGCAGCTTTGGTCACTAATTACACACTCGCTGATTGCATCAATCAGCTCCCTGTGCACCCAGCTGAGCTCTCAATGTGGAGAAGGGGGGAAGAAAAGGGAAATATTTCAATATTTCGCTGGGATTGGCACTTGTGAAGAAAGGGGGAAGAAAAGGGAAATATTTCAGTGTTTCACTGGGAGTGGCACTTGTGAAGAAAGGGGGAAGAAAAGGGAAATATTTCAGTGTTTCACTGGGATTGGCACTTGTGAAGGAAGGGGGAAGAAAAGGGAAATATTTCAATATTTCTCTGGGATTGGCACTCATGGGGAAGGGGGGAAGAAAAGGGAAATATTTCAGTATTTCACTGGGATTTGGTGGCTCCTGTGCCTGCTCCATCAGTGATTCCACAGCCCTGGAATGTGCCTGAATTCGCATCCTCCCCGGGACCCTGTTCCTGCGCACACCAACCAATCCCTGCTGAGTCAAAACCCTGGAATCAGAGCTCTCACAGGTGCCAGAGATCTGCCTCAGTTCCCCAGGAATTCCTCTGGAATCAACGGAGCCAAAAGGGATTCATGGCAGAATTTTGGCTGTAATAATGTCACTTGTCCCCTTCCCAGTGGCCGCTGATGTGTGAGCAAGCTCAGGCTGCCAGGCTTTTGTAGAAGATATATTTTAAAGAAAATACATTTTGTAGAATAGATATTTTATGGAATATGTATTTTATATAATCTGTATAGAATATACAGAAATATATAAATAAAACAAATACATGAATATACCATAAAGACATAAATAGATGTATTTTTCATACAGAATATATGTATTAGAGCTACTCAGTGCAGAAGCCTGATTTTACATTCACCTTAAACTCAAGGCCAACCAAGAATTTGATCTTTTTTTCTGCTACAAATCACCAATAAAACCCTGCTCATGTCACCAGAGTCTCCAGGAGGCTTTGTTTCCTGCTGGTCCCAAAATGTCTCATTCCCTGAATCCACTTCAGGAGTCTTTTCCTTATCAGTTTTGGGGTCTCCAAGCTGCTCCCCCAGCCTCCCATCCCAGTCCTGGACTGGGTTCTGAAATGTTTTGAGGTCCCTTTTGTGCTCCCCCGTTGAACCCTCCATGACAGAATGACGATGTCGTGATTTTAGAAGAAAAAATAGAAATTCCCTCTGGGATTCCAACCTGAGGAAAGTGAGCAAAACGAATCAAGGATGCGCAAAAAAATTTCTAGAAGTGACAGAAAGAGCAGGGAAATTGTTGGGCAATCCTCTGAACCCTGCGTTTCTTGGCAGCCATTTGTCAGAACGCAGCGTGGTGACACCAGCAGCACTCGGATGTCTGTGGTTATTAAGGAATGCAGGAGGAATTCAGGGATGCCTGCAGCTCTGCCTGCCTTGACCTTGACTTCCCTCCTTGCGTGTTGTTTTTCTGAGCAGCACCACGGGATCCAGAGGGAGGGAAGGAGGAACGGGTCCCTGGGATGACGCAGGAAAATTCGGATGCAGGGCTGGGCACGGCAGGGAGGGTGGCACCACCTTTGCATCTCGAGTCTCGGCATTAAAATATTTAGAAAGAAATATTTCGAGTATTTTTTTTTATTAATATTTAACAGCAGCATTAAAATATTTAGAAAGCAAATGTAATCGGGGTGAAACGTGCCCCAGGCAGTCCCGGTGGGATGTGACAGGTTCCTCTGGAGGTGGCAGGGCTCTGCAGGAGCCTCGTTTGATGCTCCCCCACCCACCTGTGCCCTGCTGGAGCTCACTTGGCATCTGCCAGCCCAGCAGAGAGGTCTCCATCCCTTCCCGTGCTGAATCCCGGGAAATTCCCTGTCCCACAGCCCGCCCCTCCTTTATCACCCCAGAGGAAAGAGAGATTTAGAGGCAGCAGCTGCTCTCCTGTCACCAGAGAGCTGAAGGTGGAGAGGTTTTCTCAATCACCAAGGAGGGCCCACAGCCCCTTCTGCTCCCCTCAGTCCTTACAGCTCGGCGTGAAATCAGCTGTTCCTGCTTCCCTAGCCAGGAAATCCTCTCAGATTCCTCAGTTATTCCCATGAGGGATGTGTGAGTATCCCACAGTCATCAGGAACTTCTTCCTTACTTGTTCACATCTCCTTTCCTCTCCCTTTGTCACAAGCAGTTAAAGTGCTAAAGCAGCCTTGAAATGCAGAGTAGCCCCCAAAGTGCACTCCCAGCTCTGATGAGGCAGGGAATTAAAGAAAAAGAGAGAGAGAAAAAAAAAAAAAGAGGAGAAAGAAGAAGGGGGAGAAATCTGAATCCGGAGATTTGGGATCCATTTACAGCCCAGCACCACTGGAGCTGATGATGTTTTACAATGGGGTTGCTGCTGTAAATGAGATCATCATTTCACTTTTTGTTTAGGAGCTTTCAGGTGTAGCTAATCCCTCCGGTGCTGAGAGGAATAAGGACTTTGTAGAAGGATGGTCCTTCCCTTCAGACAGCTGAAATTAAATGTGCCAGGAGACAGAGAGTGAGCACAGACAGAAATGAGGCGAGGAGCAGGGGTAGTTTATCATGATGGGCACAGATGCAGCCCCAGGAAAAGCTGCTGCTCCACTGCTTTCTTCTGCAAAGCTGTTTTCAGGAGAGCCGTGAAGGGGAACAAGGATTTGGCTTTGTGCACGTTTGCAGGACTCTCTGGACTCTAAGAAAGCTCCAAAATGCCACACAAATGTTGAAATAAAGCATCTGAGGGCTTGGCAGCCCCGTGTCTTTGGAAGAGACATCAATAACTCAGCAGCCAAGAGGTAAAGGGAGCGTAGGAAAGGAGTAAACCAAAGCAGCTGCTCCTGTCGGCGTGGCTGGAGGAGCAGCTTCACACCAACACTTCCATTTTCATCTGTAATTAAAACTGCAGGGAAAACAGGGCTCCTGGGAGCTGGGTGGATCCTGCAGGTGAGAGGAATGAGGGATTTGTCTCCACAAACTGACTGTGGGTCTGCTGGTAGATAAAATTAGCACTGAGAGATAAAAGAAACAATGGGAAGGATCCCATTGGTGAATGGAAAAACATATTTGCTTTTACAAATAAACTGTAGGGTTGCTGATAAATGAAATTGGATATTGAAAGATGAAAGAAACAATGGGGAAAACCACTAAATTCCAAAAGAATTAAAAATTAAAAGGCAGGGTTATACATTAGAGGGAAATGTTTGGTATCAGGTGTTCTGGGAAGTCTGAACCTCTCCAGTACCTCAGCCAATGGGGAAGAGAGAGGGAAATTGGGATAAAAAGGAGGCTGAGTCCTCCAAAAATTGGAGAGACCCCAGGGAAATGCCCCATGGCCTCTCTCTTTATTGGAATGAAGTTCCAGGACTCCTCTGTCTCTTTTTGGACATCAACCTCTGGTGTTTGTGGATGAATTTTCCTGACAGGGAACCTCACAGCCTCTCTGGAACCAGCAGGTTCAGCCTCTGCCAGGGCTCCAGAAGCACACAGAGAAGGAGAAGCAACATTTTGTTTTTCCAACCCTCGGGGCAAGGATTTGGCTGGACACAGGGGCACGGAACACTGAGCAGGCAGCTGCTGGCATGAGCACGGTGCAGGTGTGCTGGAAACAATATCAACTTCGAAATTTTTTGTCTCTCTAGTTCATCTTGACTTGACTTTGCCTTGGGGAAAGGAATTTACTTTAGAAAGCAATTTATTTTTCTTTTTTTTTATATTTTTTTAAGAGCTGTAGCGTCACTCTAAGGAGGTGGGCTTAACACACCAACAGTAGCCCAAAAGTAGCCAGAAAGGTGAAAGGCCATCAGCAGAGCATCAGTGGCCATCTACAAACATCTGCCCTCAGCTGCCACCTCTGGCAGAGCTGGAGACATCTGCTGATAAGAAATTGAAGAATGAAATCTAATTAACATTGGAGAGGTTTCAGATCCAATGGGAAACTGAATACTGGGGGTTGCTCAGCTCTGGCCCAATGAGCACTGCATCTCTATGGGTTTTGGCTGTATGAGGTTTGGGGGGAAATCCTGCAAAAAAAACTTGTGTATCTGGAATATTTTCCTTGGCACTTCCTGGCCAGAAGGTAAAGTAATGCCTGAATCTCTATCACTTCAAATGCAGTGCTGGGGCTTTATTTTCTCCCCGATTTTGGGTGGCAGGTGGAGGTGATGCCAGCATGGCTGGGCTGCTGTGGGAGGGCTGCAGACCTCACCTGGCGTGAGAGCAGAGCAGGCCAGAGGTGATTCAGGTGCTTCCAAGGTCCTCTCTCCATGGCAAAGGCACTGCTGAGGGGATGCTGTGGCAGCAGGAGGATGAGGAGGGGAAGCAGCAGGGTCCTGCTTTTTAATAGAAATGTGGCTTTTAGCAGCTGCTCAGGGGAAAAAATTGCATTTCAGAGCTTGGTCTTGGTTTCCCTGAGGTGGTGACCAGCGCTGCTCTTCTCTGCTGAATTTCCCCTCCTTTTTGAGGCAGTTTTCTCTCCACTCCCTGCTTACACAGCAGTGCAAGCCACTGAGAAGAGGCAGGATGGAGTGCCCGGGGCTCTGTGGAGCCTCAGAACTGCCCAGTGCTGTCAGGAGAGGGGAAGTGCGAGCTGCCAGGGCGTGTGACAGCGAGGGACACCCAGCGTGACAGCACTGCCTGCAGCCCTCCCCGCGGGCACTGCAGGGGATGAGTGGCACTCCTGACACGGCACCCAACCCACCCCACAACTCTTTTTGGGAGGCATGGGAAGCAGGGATTGCCCCCGGGGTGGGGATGGAGGCAGCAGCAAAGCCCGTGGCTGCAGGCTTTCCTGAGCACAGGTGTGTTCCCTGGCCTTCAAATCCTTGTGTCCAGGTGGGATTGAGGCAGAATTTAAATCTTGGGAACATCCTTAAGTGGTGAGGTGTCGCCCTGGTTATCAAGAGTTTTCTAAAGCCTTCTGAGTTTACATTCTTGTAGAGAACTTTCTCACACAACTTTCTGTAAACAACCTATTGTTTTGCATTCTTTCATAGAGGAGGAGAAATTTGATGTACAGGTGGTTTGTCCAGTGTCGTTGGAGAGGTGGCACGTTCACCCTCCAATCCACTGGCATCTTTTGAGAACTATAAAAGATTGGAGTCAGAGAAAATAAATGAGTCTCTTCATCGTGACCAAGGCTGTGGTGCGTGGTTTTTGCTTGTGTCATTTGGTGACATCGAGGAGAACAACTCTGAGAGAGCTGGAGGTGAGGCCAAAACCTCACACAGCTCAGCCTGAGAACAAAGAGATGCCAGTTGTTCTCCTCACACCTTTAAGTACCTAAAAGTCCCTTTTTGGGAAGCAGCCTGACCCTTCCAGGGAGGACAGGCTTAGGGCACCAGTCATTTTTTTATCAGAGGAAAGAGAAAAAGATTCCTCCCAGGAAATCTCCCCTCCTGGTCCTGTCTTCCCAGAAAAAAATGACACTTTTAGCCTTCAACACCTACTGCTGGTGCTGGGAGTGTTGGTGGTGCTCCTGGCAGTAATGGAAATGGACAGCTGAGAAGATTTGTTCAAGATCCAGAACTTCTCTGGGTTAAACTCAAGGCTGTGTGTAAAGCCAAATTTTGCAGGCTGAGGATTGTGTGTCCCCGTGACGGAGGGGTTGGTACCCAAGACTGACACAGGAATGCAGAAGGGTGTGAAGCAAAAAGTGCTGTGGGCACTGGGGAGGGTGAGCCTGGCTGGCCGAGGGGAGAAGGGAAAATCCAGGAGGATGTGGGGAGGTGGAATTAGTGGGAAATCAGCGTGTTCCTGCAGAGGGAAGCACAGATAATGGGGAGAGGGAGAAATGCTGAGATCAAAGTGGGTATTGATGCTGCAACAGGCCAGGGAGGGATCAAAGGGGAGATAAAACAGGTTGCCAAGGCATCTGAGGCTTTCTTCACTTCCCAGCCCTCCCTTCCTTGAAAGGGAGGCTGAAGAAACACAAACCATGAATGCAGGGCCAGCGAGGGGCTGGTGAGCACGGCCCAGCCAGGACAAATAAATCCCAGCTGAACCTTGTCCTTCATTTTTGGTGCTTTTTAAGGTGAAAGCCAAATTCTCCCGCTCTCCTCGCGAGGTCTCCCTGTTTCTGCACGATTTTGGTCCAACCCTTCCTACGAATGGCCCTGAATTCCCCACTTCATCCTTCACTGGCAGGTTCAGGGAGGTGAGGGACTGCACCAAGAGCATCCAGAGCTCTCCCACCCCATCAGTGGCTCATAAAATCCCCAAACCCAGGGCTCCTCTCACCTGCCTGAAGCCCTGTGACCACTGCCAGAGATCTGAAGTGGTCTCCAGGCCAGGGAATGGGTGAAAGTAAAGAAAATCTGAGATCTGGAGGAGGCTGGTGTGCTCACTAACCTCCAGGGTTTGCTCCTGAACGATTCTTGCTGTTATCCAGATGGGCCCCGTTCCAAGTGGGTGTTTGTGTAACTCCCGAGGGGCATTAGCAGCTCTAGATCAGCATTTTAACCTTCCTTCAATTCCTATTTTCTCACCTGGCCTCTGGGGACCATCTCGGAGCTTTTAGAACAATAATGGGAGATTTAAAGCGAGACAAGGGGGCTGGTGTGGAGTAGGAGATGCTGACCCCCCAAAAATTGGGACTTCCCCCGAAGTTTGCTCAGCTCTGCAGCTGTGCTCGGCTGCTGCGAGCTGTGATCACTCTGGAAGAGCCTGCCCGGCAACCCAAAATGCACACACAGCTCGATTTGAGACAAATCCCCCCTCTGCCAGCTCCCAACTCTGCAGAAAGAAAACCTCCCCGCCTTCAAAGCAAAGCCCAGGTTTTCCCAAATTGGCAGGAAATGACTCATCCCGCAAATATAGACTCGGGAAATGTTCAACTTCTCATCCAGGTATGAGAAAGCACTAAAAAAACCCCTCCTTAATTAGGGTTTTGTGGGAGGTCTCAGGTGCTCTGCTTGTCTTGTGTTGGTTTTTGAGCCTCTTCAAGTGCGGAGAGATGCAGGTGAAGCCTCTGCTCTGTGATTTCCATGTGGAAAGGCTTTTCCTGGGACAGCAAAATTGCTGCCCACACATCCAGCCCAGCAGCAGCTCTCTTGCCAGAGTGGTACAGGTAATTAGACAGGCAGTGTCCAGGTAATTAGACAGGTAATTAAGCAGCCAAACTCTGACTGACAGGAAACCTGGGCACCCCTGCCTGGGGTCATAACTGTGGGATGTATTTCCCACTGCCTCAAGAAAAGAGATTTTACCCAGGCTATCTCTCTACTATTTAGGCTCAACTAAAACCTGTTTTTCCTTGGCAATGCCCAAGAATTCTGTTCCACTTCTATTTTCCTTGGGGGGAAATGGATAGGGAATGACAGAAGAGCAAAACAAATTCCAAAATAATCCCCTGCCCTTGCTTTTGTTCCTTCACTGGCTCCCTTTGGCCGTGCTGACTTCCTCCCTTGGGCATTTATTCCTATTGATTACATGGATATTGTTCTGGAGGGTTTGCTCCGATTCTTGGGAAAACAGAAGCAAAATAAAACCCTGCAGGACCAGGGGTAAGATGAAAAGTTTGGGGATGTTTTCCACCACAAACCCGCCAGGTTTTGGATTTGGGATTTTCTCCGGGGCAGAGATGGAAGCAGAGAAATGGAAATCTCAAGGTCTGTGTGAGTTATTCTGATTCCCATCCCTTTGCCCCCTTTCCTGCAGCCCTGCTGGGTGTGAATTCCAGCTCATCCTCATTCTGGTGCTCTTATTCCACAGGGAATTCTCTCCTCAGCGCTGGAAAATGCCTCATTAGGAAGGAAGCAGGCAGGGAAGGCTTTGCTGAGGCAGGACCTAGGGGGGTGATATTGGATTTTTTTTTTTTTTCCCCTCAACTCAGCTGTGCAAGTTTTCACCAAGGATGTTTGGGTTGCATTTTCCTAATACATGAATCCCCCAGATCTGGGGGATTTCTATTATTAATACCCTAAATACAATCTGAACTGTTGTTCCTACACCAAAAAAAAAAAAAAAATCTCAAATAAATAAGCACAGCTCAGTCTCTTCTTCCCCATTTAGTGTCTCCCTTTTTGGGGATGTGTCAGACACTGAGCTCATCCTTTCAAGCACTGTGTTAATGTAGAGGAGTTGTTCAAAATACCATGTGTAGATGCATTAAAAAAGCTTGATCTGTTTGTCTGGTGGGAGGAAATGTTTTCTCTTAGGAGGTTCCAAGCAAAACTTAGTCCACTTTTCCCCACTGTCTTTCCACTGAACTGAAAAAAGATTATTTCATCAGATTTCCTTGATTTTTTTTTCTTTTTTTGGGCTTTTCTTAAAGCTTCACCTCCATGAATCATGTGTTTATCTTTAAAATCAAAAAGAAAAACTCTCTGGCTCCCCCAGCCTTGCAGTGCCATTAAAAATTCTAAAAGCTGTGTAGCCTTAGAGAATAGCCTTTCCAAAGACATGAAAAAGAATTGCCCATTTATTTATTATTTATAGAGCTCGTTATATTTTAACTCCAGGGGGTAGCAAATATAGGAGAGACTCCTTCAAACAACTTGTGGGCCCTCCAGTGGTGCTCTCCACGGTTTCTGTGCTGGAGAAGGGAGGGAAGAGCAGTTCCAGAAGAAAAGTGAAGTAAGGACAGGTAGGGTGGGCGGTTTTGGGGAGATTTGATGGGCTGGGATCAGGAATAATTGAGCCAGTTTGGCCAGGAATTACCTGGAATGGGATTCAGAAAGTTGGGAGCTGGCACAGGACCCCCATGAAGGGTTGGAGGATGTTGGAGCCCAGAACATCCCTCTGGCTGCCCTGGCTGGCTCCACACCCTCGAGGGGCTCGGGGACCTTGGCACAAAGTCAAAAACACCTGTGGCTTTGATTTTAGCCCGTGGGAAAAGCTGCCAACTCTGTGTGAGGAATTACAAACCACAGGGGTTTGAGTGGTGTAATAGGGGAATTGACACAGGGTGGAAAAGTGGAATTTTGGGATTTTTTAGAATATAATTCAAGATGGAGGGGTTTGGATGTGTCCTGACCTTCTTCTCCTTCTCCTTGCCCTCCATGTCTCGCTGTGCTGGTGACACTTTTCTGTTGGTTTAAGGTACAGACACACTGTCCAACATCAATGTTAGGTATTGGTAATAAATTGTAAACATAGTAACTTTTGATATAAAAGGTAAACACCTCTGAGAGGGCACGCAGAATGCCACGGCCTCCTTGCTAGCCAGAGCTCGGCAGGTCAGAGAGAAAATATTATCGGTAATTAAAAATAAACAACCTTGAAAAAGCAACTGGAAGCATTCAGACCTCTTCTTTGGTGATGTTCGGGCTAAGGAAGCAAAGACTCTTTTCAGTTCTCTCTTGGGGTCACCCTGACCTATAGGAACCCTGAGAGAGAAGAAATCCACAGGAGGAAGGGAATATTTTCCTTGAGAGCACTGTGGAACGCTGAGAATCTCCAGCTCCTCTCCCCTCATCCTGCTCCCGTGTCCCTGCTCCATGAAACTCCTGCAGGGAGGAGCCTGAGATGGGTCTCAGATGGCAAAGGAGCCCTGGCAGCAGGAGGGGACAGCGTGGGGGAGGCAGAAAAATGGCCCCAAAACCCCAGGTTTGTGAGCAGGGGAATTGTTTGGAAATCCACTCGGATTCCTGGTGGTTTTTCCCACCTCGCTGGGTTTGGGCACCGGTGTTTGCTGGGGGACAGACAGGGGGAAACTGGTTTTGGGAGGGATGGGTTGGGACTGAGCTGATTTTTGGGGCTCCAGACTGAAGGGGAAAAGCCCAAAGAAAGAACTGCTGCTGTCCCTGGCTGTGCCATCGTTGTTATGAACCACAGATCCAAACCTTCATCCTGTCCCTGAATTCCCTCCTCCCAGTGGGCCTGTTTAAAATCACATTTTACTGCTCTGGTGCTGCTGGTGGCAATGTAAATCCAGAATATTTAGAGGAGAAAAGTGCCCTGCTTTAATTTCCAACATTCAGCCTTTGAATCTTCCACTTCTCCATATTTTAGGTGGTTTGTGATGACAGAATCCAGCTTTTATGTTTTAAATCCAGCATTTTTTTACTGATTGTGACTCCCTGTCACAACTTGGGTTAAACTTTCCCCAAATCCTGCTCATTAGCATAATTTGGGTGGATTTCTTCTGCATCTCAGCACTACCCCTGATTATTTACGGGATCACAACCAACTTTGATGGAGAGGGAGAAAAATACCCCCTCCCTTTGCCAATAATTCATGATGCAGGTGAAGTTTGGGGCTGCAAATAAATGCAAGTAGGTCATAAAACATCCTGACTGTGGTATAAACTGAATTAAAATTACCTGGGCCATCCTCTGCTTTTGTGTTCTTCCATCAGGTGTAACAAAATTCCAAGGCTTGCACAGACTTGCTGCAAGTCCTTTATCTTTAATCTGTTTTCTTTCTGCTGATTAGAGCTTTCCTAATGTCTAATATTGGGGGTGTTAATTGATGTAGATTTATGCACCCTGGCAGTGTTTATGTGAGTGCACATCAGGATTAAGGGGGGAAATTGTGTCATTGCCAGAGATGTCCGGAGTGAGGGGAGACTTCAGAGAGGCTAAATTCCATAATTCTGGACATGAGGAACCATCTTAACCTCAACAGGGAGAAAATCAGGGAAGCCTTGAGTTGTGATAATATTCCAAGAGGTTTCTGCTGTTCAAATTCCAAGGCAAGGGGAGAGTCAGCTCCTCCTGGGAGCTTAACAAAGCACACCCCAAAATCCCAAATTCCCATGGGATTTGGGGATGGTTGTCCCAGCAGTAACGGGGCCTGCAGAGCCTTTCCTGATCCCAAACTTTGCTTTCCCCATGGGAAATCACTCTGTGTCCTCAGCAGCTCCCAGATTTTTTTTCTCCTCTGGGAAAAATAAGGATTCACATCTTGTTTGTCACTGCTGTCTTGTTCCTGCCGCTGACCCGGGGATAAGGATCTGGCACAGAACATTTTATCAGCTGTAGGAAATGCTCTTTCTTTATTAATTCCATTTGGGATCAATAATTAATGCTGCTGTCTCCTTTGCAATCCCCCTTGGTGGGAGAGGAGGTCAGGATTTCACTGCTTTGTGTTCCCTGAAGCCCTCAAAATCCCAAAATACACAAGGATTCCTGTATTATGAAACTTTTTTCCCCTTGTTTAGGGGTCAGCAAGATCCCAATTTATGAAGACAAGGTGGATAATTGGGAAGAGAATTCCCAACACAGAGGAAAAGGTAGCAAAGATTGAGCAAGGATCATCCCATCCCTCCCCGGTCAGGGAGAATAATAATTCAGGGAGACTTTTGGGGCAGAAAGTGAACTTTAAATTGGTAGGAAAAGCAGGAACAGAGAGGATTTCTCTGCCCACCACAATCTCCCCAGTGCTGAGAGTTTTCTGAGCAATTCTTTTGGCAGAGATCACCAAATTCCAGGTTTGGGTCAGTGCAGCCCAAACCTCACGAGCCAGTGGTGATTCCAAGGTGGAAATGCTTTGTGGTCTCTCGAGCCAATGCACATCCCTGGGGCACCTCTTAGCTCAAAAATCAAAGTGGTTTGGATTCCAAATTTCACAAAACAAACAGGGCAGGGCTCAGGAGCCAGAATTCCTCTGGCTTTTAGCTGTCTTTAGCGATCAGCTCCCCTTGGGCCAGTCCACAGCACATCAGGGCTCTTTCTTGGCTGCTTTTCTGAGGCATTAACCAGGAGCAGATAAATCCTAAGCTGAAGTTTATTGCTGGAACAGCAAAATGCCAGGATGGGATCTCTGTGCCAGCAGCACAAATCTCAGCCCCACTGGTGGCTCTTCACCCTGCCTTGGGTAAAAAAGAGACTCTCAGAAGGTGGCAGAGTACCTGAAAAAGGCTCAGTTAATCTCAGTGTAAGAACGGCACGTGGATTTTGCACACCCTGCTGAACCAAGAGATGTTATCCTCCTTCCACGTGCCAGGGAAACAGAGGCAACGAGGATAAAATTCCCAATCCCCATCTTTTTAGACGGTTTCCTTTTCCTGCTGTCTTCTCACAGCTTCTTCCCTCCCCTTGCCCTTTGCCCTTAGTCAAACCCAGGTCATTTAAATGAAAAAAAAACAGGGCGTGAATTGCTTTGCCTGCCAAGGTGCCACAGCACTGGGCCCGACAGCAATTCTGGGATGGATCTTCCAAGGCTGCTCCTCCTGGGCAGGTCTGGCTCCTGTGCCAGCCTATCCTTTATCCCAGCCACGTTTGCTCCAAAGCTGCACAAATTCAGAAGGGATCTCCTGGAGGGGCTGAGCCTCCTCCCCTCGGCCCTGTCCCACACGTGGGGAGCAGCAAACTCCAGCTCTCTCCCTGCAGAGCCTGCTGGAAAAGCTCCTCCTGCCTCTGCTGCTGTCATTTTTCTGATGTTTTCCACCCTGCAGACACAGATTTTTGCCAGCGGTGGGTTTGAATTCAGTGCACAAGAATTTCTCCTGGTGTACCATTGTTATTTCCTGGCTCTTTTGCAAAAGGTCTTCAAACAAAGATCTTAAATCTCAAATTCAAAAATTACTTCACTCGGGAGCTTGGTCTTTGCCCCCTGTTTGAACCCATGGGTGCTCTGTGGTATAAATTAAATTAAAATCACCTGGGCCATCCTCTGCTTTTGCAAAAAAACTCACTGGAGCATTCTGTTTTTTGCCTCATCCGCCACCAAAGGCATAAATGGGATTATTCCACAGCCTTCCAGTCAGCCACAGCCCCAAAACAGGGAAACAATGGAGCTTTCTGCCAGCAAAAGTGAATATGGGATTCAGAGCCTAATTAGATAGGGAGACTGGGAGCAAATATGTAAATACCAGGATGACTATTGTAAAAAAATATTTTCAGTTATTTGTACTGCAGGATTTCTTGATTTGCTGCAGGGACTGGGAGGTTTATCTCCCTCATCTCTTAGGAAAGGGGGTGAAAAATTGCCAAGCAAATCGAAGCAGTGGATTTGTTTTTCAAATGTGCTGGAAAGGGGGAGGGCAGGTGAGCATCACTGAATTAAGAGGAATGTGAGGGGGGGAATGACAAAAAGGTGTCAGAGATGCTCTGAGCACCTGGATATCAGCATGGAGTGACTGGGAAATGCCTGAGAGGTGTGAAATGTGGATAGATCCACCAAGAATCCATCCTGAAGGAATCAAGCAGTGGGACAAGCTGCAATTTTTTGGTGTTTTTTAAATTAGTAGAATTAGAAATGCCTGGTAAGGAGAGTTCAATGAGTGCTGCCTGCAGAAAATGGAGCAAGGGACGGGGCAGGAGGCACAAATGTCCCTTCTGTGTGGGGATCTGGACATTGCATCAGGTTCATGTGGGACTCGAGGCTTGGAGAGCTGCTGAAGCCACAGCCCCAGGCAGGAATTGGGGTTCTGTGGCAGGAAACAGAGTTTGTGATGCCCTGAGAGGCAGAAAGAAAGGCAACTGGGCCTGCTGGTAATGCAATTGCCACCTCAGGTCTGCAGAACAACCTATGGAAAAGCCTGGAGGAGAGCCTGGCCTTTGAGTAAAAGCTGAAGGAAATTGCTGCGGGCCCTCAGGGGAGGCTCCGAGGAACTGATTTCAGACAGGTCTGAGCCTTCTTAGCCCAAACTCTGTAATCTCTTGTGTGCCAAGTGCCAGCCCATCTCCGCTCAAACCCCAACACCTCCCAGCACCACGACCTCTTTTCATCCCCCTTCCCTGAACTCTGAGCCCGTCTGCTTTAAATAAAAGCATCTTCCCCTTCTCCCGTGGAACACAGGCTGGAAATCATCCTTGCAGAGGAAGCAGAGCCCTGCACCAAAGGGTTTCTCCACTGCTGCAGCTCCAGCTGTGTCTTTGCAGCCCACCAGGGACCTGCTTCCAGACAGCCCAACTGCATCCCTCAAGCGCAACTGCGAGTGAAAAGAAACAATAAAAATAATAATAATAATAATAATAATAATAATAATAATAATAATAATAAAATCCTTTCAGATGGAAACTTTTGCCCCATGAGCACGTTTTCTCCGTGGCATAATTCATTCCAGGGAATATTCTTGGAATTCAAAGGGGATTCCAGGCAGAAGCCAAGAAGTGGCCATAATTACGTTGACTGGCATTTACCAGTGCTTGCTCTTGTTTAGTTAATCTCATTAAATCTCATGTCATATAATACTTTAGAGTATTATATATGTTATATTTATTATTAGAGTATACATATATATACTCTATATATAATATATATTATAAGAGTATATATATAGTATATATATTAGAGTATATATATAGAGTATATATATTAGAGTATATATACTCTTTATATAATATATATAAAATATATTATATATATATAATTAGAGTATATATAATATATACAATATGTATAAAATAATATATAATATATAATATATATAAACTATATATGATAGATATTAGAGATATCATATAAAATTTATATTATATTATATTATATTATATTATATTATATTATATTATATTATATTATATTATATTATATTATATATTATGCAGTCCTTTAGAGCAGGAAATGCAGGGATTTCTCTTCTATTTTGGGGTTCTGTGCTCTCCACAGAGTCCCTCAACATCTGGTCACTGCTTTTCTCCAGTGCCTGGGCTTTCACACCTCTCTGGGAGTCACCAATTTCATGCTGGCGCCTTCCTTGAGAAGGAAAATCTGAAAAATGCCACCCAAATGTGTGGCCACCACATTTTTTTCAGGTTCAACCCGCCCAGTTTCTGTGCATTGGTTTCTGCTGCTCCCTGACTTCTCCATGCTCTGTTTTCAGGTGCTTGTAAAGAGCAGAAAAGGAGAAATTTTTCTCGCCACAAGTGGCAGGAGCTGTGGGCTTTCCCCCTCCTTTCACCAGGGAAAGTATGGGCTACTTAATGAATTAATTGCTCCTTTAACAAATTACCCCTCATTAGCCAAGCCACTGTGGCTGTGCACGCTCTGATCTATGGAATAAAATGATTTTACCTTAAAAATCCTCCCAATAATCATCTCAGCTGAGCTGCCTGGCCACTTTTATCTGACAGAAAGTCATGCCCTGTGCTGCTGACAGCTATAATAATAACAATAATAATAATAATAATAATAATAATAATAATAGTAGTAGTAAAGCATCACAACACAGCTTTGAACTCCTACCTGGCTGGTTCAGGGTGGAAAATCTCGGTTTTTCCTGCAGGCTGAGGAGTTTGATCCTGAGGTAACGGGGCGAGTTTTATCTTGGGGTAACCCAGAATTGCTGTCCTGGCTCAGATCAGTGAGAAACCTCCCACAAAACCAGGTCCGTGCTGGCCTTGGACACCTCCAGATCTCCAACTCTATTCTATTTCATCAGCCAGCCCTCTGCCCTTTATTTAATTCTCTGTATTCCAGTCAAACTCAGAAGTGATGGAACTGGGGCACGTGGAGAGGTTCAAACAAGGATTAATAATTTCTCTGTGTGATGAAAATACAAAGTTATTGTGTTCGTTGTGAAGGGCAGGAGCCCCTCATGCCCACTGAACATGAGAGGATGCCGAGATGAGATTTTTGTTCTTGATTATTTCCCTGTCCTTCCAGTGAAGCTGTTCTTTTAGCAGAAGCAAATGGATTTGGGAATATTCAGTCATTGCTTCTCCCTGAAATTATTTTTCTTCTAAGTATATCAAATAATAAGTGTTTCAGCAGGGAAAATTTTCATTTTCTCATACTTTTTTTTTTTTTTTTCAGAAAATGCATTATTCTGTTTAGCTTCCTCTGCCTCTTTCATCATGTGTGTTATTCCATCTCCTCGCTGAAGCATCCACACATAAAATATTAGAATGATCAACTATACTTTGCATAGGCCGAGGTTGCCAGAATAGAGAGGGATTTTAGATATTAAAAAAAAAGGAATCTTTACTGTGAGGGCGGTGAGGCCCTGGCACAGGTTACCCAGAGAAGCCAGAGTTACCCAGAGAAGCTGTGGCTGCCCCATCCCTGGGAAATTTTCCTCTCCTCATGGTCCTGCCCTGCTCCAAACTCCTTTTCCTTAAGAAAACCTCACTTCCTCTGTGGTTCTGTGTTTGGCAGTAAAGTGGGGATTCACGTTTGGTGGGAAAATCAACCCAACGGAGATGCTGATGCTCGGCTGTTCTGCTAATGGGCAGCCACCTCAGGTATGTGGTTAAGGTGATTTAAAAGTGCTAAAAGTGGCATTAATTAGGGCCATAAGCCACGTGCTCACGGATGGGACCCTCCCCAAAGGCAGTTCCCCCACATCTGGGGTGTTCAGGAGCAGCTGCTCCTGCCAGATGTGCTCCTCAAGCAGCTGGCCTTGCTCTGCCTTCCCCCTGGCCCTGTTCTTGCACCTCCTGCCTGATTTTCACCCCCCAGAATTTTCCTCTTTTCCATTTGCAGGGTGTTATTGTAAATGCAGGTGAACCTGGTGGGAAGCAATGCTGATGTCTGACTCCAGTTCAGGAGGCTGAATGATTTATTAGAACTATACTATAATCCATTAATATACTGTTTAAAGGAGATACTAAAACTACAAACCTACTTTTTCTAACTGCCAAATCTAACTCACAACTCGTGACCCTCTCTGAGAGTCCAGCCACAGGTGGGTTGGATTGGATTGGATTGGATTGGATTGGATTGGATTGGATTGGATTGGGTTGGGTTGGATTGGGTTGGATTGGATTGGATTGGATTGGATTGGATTGGATTGGATTGGGTTGGATTGGATGGGATTGGATTGGGTTGGATTGGGTTGGGTTGGATTGGGTTGGGTTGGATTGGATTGCATTGGGTTGGATTGGGTTGGATTGGGTTGGGTTGGATTGGGCTGGATTGGGTTGGATTGGATTGGATTGGATTGGATTGGATTGGATTGGATTGGGTTGGATTGGGTTGGATTGGATGGGATTGGATTGGGTTGGATTGGGTTGGGTTGGATTGGGTTGGGTTGGATTGGATTGCATTGGGTTGGATTGGGTTGGATTGGGTTGGGTTGGATTGGGCTGGATTGGGTTGGATTGGATTGGATTGGATTGGGTTGGATTGGATTGGATTGGGTTGGATTGGATTGGATTGGGTTGGGTTGGGTTGGATTGGCCACCAGGCTCAAACAATCCTCACCAGAATCCAACCAAGCAATCACCCCAGGTAAACAATTCTCCAAACACATTCCACATGGGAAAAACAAGGAGCAGAAATAGAAATTGTTTTCTCTTTCTTCTCTCTGTGCTCCTTTGTGAATAATCTTCAAAGAGAGAAGAATGTGCCACGGCCACAGGGTGTCAGTGGGGATCGATCCACGTGGAAACACAACAGGCTTGCTTGGCCCCTGAACACGAACACCAGCCCTTTTCCCTGTGAAACAAATCTCACCAGCCCAGGTTCCTGATGTCAGTTTGTAGGGTTCCCTTGGGACTGTCAGGGCAGCACAGGTTTGAGCTGGGGGCAGCTTGGGTCTGCGACACATCTTCGATCGTTTGGATTTTTGGAGGTGTCTGGCCACTCTGGGCCACAGGCCCCTGCAGACAAAGATTGGCCCTTTTCCCTGGGAAAGAGAAGTGGCCAGCCCAGGTTCCTGATGTCAGTTTGTAGGGTTCCCTTGGGACTGTGAGGGCAGCACAGGTTCCAGGTTCTGGCAGGTTGGGTTCTGGACACATCTTGTGCCATTTGGAGTTTCAGGAGACAGCCAACTGCTCAGGGGCACTGAGACCCTTTCTTCCCCCTAATAAGACTAGAGATCATAAATATTGCTCACCTCTGCCAGCCCAGCTGGGAATTTTTCTAGCCCAGCCATGTTGTTGGTACCTGAGGAGGACGTTCTGAGGCTGGAGGGAAGTTCTGAGGATGCTGCTCAATTGCCATTCCTTATGGAACCAGACATCTGAAAAATTTCCTTGCTGATCCCTAAACTCTGGTAATGGGTTGGGACAAGGAGTTGGACACCCTCAGTGACAAACTATGGCTCAAATAGAACCAAAACTGACTGACCAGAACAAAATAAAGAACAGAATTCAGCACACGCTGCGTGGGAGATGGGACAAGGGCAGGTCTGGCAAAGCAGAGTCAGGCTGGGGGCCTGGCACTGCTGCCCCAGCTGCACAGAGGTCCTGACACGCCTGTGACACTCGTGGCACCAGCCAGCTGAGTGCCACAGCGGGCAGAGCTGCCTGTTAGATTTTAATTAGAGTGAGACTAAATGACGTGGGACTCGGCCAGCCCGTCCTGCTCAGCGTGGCTTGGGGACAATGAGCAGACGAGCATTTTCAATTTAAGGTTTAGTTAGATAATGCCTGTTGGTGCCAGTAGATTACAGAGTGGATATTAAATCCTCCAGGATTTGCAATGGCAAAATGCTCACAGAATCCATAAGCAGGGAGGAGAGCACATCTGTGGAACTGTCGTCCCCTGGAGGACCCGAGCAGGAGGAGAAAATGGGAAGTAAATCTTGCCTTTGTAGGAGAATGGGAAGTAAATCTTGCCTTTGTAGGAAGCGCCACATAAAGAGCACACATGAGCAGGCTGTGACCTTTAAAGGTCCCCCTGTTAAGGACATTTCCTGCTCCTGACAGGGGCCAAATGGCAGGGAAAAGGTGACGGGGGTTTGTCAGAATGCTGGAGCAAGGAGAGGCAGGGCTGGGTCCCTCCTGCTGGAGTTTGGGGCCAAGGAACCCACAAAAACACCCTCTGGGAGTGTCCCTGCAAAGCCAGCCAGCTGTGCTGTGGTGCCTGAGTTGCAGAGACCCTACAACCAACTCTGGCCCTGAGGTATTGAATAAAATCACCCTGAGCTGATGCTGGGGGTGATGAGCAGCTCCTGATGGCAGCAAAGCCAACCCAAGCAAGCCCTGGGATGTGCTGGCCCATTGAGCCCAGCTTCAGCAGGACTGGGGGGCATCTAGGCCTTGTCACGTTCTTCCTGGAGTTCATCAAAGCCGGACTGAACCAGGTTTGGGGTGCCAGCCATGGAAAGACTGACTGGGATTGGGTTCTGTCAGGGTAAACAAACACTCTGAGGCAGAGTTGGACAAGATTTGCTGTAAATCCTCCCCAAAACATATCCCAGAGCACGGGGTTCAGGATCAGCAGTGCCAGGGAAGCTGCTCCTCTTGGTCCATCCATGCCCTGATGCTGCCTGGCTTCTCAGGGGGAAAGACACATTCACAACAACATTAAAACTCTTATTTACAAAATACTGAAGACCCAGTAATAACAAACAGAAAAGACAAAATATTCATCCTTCATTGCTCTCATATATAAGAAGCTTTACTACTCCAGGTCCAGATATGTGGCTGAAGGCAGAGTGTAAGATTTTTAGTTTAAAAGCACTAAAATGTGCAAATTAATTACCATAACTATCCATGCACGCTTTAGCTGGCTTAAATGCTGGGCTGTTTTTTCCCAGGTTAAGGGAAATATTAACCTGTAAGAAGCTCTCTCCAGGTCTGTAGCCTGAAGAGCTAAAACCCCAAGATCTGAGTCCTGGCAATGAGAATTCAGGAGCTATCATAGCCTTTGATTGAACATCCCAATAGTTTCATTAAGACCTCGTCCCTGTGTTTTATGTTTGCTAATTAGCAAATTCAAACACTTTATCTCCGTGTTATCTTTGTGCAAGCGAGTGGCAAATTTATGGCATTATAAAATATTGCGAGAATTTAAAGGTTTGCAGGCAATTAGATTTTGTAATTCTTGTTTATGCCTCTGAAGGATTGTTCATTTTAAAACTTTATAGTTAATATGTACAAAGATAAAACAGTGGCCTGCATTGCTCTGGTGACTGAAGTCAAGTGGTTGAGTGAGCTGAATGGCTTAGGGGAGAAAATTGGTTTGGGAGTGGCTGCCTTGGTCCTCAGCTGGATATTCCAGGGAATTTACACCGAGCTGAGGGTCTGTGCCCGGTTAGTGACATTTTCCTTGGCGTGGTCCCCGTTAGGCAGCCTGGGGCGATGGATACGGGAGCAGGACGGAGCACGGGCTGGCGGTGATGGGTGTCGCAGTCGGGGTTTGTTGGTTTTGAGGGTAAAAAGCGATGGATGCAGCGCGGCGGAGCGCTGACACCTGCCGGCAGCAGCGACCTGGGACCGGCCCCGGGAGCTGCCACCTCCTGTCCCCGGGATTGTCCCTGGGATTGTCCAGGGACTCAGCACATCCCCCCGGGATTGTCCCTGCCACTGGTGCCGAGCGCCTCCTGGCCCGGGATCCACCCTGGGATCAGCCCCGAGACCCTCCTGACCCACGGACCGGCCCTGAGCCACCTCCTGTCCCCGGGATTGTCCCTGGGATTGTCCAGGGACTCAGCACATCCCCCCGGGATTGTCCCTGCCACTGGTGCCGAGCGCCTCCTGGCCCAGGATCCACCCTGGGATCAGCCCCGAGACCCTCCTGTCCCCGGGACTGACCCACGGACCGGCCCTGAGCCACCTCCTGTCCCCGGGACTGACCCACGGACCGGCCCTGAGCCACCTCCTGTCCCAGGACCAGCCCTGAGCCACCTCCTGTCCCCAGGACTGACCCACGGACCGGCCCTGAGCCACCTCCTGTCCCCGGGACTGACCCTGGACCGGCCCTGAGCCACCTCCTGTCCCCAGGACTGACCCATGGACCAGCCCTGAGCACCTCCTGTCCCCAGGACCAGCCCTGAGCCACCTCCTGTCCCCGGGACTGACCCACGGACCGGCCCTGAGCCACCTCCTGCCCCAGGACCAGCCCTGAGCCACCTCCTGTCCCCGGGACTGACCCACAGACTGGCCCTGAGCCACCTCCTGTCCCCGGGACCAGCCCTGAGCCACCTCCTGTCCCCGGGGTCCACCCTGGGACTGTCCATGGAGCCACCTCCTCCTCTGGACTGGACCCAGGAATGACCCCAGAGCTGCCACCTGTCCCAGGGACTCACCCTGGAATTGTCCACAGAGCCACCTCCTGCCCCAGGACCAGCCTCAGAGCCACCTCCTGCCCCAGGACCAGTCCTGGAGCCACCTCCTGCCCCAGGGTTTGGAACGGGGTGACCTTTAAGGTCCATTCCAGCCCAAACCATGCTGTGATTCCGTGATCCAGGCTCCCAGAGCGCTGTCACAGCTGGTGGTTTCACCCCAAGTCACCCTGGGGGTGTCACTGAGCCTTGCTCTGACAGCCCCTTTGGGTGTCCAAGGGTCCCCTGCACCCCCACAGCTGCTGGCTGGGCCAGGGAAACCAATCACCCCTATTCCTTAGGGGATCATGGAATAATCTGGGTGAGAAGGGACCCTAAAAAAGCTCATTTCATCCAACTGCCTGCATTAAAAATGTTCATTACTCCATTCCAGCCCCGCTCCCTGCTCAGGCCAGGAGCTCCATCATCATTTCCTGCTGTCACTGAGCCCAGGTGCTCGAAATTCTCTCTTCTGCTGCTTCAGTGGTGGAACTGAGACGTTCTGCAGCAGTTCCAGGACAGGAAGAAGATTTCTCTTTGATTGCTTTTTAATCACAGTAATAACAGTAACGGAGGCAATGAGTGGAATTGATGGGAAAGAGCTGAGCTCTCTCCTCTGCTAGCTCCCTTGTGGGGTAAACAAAAAGGATTTGCCAGCTCCTCCAGTGAATTGGTGGGATCCTCGCTCTTCACGATGAGTGGTGGTGATGTCTGGGGAAAAACAGCTGGTATTTAATGCCTGGGAGTAGAAATATGCCAGGAATCCTCTGGGAATCTGTGAAAAACCCTTGTCCACACAGAGGGATGTACAATTGCTCCTTTAAGCAGCTATCAGTGCCACATCTACTTGTTTCTGGCCTTGAATCTGCATCTTCAGCACCCCACAGGGGTTTTATCTCTCCCTCAGGGGAAGGAGAAGCTGTGATGGACACAAGAGCTTTGAGCTGAGCAGAGCCAGACGTCCCCAGAAGGGCTTGAGTGGGTGCAGGGTCCCAGAACCAACCTCCTGGGGAGATCCAGGTCCAGGCTGGGGCAAAATAATCTTATTTTGGCCAGTGAACACAGGAACAAGCGTTTCCCTCCAGAGGGAAGTGGGGACGTTTAACTCTGGCACAGGCTGAGGGGTTTTTCAGAAATGCCCTTGCAGGGAAGGACTTTTGTGGCACCAGTGCTTGGGAACTGACCCAACTGGGTATTTTCGGGGTGTTGTACTAGAAATGTACATCAGCTTTTGACCCTCAAGGACATGGGAATTTCCTCTGACCTTAAATATCCAAAAAGCAGCGAAACAGCCCCAGGGAGCTGGCAAAAAGGCTTCTCCAAGCCCGCTGCTCACATCAAGGATAATTTGGAGAGACTCAACCTCACTGAGAGCACAGAAACACCAAAGACAGAGCTCACCCCGTTGGTTTTGGTCAGACATGGAGCTTTCTCCTTTATTTCTGCAGTGTGGTGCCCACGGGAGGGGCCTCGTTTACATCAGGTGTCCTGTCTGAGGAGGAATCATCATCATCATCATCATCATCATCGTCATCGTCATCATCATCGTCATCTCTCTGGCTTTGCTGACCGAGACAGGATCCAAACAGTTCCTGCACACCCCAAAACCCCCCGGGAAGCAGAGGTGCCACAGGGCTGGGGTGTGCCCCATCCCGGGGGGAAAAGGGGGACCCCAGCGGGGTCCTGGCGTCTCCAGGGCTGAGGCAAACAGGGAGCAGCTCCATTCCTTGTGGGAATTTGGGTGTGCAAGGGCTGGGGAGGCCCCTGGGGAGGGGAAAGGGAGCAAAGAGGCTGTGGGGGCACAGAGGGGACAGCGGGAGGAAAGGGACAGTGGTGGCCTCAGGCAGGTTCCAGCTGGCACCACACAGCCTTGCTCAGGGATGGGGGAATTTTAACACCCAAGCTGAGGAGAAGGAGGAAAAACATTTACATGTTTTGGAGCATAAAAAGGAGGTGGTGGAAGGTTTTACTGGATCTGCTCAAGGGCAAAGCAGTGAGACCAGAGGGGGCTGATTTTATCCTTTCGTACACATCCTGAAACCCCTCAGTGCTTTTCCCAGCAATTCCATCCCTTTTTTCACATCCCTTTTGTCACATCCTGCCCTACCACGCCAGCCCCTTCCCCCTCTGGTCTTTATGGGAGAAAAAAAAAATTAAAAATCATCATAAAGTGACATTTCAAGTGCTCTGGAGCGATCAAAATTCAGCCCTAGGAGTTTTGGATGAGGTGTTGGGTTAAAAAGCCATGAGTGTCTTTGCAAAGGGATGAGCCAGGAAGGAATTTTCAGGTGGGACCTCCCTCAGCAAGGTGCTGCAAGCAGGAAAAAGTGGGGGGAAGCCATTCCAAAACTGCTTGAATAGAGCAAACGGTGAAAAGGAGCTGTTAGTTCTTGGTTTTCACCATTTGAGGGCTCTTATTCCCATTTCTCCCCCTGCACGGCGTGGACTGAACCCCCCAGCTTGTCCACGGAGGGGAAAAATCACCTCAGGGAGATCATGGAATGGTTCTCCAGCCCTGAATGTGATTCATCTGTCCAGGGGACAAATACAAAAATATTATCCTGAGCAAAAAAAGCTGTGGCAGTAATTCTCATTGCCCACTCCAGGGGAAAAAAAAAAAAAGATATAAAATACACAAACTACAGTATATAAATCAATTTTGGTTTAAGGGAATTAAGAAAAACCACCACAAACTAGAAAAGCACCCAGCACCTATGGCATCTAATCAATCTTGTATTACTAGGATGGATTTGCTTTTTATTTCTTAATTTGAAAAGGCGGCTGGAGGGGCACTGGAACGGGCTGGAAAGCCTCCCTGTCCTCCTCCAGCAGCTCTGGGGAAATCCTGCTGGGGTTTTTTTTTTTTTTGGCAGGTGAGCAGCAGAGCTGAGCTGATAGAGGACCCTGGGGACATCCCACCAGGGGACATGATCCCAGCGGGAGCTGGGTGTGCCCAGGGTGGGGAGGCACAGGAGAAGCTGGAGCCTGGGAAGAGCTCTGGGAACAGCCAGCTCTGGGGACAAGGGGACAGCTGCCGAGCAGGGGGTGCCACCCAAGCGTCCGCAATTCCCAGGAGGGGCAGAGCAGCTGGGGACAGGGAGGGGACAAGGAGGGGACGGGGCATGCCTGCCCTGCCCTGGCAGAGAGGGCAGCAGGGGGGTGGCAGGGGAGCAGCTACATCCGTGGAAATCCGCTCGGCTCTCCCCGCGTCCGCAGCAGCTCAGGGCGCCTCGTTGGAGGTGGCTCCGTTGCCTTTGTTGACGTAGAAGGGGCGGTAGTGGGACTGCAAGGGAAAATTTGGGGCGCGTCACTTTGGAACCCGTCCCGTTCCTGCCCCACACCCCGCCCGCCCAACCGCGTGAAAAGTGCGGATTTTAGGACTGGCTTTTGGCAAATATTCAAATGAGTATTAGATGTGTACTGTTGGAAAGTTATGCTGTGTTAGTTCTCTTAAGTGGCGTGTTAAATACAGTTTTAGGTTACAACACGAGGTTAAAATAGAAACTCTGCAATGTGAGATATTTGTTACCAGCTCAAGAAATGGATGAGATAATCAAGAAACTCCACACAGAGATAACAGCGACAGGGCACATAAAGAGTTACAGCTCCTTATCAGAAAAGACAAACATCCTTCCACCTCCTCTCTGTCTTCATGGAACCACCAAAATTAGGAGAAAAAAGTTAACAAAAACCAAAAAAAAATTCTTAATTTGCAAGGAATTTCTGCATCATGTATAAGATATATAAATATACAACAGGCTGTTGCTTTTCAGGGTTGTTCCTTTGTTCACAAGGCGTGGTTTGGGCAGCTCAGTGCCCAAAAACATCCGCACGTCCGAAATTCTTTGCTTTTTATTGTCCCGTAGTGTCCTGATCCTCACTGTCCAGATTTTTATTCCTCTAATTTTATTGCTATTTTTTATAACTATTTTATTAGTAATAAACTTTTTTAAATTAGTCATTTTTTAAAGATTTTAAAGAACCAGTGATTGGCGTTTTTGACATCCGCACGTCCGGAATTCTTTGCTTTTGATTGTCTCGCAGTGTCCTAACCCTCATTGTCCGAATTCTTACTACTCTAATTTTATTAGTATTTTTTTTATAACTATTTTATTACTAAGAAACTTTTAAAATTTTAAAAACCAAGTGACTGGCGTTTTTCACAATCCACATCCTACAAATTCCTGCCTCAATGCTTTCATTTGATATTCAATATTTCTATTTTAACTTAATTTTAAACGATTTTATTTTATATATTAATATATTTATTTCTATATTTATATGTATTTTAATATACTTTTCATAATTAGTTTTATTTATTTTTTAATTTATTTTAAATTAATTATATAAAATTTTAAATATTACATTAAATTTATTTAATTTTAAACTAATAACATACTTTTAAATTAATTATGTTATAATATATAAATAGTGTATATATTTAATATAAATCCTATATAATATATACCTATTATGTATATACTTTATAATGTTGTATTTTAATTTTTATTGATTTTTGTAATTACTTTTAAATTTTTATATCTTAAATTTTAAAACATTAGACTTTTTTTTTTAAACTCAGTCTAACACGTTTCTACTTTAAACTATAAATTTGCATTCTCACTTCCAACACCTAAGTTTAAAAACGATTTCTTTTTATTTTATATATTTATATTAAACTATACTTGTCAATTAATTATGTTAAATAAATAAATATATAAATAGTATATATATTCTATAAATACTATATAATATATAAATATTATGTATATACTTTATAATGTTATATTTTAATTTTTATTTATTTTTGTAATTACTTTTATTTTTTATATGTCTTAAATTTTAAAACATTAAACTTTTTTTTAAACTCAGTCCAACACGTTTCTACTTTAATCTATAAATTTACATTCTCACTTCCAACACCTACGTTTAAACGCTTCCTCTAACATCTCAAATCTCATATTTGATTTTAAACTCTGCCTTACAAGCCCGAAGTCCTAAAAATCCCCTGCATTTCAAATTCCAACCAGCACCTCCTGGACAGCAGCACCGCCTCCTTCCCCTCCTGGAGGTGCTGGGGACATCAAATGCAAAGAATTCTTTCATTTTTTATTTTCACGCCTGCTTTGCCCTCAGTGCCGAGCCGAGGACGCCCGGTGTAAAACCTCAGACTGTGACTCACGGCGTGATGAGAGGTTTTTTATTTTTTGGGGAGGGGGGAGAAGGGGAATGTCACCTTTATTTTTATTTTTCTGCCTCTGCCAGTGTGTTTTGATTGCTCACTAACCTGACAGCTCAGGGGAGCTGTCACACTCGGAGCCACGCACAGTTATGTGGTTTTTTGGGGGTTTTTTTTTGTGCTTTATTTGGCTGCCAAACCCCAAACTCTTGTGCATTTCACACAGAATTCCTGGAATTCTCCCTCAGCTGGGCCCTGCTGGTTTGGGCCTCCGTGTGTTGCAGCACCCAGTGTTTGTGTAAAGAGAAATAGAAGTGGAGAGATGGGGCAGAACCAAGAGGAATTGGCATTTTCTGCCTCTCCAGCTCTGTTTGCTGCAGTCCCTGAGTGAATCCCATCCCATCAGGACCTGTCCCTGGAATTCCACTCTGTTCTGCCCCATTTCAACCACCAACACGTGGCAAAGTCGTGCCCTTGCAGGAACAGCAGCCAATTTCTTTGCTGGGATCACTGGCTGCACAATCTCCAGCCCGGGTGGGAGAATAAGGAATAACCATGGAATTCAGGAAAAAAAAAAAAAGAAAAAAAAAAAAAAAAGGGGTTTTGATGTCCAGTCTGCCTTGGGTTTGTTCTCAGGTGCAGAAGGTGGGAGAAACCCCACAGACCCCTTTTATGCAGCCCTGCTGAATAGCAGGAACAGCAGGAAACATGGGCAGAGCAACCCCAGCCCATCTCCCTGCTCAGGGTTCCCTTTTGTCAAGATTCTTTTCATTTTATGGCTTTAATTTCCAACAGAATTAAGATATGAAAGAGGGGGGCTTCATTAAAAAGAGCTCCTTGGGCGTGAAAAAGGCCTTCCTCCTTAAACAGCACGGTCCTTTGTGAAAATTCATATTTACAGACCTTTTAGAATGTATATTACTTAAATACACATTTAAGGCTGTTTTAAAAGGCAGATTATTGGCCCAATAGACCATAAAAGCTCCTGCAGAGATGCTGCAGCCTGCAGTATGTATTTCTATTTTGGTGCTTTTAAATGCTTATATTTATCAGCTCAGTTGTTGGGTTCAGGGCTGTGTGGTGAATATTGGCTATAAAAAGGAAATGGTCATTACAAATGTGTGCAGTGGGAGAGGAAGGGTTGGTGGGAGAAGTTACCCCGATTTTCTCTGTAGGGATTAAAGAAAAATCCCTGGGAGCACAGTGGATGTTGGGTGATGATGTTTTAGAGGGTCAAACCCACGGCAGAGGCGATGGCAGAATTTTGCTGGTTTGCTGCAGCACCTTCAAAGGCTCGAGGCTGGATTTCCTGGGAGAATCTGCCAGGGAACATCCCTTGCACAGGAATTCACCTGCTGGGGAGCCTTGAAAATGGAGCAGATGCAGCTGCAGTTCCTCAGGCAGCCCATTTCTCCCCGTTGTGTGCTTCCCTCAGTGTGGGAATGCTCTGGGTTCCTGACCCTCTGCTCCTTACAGGTCTCACTTCCAGAGAGCAGCGAATCATCTCTCACAAATGTGCAATCAGAAATGACAAAAAAAAATTTTAAAAACTGTTTCGTTTGTGGTGGCAAAAGCTCGACAATCTTAATTCAGATCATGCAAGGCCTTAGTGCAGCACGGTGTGAATAAAACCAGATTAACTCGGTGCTCCTGAGGCAGCCCATTATCTGGCTGTGTATTTGAGACTACAAGCCCTAAAACATCACTGCCCCGTGCCTCTTATCATGATCAGTGTGGAACCAGTGGCTCGGAGATGTTGTGGTGATTTCTGATCACAGCCTGAGCCCTCCTCTTGGATCCTGCACTTGCCTGCTGCAGGACACGAGCAGCAAGGCACCTTCATGTGGTTGTCCCTGGTGTCACTGCCACATTGTGGATGTCACAGAGTGACACAGAGTGGGCGACGAGGAAAAGTTCTATCAGTATCATTTTACAGGATTTGCACAGTCCCTATCTTCTGCATCAAAGTTTAGACCAAAACCTTTTCAAAACATCATTTTTGCAGCATTGATTAGAGCTGTGAAAGCTGGGGGGGTTAATCTGCATCCTGAACTGGAGCAGTGGGGTTGAAGCTTTTCTTTTCACACTCCCAAAGGACCCATCTTTATTCCTGAAACCCCCCTGGAACAAGCTGAAGCTCTCCCAAGAAAAATTGTCCTTTTTCTTACCAATACAGACTGCTTGGAGGAGGATTTCCACGTCTGTGGCGTCACCTTTGCAGACTGGTGCCTCACTATGGAAGGGTAGGCTGTGACAACACAAAACACAGCCAGTCACACACCAGCCCCTGCCACTGCCACCCCCCTCCGTGTCCCCAGGACCAGCAGCAGGACTGGAAGTGCCACCTCGTTAGTATTGCATTGCTTAACATGGAAATGCAGCCATCCCCGGGGTGGGACACGACAGACAGCCGTCAGACAGATGCCTCTTCCACCACCCAATCAGGCAGGAAAAGGCAGGAAAGAAGGTCTGGCTAATTAAAACGTCTGAGGAATGCAGAGAGGTGGAATGCAATCAGACCAATTAAATTCAGGCCGAGTCCCAAAGTCAGCATTCTGGCTCTTGCAGAGAGCACTGCAGGCTGTTTAATTAGTGCAAAGAGCTGAGCCTGGGGTTCCTGCAGTTCCTCTGGAGGCTTGATAAGCCCTGACCCCCTTCCAGCACCCCAGCCCTGCTCCGCCCCGGGGCTGCATCAGCCCTGCAGTGTCACAGCCACGATGGCCCTGCCCCACCATCTCCAGTAAATCAGACCTGACTCTGCTTGGCAGGTTCTGGTGCTCTTGGATTCCACCTCTGGTGGGAAGCGACAGCGGGGTGATGAGATGGTGAATGGGGCTTTGGTTCTGGTGAGGCAGCTCCTGCATATTTTTTTTTTAAGGTTGTGCTGTTTGTGTTATTTTTCAGTGATGAAACTAGAGGGGCAAATGGCCATGGTGTCTTCCTCAAAAATCATCTAAAATTTATCCTTACCCATTAAAAACGAAATTTAAAATCCCTCCACCTGTTTCCTAGACAAAACCTTAATATTTTTGAACACTCCTTGTTGCCCTGCTTCAGCAGAGTCACTCCTGTGCAGGTGCCTGAGGGACTGGCAGTCAGGCCAAGGCGTAGGACTGCTCCAGGAAGGCAGAGCAGGATTAGGGGGTTTGTCACCTCAAGAGGGGCGGGAGGAAGGGGAACACTCAGTTCCTAGTACCGGTCTTAGTGAAGAGGCTCCCATCAGACTGTTTGCTGAAGTCACCGGGCGGATTCTGTCCCACCGAGGAGAACTGAAAAGGCAGCTTAGTGCCATTGCCTACTGGAAGATAAAGAGGTCGCGTTATTCCACGGGGCTGCAGGGGGGTATTTCCAAACACACCTGCGGCACTGCCTTCACCTGGCTGGGGGAGCACGGCGGGGACAGCCCTGTCCCTTTTCTCCCAGGGACAAGAGGCAGGTGAGGGCAGGCAGCTGTGTGTGGGTGTGAGGTGATGCCAGCGCTCCAGGCAGGGACCAGCCCCAGAGCGCAGGTGTGGCCGGAGAGCAGCAGCTCCCTGCACCTCCCGAGGCAGGAGGGACGACTCCAGCACTGCCCTTCCTCCCAGCAGTGCAGGCTTCATTCAAACCATTAAAGCTTCCCCCTCCTGGCCTCCTCGGGGTCAGGCCCTGGCTGCCGGAAGGAATCTGAGAGCAGGGAGATGAGAGGGACACAGCCCTGCCTGCGGAAGGCAGGAGGGGCTGAGGTGTGGCTGTGAGTCACCAGAGCTCCCCAGGCTCGGTGGCCCTGGCTGCTGCCAGCACGAAGGGAAAGGCTGGAGCTGGACCTTGTAGGAACGAAGCAAAGGAGGAAAATGTTGGAAAAGGGAGATGGGGATCTGGGAAGAAAAGGCATGAACGTGGGCCGGGCTGTGTCTTTGAGAACTTATTAAGAAAAGGTGTGATGGAAAGAAGCACCTTGTGCTTCTGAGACTGGCTGGGAGTGATTGGAGTCTCCTCCTGCTTCTGCCACAACCTCCTCAGAGTGCTCTGAATGTTCAGGACCTGGGGATCTTTGCAAACTGCCTCCTGTGTTTTGCACCTCCTTCCTCTGTGATCAGGGAGAAGCAGGGGTGCCTTTCCCTCCTCTGAGCTCTGAGAGCCTGGGCTGGGCTGTGTGCAGACAGCGCTGACAGCCCAGCAGGAGCCGGCTCTGGGATTTTCAGGTGCCAGGGCAGCCGAGAGGGGCAGCAGGAAAGGTGGGTTAGTCAGGCAGAAAGCTGTGGCACGGGGGGTTAGATCCTCTCAAACTGAAGGCAGAATTACCCGTACCAAGTGTTTCCTCGGTCGCTTGGAAGGAGGAAAATTCCCATGACCGTGGGTTGAAATTGGCTGTAAAACAAGAGCATCCAGTTCAACAGTCAGCTCCTGACAGCTGCCTCAGAGGCCTGTGCCTGGCACTGCTCTAGGAAAAGGTCCCCACCGAGCTGGGAGCGGCCCCAAAACAGAAATCTGGGCCCAGGCAGCAGAGGAGAACCTGGGTTTATCCCTGGGTGTTAGGGAATGGAGAACAGGCTTCTCCTGCAGTGAGCAGAGCTCTCGGTGCCACGGAGCTGCAGGAAATTGCCAGCTCAGGTTTGGGCACTCAGCGTGAGAGCTCTGCAGGCAGAGCTTTGGGTTCAGAGCTCCAAAGACACCAGGACAGGAACATTTCCCAGCCCCGTGCCAGGTGTGTGCCCCAGGCTTCCACCAGGACACAGACTGGTGCTGCTGCAGCCCTTTGGGGAGGCACTGGGCTCCCAGTAAAGCAAAAAGAAGATGGATTCTTGGAGCTGCTCTGCTGCCATCCTGTGGGCTGCTTCTCTGTTTAAGATGTGTTTCTCTTTTCACAATTCTCTCTCTGTGTGCCTGAGTCCCTTCTACTCTTCATTCAAAGACTTTCAAGATGATTTTTCCAACCTCCTCCTGGCCTTGGCCAAACTGTCTGACACATCAGGAGAAGAAAGCTTAGTGGGAGAGGACAGAAAGGAGCGTGGAGCAGTTGAACAGATTGTTCCTCTTGTCTTTGAGGCAGTGTTTGAAATGTTTTATGCCACTCTGCCTCATCCTGTCATCCCTGCAAGCAAATATTGGATCATAGAATGGTTTGGGGTTGAAAGGGACCTTAAAAATCATCTCACTCCAGCCCCTGCCATGGGCAGGGACACCTGGTTGCTCCAAGCCCCATCCAGCCTGGCCTTGGACACTGCCAGGGATCCAGGGGCAGCCACAGCTTCTCTGTGCCAGGGCCTCACCACCCTCACAGGAAGAATTTCTTCCTAATACCCCGTCTAAACCTCCTCTCTTTCAGTTTGAAGCCATTTATGATGACACTCAAGAGCAGTGGAAATCTTGACTTTAAGCAGGGCTTAAAACCACTGGGTTCAGCTGGAATCCAAGCAGTTCCCCAGTTTGGGCCGCTGTAATTAGCACAGAGCATTCCTCAGTCCAGCAAACAGAGCTTCCACTGTGGCCTGGGGCAGAATCTGCAGCGACCCAGCCCAGCCAAGGAGCAGGGCGTGTGGCAAAGCTGCATCCATGAGATAGTGAAGGATTCCAAGGCTGTTACACAATGCAAAGGGTGGTCCTCGTTTTTTGCCCTCGCGTTTTTGGGATTCTTTAACGAAGATGCAATCAGCTGCACTGCTGGGCTTTGATGCCACAGTGGCAGGGCACAGAGAGCTCCGGAGAGTTAAAAGATGATGGGGATGTTGCATTATTCATGGGGTGATCCTCGGCTAGCCAGCCTGCAAGCCAAGTGGGTCACGTCTCCTGCTTTGCCTACTGATTCATCCTGCTCCCCAAATCCCCCCCCAGCGTGGTTCCAGCAGCTGGATCCCTCCTGAGCCCTGGCCCTGCTGGGCTCTGCTCAATCCCCATGCAGGCTCTGTGTGCAGTCGTGGGCTTGCTTGTTTTGGCCAAAGTCACTTTGTTGGTAGAAAACACAGAATGAGTAACTGGGAAGGCAGCATTGTCTGTGTTTCCAGGAAAACACGGATGTGGAGGTGGGATAAACCATCCCCCAGCGTTTGGGCAGTCAGCAGGAAGAGGGGGATGGCTGTGCAGCCCTCACTCTGCTCTGGACACAAATCACCACGTGGATCTGGCAGTGCCTGGGGATCGCTCCTGGATCTTCAGCAAGTTGGAATGCTGGATCCCAGCTGGAGCCTCTTCTCCCAGCTGTGGGAAGCTCAGGCACTCATGACAGCACTGACCATGTTGTGCCACAGCCAAAATGGCTTTTTCCTTCTTTTGTCCCTTCCTTTTTGCCAGGCTGGGCAGTATCCCCATGCCAGGGGATGACATTGCCCAGTGTTCCTCCCCTTTAATGCCTTTGGGGCTGTTTCCACCTGAAAGCTCCACATTTTGGGTAGAGATAAGCTCAGCTTGTGCTGTGTTAGAATTGGTTTTCAAACTTCCCTCAGGGCTGGAAAGTTTTGGGTGCAGGGCTGAGTCTGTGGTCTCAGCAGAACTTCCCTGCAAACCCTGAGGCAGGAGAGCAGAAAAACAAACCCAGCCCTACAAAAACACCCTTCTGCCCCTTGAACTTGGGAAGAACCCTGCCCAAGTCCTGCTGGCACTGAAATGGGAATGCCAGCCCTGCTCCAAACATCCTCAGGGCTGCCAGGGGGCTGCCAGCCGTGGGCTGAGGGCAGAGGAGAAGGGCAAAGTGGCAATCCAGACAAAGGGCTCAGTGCTGGGGTCTGGGTTATCCTCAGGAAATGCCAGCACAGGGCAGGAATGTGCCCTCAGGCAGTGTCCCTGCTCCCTGCTGCCATGTCCCTGTCCCTGCCCACCCTCTGTCTGCAGAGCAGCAGCTGGAAACACCTGGCAAACCTGGGCAGGGCTGAAATTCGGTTACTTGTTTCGTGCCACCCTTCCTGTTCTTTGTTTCCTCGCCTTGCCTGGGCTTTCAGCACGCTCAGCTCCCTGCTCTGGGTGCCAATTTAGGAATGCCAACTGTGATTTTAGAGCTGGATGTGTTGGAAACTTTGGTTTGCTCCAAAAATTCATCCTGTGCTGGCCACACAACAAGTGGGACAAGCAAATCAGCAGGGCTCCTGTCAGAGCTCACAGAGGAGCTCCAGACTCCTGCTTTTTTTTTTTTTTTTTTTTTTTTTAGGACACACTCCTCACTTTCCTCACTTCTTCTGTCCTTTCCCTGTAAGGAAAAATTATGTTTGGTGGTGAAAGTAAAATCTTAATGCTCAGCGCAGCTTTCACTTGATAGCATAGAGAGATAAGCTTTGGGTGGAGAAAAACACTGATTTTATCCTGGAAACCCATGTTAGAACTCCCCTATATTCACTCTTGGATAGAGTTCAGTCACTCCAGCTCTTCCCCATAAAATTGAGAACCTTTTCTGCCTGCTTTGAGGCAAAACCTTATCAAAGCTCGGTAAGCTGGAGAGAAAACGTGCAGAGGGATGGATCTGAGGTGTGAGGGAGAGCAAATTTTGGGCTAGATCATCAGTGAAGCTCCTTTCCTGAGCTGGAAGGGAGCCTGCCCAGCTGTGGGATGCCATCCATACCTTTGGGAGACAGGAACATGGAAAATCTCTTCAGGTTGTCGGGCTGGTTCCACTCGTAGTTGTTCATCATGAACCGGTGGTCCCCTGGAGAGGCAGAGCAGGGCATGAGCTCGGGGATGCACTTTGGGGGTCTTTAATCCCCCTGTGGGATCTTTGCCTGGGAGCTAAAGCAGTTCTGGAGCTGCCCAGGGTCTACAATAAAAGGTTCCTTCAGAGGCAGAGCCCAGCTGAAGCATTCAACCTCGCAGCAGACACAGGATCTTCTAAAATCCATAGGGACGCCTGAGGGTGGAGGCGTTTTCCTACCAAAATGCTGCTGTGAGGGTAAAAATGACTCCAAAAGTTTGAGTTTGGCTCCTTTTGTGTGCTCAGCCTGAGCACAGCCGGGCTGATGGAGAACTGCCACTCCTTAAAGCTCCAGAAATCACTTCTGGGAGGGTTCAATGGGTTGGTTTCTCCAGTTTATAGAGAGAGATGCTAAAGCTGAGCTGCAAACAGCTCTAAACTCTTGGACAAAGGCGGCTGGTTCAGGTTTCATGGATCAAAGTTACTCCTACACAGCCTGGGTTTGGATCTCTGACACTGATTCACAGGAAATGAGGCTTTATCACTACACTCGCCCACAAAAACATTCTTTGAAGGCCTCTATAAACCTATTGTTCTCTGCAAGGAAGTAAATTCGGGCTTTACGTTTAAATAGCTCCATTCTTTGATTCTCAAGCCACTGAACAAACTTTTATTTCTCCCATTTATTTCGGTGCTGTTTAAGCTCCCTGATTATTTGTCTCCTCGCCACGTAGGTACCTGTTATGACAACTAAAAGGACATGGATTCCCTTTGGAGGCTGCTATTAAGCAGCTTTCATTCCATTAATATAATATTTCTTCCTGGGAAGTTTTTTACAGTAGATGATCAAGCCAGCTGCAAATGAATTTGTTGCAGTGACTCAGGGGGAGTCTGAGTTAATAACTCCACAGTTCCTTAATGGATTTAATTCCCTCGCAGCCACGGGATGCAGAGTGCTGCCCTCTTTCATCTGTAACCATGGCTTGGAGAAGGGAGAGCTCTGAAGCTCCTGGGACTCGCCATAAATAACATTTCCCACCTGTTCCCAACTTTTCATCAGGGCAAATCCAAGCTGACTCCCTGCTAAAGCTCCTGGAAGCGCCCAGGTTCCAGGCAGGAGTTAAAAATGGTTTTGGCACTTGGATTTCAAATAAAAATGAGGGCTTCTGGCATCAGTAACATGGAGGAGACCCCAATTAAAATAATCAAGAAGTAATCAGGCTTTATCCTGAGCTAACAGCACCGAGTAGCTGCAGAACCTTGGGCTGGATTTTAAAAATGCCCAAGGAAAATGCTCCAGGACTGGCAAAACCCAGCCCAGCAGATGGAAATTCTGCACAGCTTCAGATGAACAAAGAAAGAAAAATGCACAGAAGTGATTCTTGGATCTGTTTGTCATCTATTGATATTGAGTCATTGTCAAATTTCTCGGTAATTCTGGAGCATGTGGAGTGTTGAGAATTTAAATAGGAATGTTGCAGCGATGAAAGGTAAGTAATGTTCAATTTCTGGTGCTACTTTAAAGGCAGGGAGAGTTTTAAAATCTGCATCTGGCTGTGCATCCTGAGCACTCTGGGACCCCTGACCTTCCTGAAAGGTTGGTCCAGAAGGATCTGGTCCATTTAATTTATGTCTGATGGAGAATGATGGCTCTGGGCAGTGTAATTATTAATGCAGGAGGGGTCTCCAGTAAATATTTGAGTGAATTATCAGCAATTTTGAGTGAATTTCAGTGAATTAGCAACGATCTTGTAGATTTTTTGCAGATTTTTTTATTGAATTTGAATGAATTATTAGGGATTTTGAGTGAATTTGAATGAATTATCAGCAATTTTGAGTGAATTATCAGCGATTTTGCAGATTTTTGCAGATTTTTTTTTGATTGAATTTGAGTGAATTATCAGCAATTTTGAGTGAATTTGAGTGAATTATCATCGATTTTGCAGATTTTTTGATTGAATTTGAATGAATTATCAGCGATTTTGAGTGAATTTCAATGAATTATCAGTGATTTTGAGTGAATTTCAATGAATTATCAGCGATTTTGAGTGAATTTGAGCGAATTATCAGCGATTTTGCAGATTTTTGCAGATTTTTTTGATTGAATTTGAGTGAATTATCAGCGATTTTGATGAATTTGAGTGAATTATCAGCGATTTTGCAGATTTTTTTGATTGAATTTGAAAGAATTATCAGCGACTTTGCAGATTTTTGTAGATTTTTTTTTGATGGAATTTGAATGAATTATCAGCAATTTTGAGTGAATTTGAGTGAATTATCAGCGATTTTGCAGATTTTTTTGATTGAATTTCAATGAATTATCAGTGATTTTGAGTGAATTATCAGCGATTTTGCAGATTTGCAGCAGAATTCCTCAGCTCCTGTGCTGCACGAGCTGTCCTTGAGGTTATTCCTGCACCTTTTGGACTCCCACATCCTCCTGGAAGAGCAGGGTGCCGTTTATCCTCACATCACCCACTGCTGTCCTGGTGCTGGGCTTCCTCAGTGGCTGAGAGATTACATCCAGCTCAGATAACCACTCCTTGCCACCCCTGCTATTCCTGGGGCGAGAGGTCATTCCCTGGGATTAGGCAACGTGCCCAGGGTTACAGAGGCAGCCTGTGGGAGAGCTGGGAAGCGCAGAGAGCACAGCCCTGTCCTCATCTCAGCTGCGAGCCTGATGCAAGACAGGTCTCCTTTGTTAATTGTGAGGAAGTGGGTTATAAATGTAAAAGATTAATTTTGCTGCTGTGGTGTTGGCTGGGAGCTTAAAGATCACCTTAAGCATCACCCAAGTGTGGGGAACTCCCTGGATCGGGGCAGGCAGGAAAGCTGTCCCAGGTGGAACAGGGAGTATGACCAGAGGCACTCCAGCTCCAGTTGTAGCTGAACACCCAAACTGAGCCCTTTTCACTTGGAAAATTAGATTTTCAAATATTTCCTTCCCAGTGACAGGTGCTTGCAGGGTATTTTATGTTCCAGCCAGGCAAGCAGAGGCTGAAACCCTGCACTTTTAATATCTGATGTCACACCAGCACCCTGCATGTGCTAACTGAGCGTACAAATAGGATTTCAAACTTGCCATCCCACATTTCACCTTTGTGCCGCTGCCTTCACCCTTCACTGAGCTGCCTCAGCAGATCTGTGGAGTTTCCCCTCCTGGAAAATGTCCTGCTAAAGTGCCAGGGGCTTGCTGGAGCCTGGCACAGGGCAGGAGGGAAGGGTGGCTGTTCTTGACTGCGCACAGGAAGTGGCTGAACCCATTAAATCCTAAACATGAAACCCTAAAATGAACCAAAAACCAGGGAAGTGGGGCCAGTTTGGTGTCCTGTATGAGATACCCTAAATCCCTGGCAGTTCAACGATTCCATCCCCACACAGGAGAGGCAGAATAACTCTGATATTCCAGAATTCACGTTCTAATAACTCTCATATTCCTGAATTAATTCCAGCTACAGGAGTCCCTACTCCCACTTTCCCCCCAGCTCTTTGCTTACTTTCTTCTTCACCAGGAGTGCTCATCATCCTCATCAGCCCTGACCCTGCACTCCAGGGAAGCAGGGAGGGGAATATTTGGGATATTTTACCGTTCTCCATGTGGTTCCTCTCGATGAAGTTGCGGCCCAGGTCTGCCTTGCAGATCTTCTCCACGTGCCTCATGCAGACGTTGAGGAGGTCGTCCCTGAGCAGCCCCATGGATGGGCTCATGCTCTCCCCTTCCAGCAGCACGCTGTAGGTCGGGAGGGACGGAGGGGGCACGTAATTCCTCATCAGAGCCCCAAATTCCTGCCAAAGAAAGGGATCGCAGTTCATGAGGAGCATGAAGATGTGGAGGCTGGATCGGGGGGAACTGGTTGATGTTAGACTCCAAAAGTGCAAAGGAAAGCAGGGAGGATGGCAGGGAAATGTTCCATCCATGGTTTGCAGCCATCCATAAAAACCAAAGGCATGTCCAAGTCCATTCCTCACCCACCAGAGCAGAGACAGCTCCAAATGTCCCCCTGAACCCCTGCCATGGATGTGCAGGGAACTGGGGAAGGCTCACACTGAGGGGCGCACAAGACAGAGACTACTTTGGACCTGATTAGCGCAAGAGATCTGATAATTAGGATGCCTTGGCAAGAACAAGCAGAGCTTTGAGGATTGAATCAAGAGCAGCTGAAGGCTGGATCAAGACTGGCTGACAGGAAAAGAAAAATCAACTTCTGCAAGCAAGAGCTGTTGCAAAATGTGTAAGTTTGTTTATGTGTTGCAGTAAAACATTACTAGCCTTCCTAGAAAAGTTTATTAGCACATGTAGTCCACAATAAATTTGGATTCTCAACACCACTCAGTCTCCCCATCTCTCTCACCATCTCACCATGAGGCTTCACACATCTCACACCTCTTTGGGATTGTCTTTGGGACAAATCCGAAGAAGAGAATGGCTTTGCCTCTTTGGGATTGTCTTTGGGACAAATCCCAAAGTCCTCACGGGGACAAAGGAAAGGGGAATGAGGTCTCTGTCACCTGCAGGAAGAGCACGGAGTCGCTGATCTGGTGGATCTGCTCCCTGTTCTCCTTGTCCTCCCGCAGCAGCTTCGCCCTCTCCTCCAGCTCATCCACGATTTCCTTCACGTTCTCCGAGGCGATCTTCTCCCTCTGATCCAGGGCAGCCTTCACCTCATCCCTCTGCCTCTCCAGGTCACGGATCAGCTCCTTGAAGTGCTGGTCCACCGTGGCTTTCTCGTTGGTGGTGTAATTCTGGTTGGGGAAGGGGCAGGGAGAGGAGGCAGCAGGAAAGAGGAGCAAGAAAATTTTAAAATTTCACTGAGTTCTTTGCTAACAGAAAGACACAGAGGGGGATAAATCCAAGGGTTCAGCATTTAGAGTATGGAAACTCCAGCCATGCAAGTCTCAGCTGCAGGAAAGTTGTGCCAAGAGAAGCAATACCTGTTCCTGCAATAATCACATGGATGCAATCCAAAAGGGCCACTGCCTTCCCAGTGGTAAGAGATATCTCCTATTTCAATTCATGCACTCGCAGGTGATGCTTAAAAACACTCTGTGACCTTCTAAATCAGGGTTCTGGCTCCTGGACAATCTGAGGACCAAATTCCCACCATTTCAAAGGATGCTGAAACAATTTTTACAAGCCTGACCTCGAGGTGCCTCTGAAATATTCCTCAGAAGGACCAGGGATGTAACTATATTGAGAGTCAAAATTTCTAGGTCAGGTTTCCAGTAGTTAATAATAATAATAATAATAATAATAATGATAGTAATAATAAAGCAGATGAAAAGCAGAGCTGGTGAGCCAATGTGCTTGCACCACATAAAAGGGAGAAGAATGGCTTTGCCTGTTAATATTATGCAAATTTTCTGGGGTGTCTCCAACTTGTGCTTTCACTGCTTTATTCAGTTAGGCTATAAATGAAAAAAATAATACCATGACTCTATTCCAACCCTTACCACGGTGCAAGAATTATAAAGGAGACCTCTCTCAGCATGGAAATAAGCTGTCCCACCATAAATAAGATATTTGTTGGGGTAAATTCATCTGCTCCTGCTGTCTTATCTCAGTTTGGGCAACCCAGAGCCCTTTTGCAGGTTATTTGTGGATTTTGTTTCTAAATCTGCCTGGCTACTGGTGATGGAAGGGCCATAAAGGATCTAAAAAAGGAGCCAGAGCAGGGAGGTGCCTTGGTTTTGTATCAGGGCTGGATCTCCCCGCAGGGAATGTCGCAATGACTTCAGTGGGAGTTGTTGTTTCCAAGATTTGGCTTGGAGCTTGGGATAGGGATGAGATAAAGGCTGGGGAAGGGATGGAGTGAGGAAGAGCTGGAGGGATGTGGGAGAGGAGGGGAGAAGGAATTGGTGATGACGGCAGGAAGAGGTGAACCTCAAACGCACCTTGATGCGGTCCCTCTCCTTCTGCCACTTGTCCACCTCATCTTCCACCTCGATGATCTTCAGCTGCAGCTGCTCCTTCTGCAGCGACAGCTCGGTCTGTGGGGAGGAGAGGAGAGGAGAGGGGAGGGAGCCTGGTGAGCTGGGGCTGAGGGTGGCCCCTTCAAGCAGCCCCGAGCCTGCCCTGCAGTGCTGAGCACAGCAGCGGGGAGGTCCAGGCTGCGCTGGGCATCACGTGCTGCCAGCGGGCACCGGCCCAGCAGATTCCGCTCCCTCAGCAAAGCAGCAGCACCCACCTCCCAGGCTGTCAGGGTGCTGCTTTTAATCACACGGGAGTCATGAGCTTCAGGGGAAGGGAGCAGTTTCAAAATTCAGCTGTGTGTGCAGAGCAGGGCCCAGCCCAGGGTGTGCCTGCGCAGCAATAACAGTTTTCATGTAATTACGGAATGACGTTTGACGAGTGTTGCAACAAGAGGATGATGCCTCCGGCAGGAATTCTGTTTAGACAGGATTGTGGATTAATTTGCTCTGAATTGAGAGCTTTCATGTAGCGATGGAGCTGGGGAATGCTTGGAAAAAAAAAAAAATTACAAAGAACAAAAAAAAAAAGCCACAAAAGGAGGAGGGAAGAGGTGTAGCCAACCTGCTTGGCTGAGATCAGCAACTTTGCTGGGATTCATTTGCATTTTGTTGTGCAGTGGCTTCCCAGAGAAGCTCAGAGCTGAGACTTGCACAGGAATTTGTAGCAGTGGAGACCATGCACTGTTTCCCTGGATCATTTTTTCCCTGGATCATTTTTTTTCCCTGGATCAGCCCTGGACCTGGATGTTGGCAAAGCCTTGCCCCGTTAACTCCAGCAGTCCCTCCCTGGGTCGTTCCCATTCTCGATCTCTCCACAGATCCTGCCCCAGCCTTTGTTGGGGCATTTCTGCATTTCATGTGTGTGCAGGTTGGTCTCAGCCATGGCTGGAGGCAATCTGGCTGTGGGACACCCAGCCCAGAGCTGTTGAGGAATTTCAGAGCTGGCAGAAATTCCCTGTGTTCTGTCATGTCAGGAGAGTCCTGAGAACCTGCTGTTCGTGTGGGATCTTCTGCAAATTCATTAGATTAACCCAAACCACTGAAATTCAGGCCAACAATTAGAGGCATGGATGGATAAATACGCTCTCACACTCCAGCTGTCCATCCAAGAATGAATTGGAACATGAAAATCTGGGTCTTTATTAAAAGTGTTCAGTTCTCTACTGAAATGAAGGGCAGGGAAGAAGCTGTGAACCAGCCCAGACAGGAGCTCTTGTCCTGATGCCAATCAAGTGTCTGAACACCCTCTGGAGCTGGAATCCAGCACAGCTGCTCTGAAAGCCACCAACCCCGGCTGTTCCAATTCAGAAAATCTCTGTTTATGGAGGGACAATGATTGGGTGGTGGTTTTGTTGCCTTATAAAACACAAGAAAAGTGGGCAGAAAAAAGGGAAGTGTGCTCAGAGGTGTCTCAGTGCCACAAAAGCTGCAGCCTCACATTGTTTTTAGGAGTTAGGAGAGCACCGGCTTTCCAAATATTATCCACACACCCTCCGTAGTGGCCTGAACACTGCCATGAGCTGGTTCTCACCCTCTCCAGGGGTTCAGGGCACACAGGGAGGGATTTTGTGGCACAGCTTCACCAGGGAACTCACACTGGCTTCCAGATGAGAAAATCTGCTCTGCTACCGATCAAAAGAACAAAGGCAGGAGTTTGATCCCATAATTTTCACATTTTCAAGACAGTGACTTGGAGGAATTCCTGCTGGTTTCCATTCCCACGTGCAGTGGGAGATGTCCTGTGCATCAAGACTCTGCACAGCAGGGAAATGCAATGAGATGAAAATATTTTAGATCCATTTAACCACTGCATTAACCAATGTGAGAAATTACACCCAAATTCCAGTCGTTTCCTTGGGCCACAGAGATGCATCCAGGTGGCATTGCTTGTTTGGGAAGTAAAAAGCTCATCTCCAGAGCAATTATTTCCCTCCTCATCCCCAAAAGTCAGGACATCCTTATAAGAATGGGAGTGAAATCCTACAAAGAAGGACTGGAAGGAATTTTTGGGGAAGAGCAGAACTTTCCCAGCCATGTGGACACTCCCAAACTCAAGGGATTTGCAGGGAAAATGACAGGAAAAAAATATCAGGTGATGGCTGGAAGGTGGTGATAACAATATTATGCTTTTGAAGTCCTTTTTAATTGAGATGGGTCTCCAAGGAATTTTGGGAAAGTATTATTTGCAAAAGTGATCCTGACTCTCAGCAGTTCAAACCCCAGAAAGGTGGTGTGGGATGTAACAACCATTTAAGAGCAGAGGCACACAACAATTTGGAGCGAGGTTTATGACTTGCAAATGGAAATTACAGAGGTGCTCCCAATAGCCAGGATGCAAATCCCACACTCAGCCAGGTTTGGCAAAGGGGAAACACCAGCACAGACTGCAGCAAGGGCAGGGGACGTGGAGGGAGCTGTGACTGTGGGGTACTGCAAGAAATTCAATAAATACTAAAAAACCACGCTAAACATAGGAAAAAATGTTAAAGAGAGGTGCAGGGAGACCCTGGAATAGTGGAAAAACTGATGGCATGGGCAGAAGGGTTCAGGAAGGGTGCTCTGGAGGTGGAGCACGACATAAAGGGTTCAGGAGGTGATTTCCTGATGGTTTTAAGACCTTTTTTTTTTTTTTTGGTCTGGAAGGTTGCTTTGGCTGCCCATGTATATGACAGATAAACAGTCACAGTATGGGGGCCACAGGTGTTAGGGGCAGGCAGTGCCTCAGCTTCACTCCCTAGGAGAAAACTCCTGTCTGGCTTCATATTTCTCAGATTTTCCAGGGTCAGAAATCCTTGATGGACCGTCTAGAACAAATCCGTTGGAGGATTTGGGGTTCAGAAGATCCTAATGAGAGATAATACAGCAACACCCCAATCATGGGGGTCCCTCCAGAGCAGAAATAACAGGAACAGTGGGGGGGAAAAAGCCAGGAAATCCAGATTCAGACAATTTCTTGAGCACAGCAGGCTGGGAAATGAAGGCACGGAGAACCTTCAAGCTAAGATTGGATCCCCTATTAGAGCCTCAGTTAATTAGGGCAGTTAAGAGGCTTCAGTGAAAGTTCAGAGTGTACATCCAAACACGCACAGCTGAACCCAGCCCTGGTGCTCTGGAGGATCTGCAGATAGGAGATTATGAGCCCTGCACGATGATGCAAGCGCTTTGTGCAAGGAGGCAGCAGCAGCACAAGCAGCATCATGCCCTGAGTGCTCTGGGAACAGCCCCGTGTCCCCAGCCTGGGAGAGCTCTGCTAATTAACCTGCCAGCAGCACCCAAAGGAAACCAGGGAGCTGCACAAGTGCTGTTCCATCTCGTTGTCCCACTGCAGGGCCAGGATGCCGTGGCTGGAAAGTCAGGGGGTTGTTTGAGACATGATTTTTCTGGGTGCACGACTGCTTTTTCCCATCTCAGTTTCTCCTAAGCAGAGCTGGGTGTCAGAGGGATGAACCCTCTGGAGACCCTGCCAGCATCCTATAAAATGCCACTGGAGAAGCTGAGTCTGCACAGCTTGGAGAGAATTCCTTGCTTGCAAACAAGTGGATTTTCCCTGGATTCTGTCCTCAGTGTAGATTAATGCAGAATTCGGGCAAACAGACAAATTTACTCCATTTTCCAGCTGGCTGAGTGTCCTTCCTGCAGGGAACTCTGGGGAAAGAACATTATTTTTGAGCTGTGTCCACAGAGAAGCCACAGCTGGTGTAGGTAAAATCTCACAGCCACGCTGCAGCAGTGAGAAAGGCCACCAAGCCCTTCCAAGGTTTAATTTTGTTTGCTCTCTGCTCAGTGAAGGTGATGCAGGGATGGGAACCCCTCTGGATCCACCTTTGTGGATGGTTTTCTGCAAAGCCTGGCTCAGCCTTTGTAAAACCCCCTCTTTTCAAAGCAGCTCTGTGGGAAGGAGGAACACCCAGCTCCTCTTCCTGTACCCACAGTGAACTTTGCTTTAAAAGATAAAGAATTACAGAAGAAAAAAAAAGCAGATCAAAGTGTTTTTCAGCAGAGCTGACCTGGCACGCTGAGCACCAAGGCTGGTGCTGGAAGGTAATGCCAGGTTATTTCCAGCTCTGGGACTGGCAGGCAGGGGTGAAGTTGTCTCCTTTGGAGAGTAGCCCTGTAAAACAGGTTTGGGATGAAGGATCCCCTTTCAGAATGAAGGATGCTGGCTCCAAGGGGGGGCTCTGGTGATAAATCAAGGGTTTTATTGGACTACACAAGCTGCTGTGGAGCATTCTCACTTTTCAAGTGTGAGTTGTTATTCCCCAGCCTCACAGACCTTTTCCTGGCTGTTTTTTGTACTGGCTCTGGTGCAAACTGTTACTTTTCCTTTAAAACCTGCAGCAGGAAATGAATGCAAAGTGGATCTGGGGAGAGCATTAAAGGTTTGCTGGGTAAAATACGCAAATAGCACTGGGTGGGAAGTCAGGACAAATGTCTCTGTCTGGGTCCCTGTGCCTTTCACTTGTGTCTGCTCAGCAGGAACAGGGGGTGAGTGACTCTCACCCCAGGCTCCTGAAAAGTGGAAGATGCTGCTGTGCTCTGTGTCTGAGACAGATATCAGGCTTTGCACTGCCCTAACTATAGGTGTCTGTGTTCTGCCTTGTTTGCATTCCTCTTCTCTGTCTGCTCCGTGAGACAAGCAGGGTTTCCTAATTCCTCAGAAGGAGCTTTCCCAGCTCTGAAGCACAGCCCCTCTCCTCCCTGCAGGCCCACAGCAAAGACAGGCTGAAATCTGCATTAATTCTGCACACCTGAAGGGCAGATGCACCTAAACCAAGCTTGTTCCGTGACACCTTTGTGCCACCAAATCGCTGAGCTCCCAGGCTGGCAGTGCAGCAAAAGAAACCCCAGTTCTGGAACCCTCTCCAGGTCTGGAGCCACACAACAACCAGGGACGAGGAAATCCTTCCAGATAAATCCTGAACATCCAGCACGGTGTGAAAGGCACTGTCTGGACACAACTTTATTATTCCAGTGGCAGAATGGGTCTGGAGGTTTTAAAGCTACTCTGGAGCTGCTGGGATGCCAAGCTGGGAGAACAGGGCAGGGATAGGGATGACCTGCTGTGAGGTTGTTGCTTATCCCTTCCAAAAGGGCAGCAGCACCAGCCACCCTCCCAGTTTGTGGTCACAAATTCCAGCTGGGCTGATCTGATAAGGAGAGGTGTTACACACCAGGGGCTTGGAAATACTCGTTGCTCTTTGTGGCTCCTGCTGAGGCTCCACCTCTGGTGAATAAATCAGGGGTGGGAACAAACATTTGTAGGCAACAGCTTTCCTGCTAATTGTTTTTGTCTGAGTGAATGCTCGCTCGAGTTACAACATGATCAAACTCTGTCAGGAGAAACTGGCACATGGGCATGATTCATGCTGATAAATCCTAAATCCTTTAGGCTGAGTAGCAGCAGAGCCAGTGCAGGAGCTAAAGGTGGCACAAGGACTCAGAGACAGGACTCAAACAGCATTTAAATCCCAGTTCTCTGCTCATCCATGGTTGTGTCTTTAAAATCAAGGTGCTGGAGGTGTCTCCAGCCACAGGAGGAAGGATCTGAGCAGCTTTGCTTCCTCAGGAAGCAGCTGCTCACCTCGTTCCAGGCAGGAATTGGACACCTTGGCAGACACCAGGCACAGCTTTATGTTAGAGCTCTGCAGCGCTCAGGGCTGACATCAAAACCACGAGCTCAGGCAATTATGGAACAAACAGCAGGCTGGCAAGCCCTGCAGGAATTTGGGAAAGGCTGTCTGAGACGTGGAAAAGGCTTTGTCTGGTTTCAGCGAGGCTGCAAGCTGGAGATGACACGCCAAGAAAAGACCAGAGAAGCCAGAGATAAGCTCTACACAAGATGCCCTTTCAGCCTGATGAGATAAATCTTCCCAGCTCCTTGGAAAGATTAAAATTGTTCTTCCCATTAAGGAAACACAAGAATTTCTCACAGCAGGTACCTGTGTCTGCCTGGTCACCACATCACAGCACTGGTTTGGGGTTTAGGAGATCTTAGTGCCCTTCCAGGTTCTGACTGTGACTCCAGGCACGTTGTTTTATGTAATTATTATTTTACAGGTCTCTTTATTGGCATCTCTCCTGTCCTGTCTGCTTAGAAAGTTTCTTGCTTTTACCACGGGGATGTGCAGCAACAATTGTGTTGAGACCCTGATTTTTTGCTAGAAAAAGTGAAATCCTCCTCATCCACCCAGAAAGCAAACAACAGGAAGCTTTGAGCAAACAAAGGTGAAAGACATTTCATTAGTGAAATCTCCCTGGATGTCCATCCTCTGAACCTGTTGTAGTAACACTTCAGGGGAAGTGATCAGGTTTTGTGCTTGCACCAGGGTTTGGTTTTTTTTCCACCTAAACTTTAAAAGACTCTTTCCATAGGTGTGGCTCAACAGAAAAAAACAAAACAAAACAAAACAAAAAACAAAACAAAAAAAAAAAAAAAACAAAAAAACAAAAAAACAAAAAAACCCAAAAAACCCCACAAAAACAAAAAACAAACAAAAAAAAAAACCACAAAAAAAACCCAAAAAAAAAAAAAAAAAAAACAACCTCCAAAACCTAATCTCACTCTCAGGAGCTGAGATAGCAATTTTCAATAGTTGTTAGTTCCCATGAGAAACTTTAGCAGCCACTGATTTGACAATTTGTATTCTGGAGGCGCTGACCCTGAGCAGCACCCACCTTTCTGTGGGCAACACCACACAAACACTGTCAAAACTCAAGAATATTTTTATAAACTTGGCATTTAGGGCTTTGATTCAGCCTCTGCTGGAAGTCAGGTGTGCTGGCACCGGGTCCTCCATCCCTAAATGCAGCCTGCAGCACAACTGCAGCCAGGACCAGGAGAACGCCAATCCCATGGAAACAGCAGCCAGGAAATATCAATTCTCCACTGAACACTTCCCACCACCACCACTGCATCCCGGGATTCCACCCCAGCTGTGATCCGAGGAGGGATTGCAGGCTGGGCAGCAAAGGCTGTGGTGTGACATGGGCTGCTGGGAACATAAGGAATGAAAGGAGGAATAAAAGGAGAATAAAATTACCTCTTTCCCCGCCTTCTCGATCTCCACTGTCACCGTGCTGTGGTTCTTGTGCTCCTGGAACATGCAGAGGTAGCAGATGCACATCTGGTCTGTCTGGCAGAACAGCTCCATGGTCTTGCCATGCACAGGGCATTTTCTGGCTTCGAAGTCCCTGATGGGGTCCAGGAGCTGGTGGTCCCGGAACGCCGCTCCCTCCAGGTGGGGCTTGAGGTGCAGCTCGCAGAAGGAAGCCTGGCACACCAGGCAGGACTTCACAGCCTTCTGCTTGTTGTCGATGCAGGAGTCGCAGAGAACGTCCTCGAGCTTCACGCGGGGCCGGGAGCCCGCGGCTCTGTCGGCCTTGTTGAAGGGTCTTCTCAGGTCCCCCGTCTCCACCAGAGGCAGGGAAGATTTCTTCAGCTCCCCCATCTGCCCCGCGGAGAACAGGGACTTCCTCCCTTCCCCGTCAGCGGGCAGGAAGCTCTTTTTGGAATCCAAGGAGAAGAGGGACTTCCTGAGGTCGCCCTTCTCCGGGAAGTTCAGGGCTGGTCTCCTCATGTCTCCGATCTGGCCGCTGGTGAACTGCATCTTCTTGGAGTCTGCCGAGTCCATGCTGAAGTAGGTTGACCTCTTCTCATCAGATGACTCCACAAACTGGATGATGGGCCTCTTCCAGTCACTCCCAGAGAAGAGGGAGCTCTTGATTTGCCCTGTCTCCAAGGCAGCACCGCCCGTGCCTTTTATAGCTTCTTTCTCGCCTCCGCCAGGGCTCGTGGCCTTCTTGGCTTCCTCTTCTTTTTTGGGGGCAGTTGGGCTCTTCACGTCCTCGGGCTTGCTGGTGGTGCCGTTTGTCCTGGCTGCGCTCCCCGTTTCCATGGCCTAAACAGGGTCGGTGGTTTCTCTGCTCGCTCTCTGCTCCAGCTCCCGTCTCTCGGCCCCCTCCAAGGCAGGCAGGCTCTGCCTGGTCCTGGTCTCAGCGAGGAATGGCTCTGGAATGCAGAATTCAGGAAACCTTTCAGCCCCAGTGACGCACCCCGAGCTCCTGAGGAGGAGCAGCGCGCCCGGATCGCGCCCAGGTGGATGCAGGGGGAAAGAAAGGAGGAAAGGAAGGAGCAGACGTGGAGGGATCAGAAGCTCCAGCTGTGCAGTTAATTATACAAGGCAGTCCACACCCAGGAACATTCTTGTCTAACCAGGTTGGGGAGGAAGGGCTGTTTATATACATAGAAATGTCTCCTTCAAAAAAAAAAAAAAAAGAAAAAAAATTTTAAAAATAATTTTCATTAAGATGTAGCAACCAGTTCCACCGCTTGTTTCAAAAATAATTTGGCCAGCAGCTGAGGTTCTCTCCTTGCAGAGATGGGCAGGGTCGGGGAGACCACGAGGTGCCCAAGGTGGGTTTGTTAACTGGGTCACAGCCATGCACCAAAATAATTAGGGTTGTAATTAAAATGAACGCCTAGAATAAAGCATTCTTCAAGCAGGCTCCCCCCAGGGCTTGCTGCATTCAGGAGAGAGGAGAAATTGATGGTTAATACTGGGTTTAAACGGCCCTATTATCATTATTTTGATTTTATTTTGGGTTTGTGCAAGGTCTGTCCATCTAGACCTGGAAATAACCCAGCCACGGATCAGAACAGGTAAAAATTGGCTGGCCTTGCTTTTCCCACAGGCCACACAATCTCCAAAAGATGAGTGGTGAAATAAAACCCCCATTGTGTGCTCTGAGAGAAAGCTCAGGTGTATGTCCTATGTAGCTCTTCCCATAAATGCCCTCAGAACTGGAACACGCCTGGAAGAGGAACCATTGTGCAGCTTAGATGGTCAAAATATCTCTTGCCAGAGAAAAGAAGTGAAAAAGTTTTAAAAACAATCTGTCTCCAGCAGCTGAATTCCTGGGAAATGTTCACTTGTTGGGATCACAGACGATTTCAGGAGGAAAAAAAGCTCTTTATGAGCACTGGTGGATTCCAGCGACTTCCAAAGGATGAGGTTGATCTTCCTCTCACATCCCTTCAGATTATACTCAGAATTTCAGTGAGATTTCTCTGAGATGAATGCCCACGGTGCAAATTAACCACGCCAGAGATTTGTGCTTAATTGAGTTTTCTCAGAACGCCCCGGCGGCGCTGCTGGAGAAGGTGATTTTTACCTGTAAAAAATCTCCTGAAACACCCACCAGGAACCCCCTGTTGGAAGGGATTTGAGTAAAAATCCAGCTCTGCATTTTCCAGATTTTTTTTTTTTGAGGTGTGGAGAAAACAGAGGCAAAGCAGGAACAGCATAAATTCTGAATGTGATAGGAGAAGGAAAAAAACCTGTCTTACAAATGCAGTTTATAAAGGTCTTCTCTGTGCAAAATGGGAGAAAAAGAAAGTGAAATTCTTTTTCTGGGCCCCTCATAGATCCAGCCCCTCTCGCTGCCTGCATGTCTTTACAACTCTCTTTATGAAAAATGCCTCGGCATTCTGCATTTTTTTGGATAGTAGTGGTTGGGAAAGAGCATTTCTTTCATTAATGATTTTTTATTAATAGACCCACAGCCTTTCATGAGTCAGAATTCATTCCCCGGCACAGGAAAGGGCAATGCTGTTTTTTAAGACTCGATTTCATAAAGGAAAAAATTTGACTGACATCAATGCATTTCTTTCCCCCTGGCTTGCTGGGCTGAGCTGTTTTTTAGAACATCAACAGTCCTGTAAGTCTCCAAGTAATTAAAAATACTGCAGGGTGGAGGCTCCAGTTCTCACGTGTACTGAGGAGACTCAGCAGAGCTGTTCCAGCCAACGTTAATCCTTGAGGAGCAAAAAACATCCCAAGGAAGAGGTCTGGCTTGGACAAGGGTGGCCTTGGTTTGTTTTCCTGGTGCTTTGATAAGATTTTGGTGTGGGTAAGGCAGATAAAAGGTTAAGGATTGAGGTTTTAGAATTTGTTTTTACTGATGCAAATGCAGATAGATCACAGAATCACGGGATGGGTTGGAAGGGACCTTGAAGCCCACCCAGTGCCACCCCTTTTCCAGCACCTGCCACGTGCAGTGATGTTGCAGAGTGGAAATGTTTTAATAGAACACCCAAACTTTCTGGTACAGTGACAACAAAATGAAATTCTAAACAACCAACAGCAGCATCAGGAGGTATTCATAAAAAAAGAGCAAGGATTTAGAGGGGTCACAACCATTAAAAAATAAGAGGATGCAAAAGATGAAAAATAAGAAAATGTGAAAGATAAAAATAAGAGAAAGCCAAAAGGCATTTCAGGCATAGGAAAATATCCAAGATATCCCTTTTTTTTGTGCATTTGTCAGGTTATCACAGAGTCATGGGATGGCTGGGGTGGGAAGGGACCTTAAAGCTCATCCAGTTCCATGGGCAGGGACAGCTCCCACTGCCCCAGGCTGCTCCCAGCCCTGTCCAGCCTGGCCTTGGGCACTGCCAGGGATCCAGGGGCAGCCACAGCTGCTCTTGGCACCCTGTGCCAGGGCCTGCCCACGCTCACAGGGAACAATTCCTTCCCAACATCCAACCCAAATCTCCCCTCTTGCAGTTTGAATCCATTTCCCCTTTTCCAGTTCCTGATCCAGAGCCCCTCTCCAGCTTCCCCTTCAGATCCTGGGAGGTGCTCTGAGGTCTCCACTCAACCTTCTCTTCTCCAGCCTCAACATTCCACTTCTCAGCCTCTCTCCAGCCCCTTTATCAACCTCATGGTCTCTTCTGGACCCGCTCCAGCTCTTCCATGTCCTCCTTGTGTCGTGGACCTCGTATTCCAGGTGCCAGTTTGTGCACACGCGAATTTTCCAGGCAATTTAGGAGCCAAAACACAGCCCAGCCTGGACATCTCCTTATCTCTGCCCCTCCCAGAGGTGGCTCCTGCTGCCTCCAGCGTGAGTTCATTTTTGTAGGAGCATCCCTTGGGATTTTTGCTCTGGTCCCTGCACAGGACGGGTGTCCCCTGGCGGGTGCTGTCCCAGCACACAGGTCCCTGGCTGTGCCTGTGACTCAGAGCACACACCCACGGCTGGCATCTGCAGGGCCTTTCATCTCCAGGACTCGGCAGAGCTTTTCAAAGGTTTGCAAATTAAACCTGACAACACCTTTGCAAAATAGGTCTGGGCTGGTAACCCCACGTAGCAATTAGGGAAACTGAGGCATGCACTGGGGAGCTGGCAAATTTTTCAGCAAAATGAAAGTTTTTTCCCCCTGAAATAGCTGAGCAGCCTTTTGGCTTTCTCTCTTTTTTTATCTTTCACATTTTCTTATTTTTCATCTTTTGCATCCTCTTATTTTTTTCATGGTTGTGACCCCTCTAAATCCTTGCTCTTTTTTTTATGAATACCTCATGATGCTGCTGATGGTTGTTTAGAATTTCATTTTGTTGTCACTGTACCAGAAAGTTTGGGTGTTCTATTAAAACGTCTCCACTCTGCAACATCACTGCACATGGCAGGTGCTGGAAAACCAATCTCCCCGGGATGAAAAAGTGAAAGAAACTGGGTCCACTTCAAACTAAATAGAACAGAAACAGTTAAGCCAACCCCGGGGCACTCCTTTAGACTGGCTCCAGAGCAGGTTTGCAAACAGCAGCGAGTGATGAAGTCATGGGGAGTCAGGGAGAATGAGCTCAACCAGCCCATGATTCACTGGCCCTGCTTCTCACAACAACTCCGAGCCAAGCAGGAGCAGGGAACCTGCCTGGTAATTGCCTGCTCCGTGCTCTGCCCACAGAGCCTTGCACATCCCACATATTTCCAGCCCCTTCTCATTTCTTCCACCTTTACATGAAATAAAGCCCCGGCCCAGAAAATGTGACGCCGAGGTGCAGCCAGGGTGTTCCTGCTGCTGGAGAGCTCGGGGATCAAGCCAGCTCCCATGTGGGGAGCGTTGGGCAATGGCAGGGCAGGAAAGCAGCTCCCAGGGTGACAGCAGAGCTGGCAGAACGAGTTCAGGGCTCCCTGCTGCTCTCACGGGGATCACATTCAGGCAGCAGCACATGCACTGGGGCTCTCCTGGAAGGGAGGGCAGCTCTGCAGAGATTCTGGGCTGTGGTTTCACGGCTTGGGGTGGAAGGGACCTTAAATCCCATCTCATTCCACCCCTGCCATGGTCAGGGACACCTTTCACTATCCCAGGCTGTTCCAACCTGGCCTTGGACACTTCCAGCAATGGGGCAGCCACAGCTGCTGTGGGCACCCTGTGCCAGGGCCTCACCACCCTCCAAGTAAAGAATGTCTTCCGAACATCTGTTCCAACCCTGCCCTCCTTTTGTGTAAAACCACTGTCCTGTTGTTATCCACCCTCCTAAAAAGTTCCTCTCGCCACTTTTCATAAACCTCCTTAACACTGGAAAGGCACAGTGAGGTGTCCCTGGAGTCTTCCCTTCCCCATGCAGAGTTTGTGTGAGATGGACTCAGTTTAGAGGAGATGGGCTCAGTTTAGAGGAGATGGGCTCAGTTTAGAGGAGATGGACTCAATTTATAGGGCATAAAGTGAAGCTCAGATGTTTGTGATGATTTGACCATCAGCTGTGTGTCTTAGATTGGGGGATGAAGGGAAGCAAAGCTGAACCAACAGGATTCAGTAATTTGGGGGATGAGTTTGGTTCAGTTCTGGTCACGTCCTGCTCAGGATTTGGCTTCCCACGCCAAGACTTGGACTTTTAGGGTGCTGTGAGCATCCAAGGAGCTCCTCCAGGGTAGCACACAGGCCAAACACCCTTGCAGGGCTTAAACCGGGCCTGCAGGCTATGAGCAGGACCATGGGGAATCTTAATTACTGGCGGGAGTTGCAGGCAGGACACGAGTGCCCAGTTGTGTAAGAGTGATACTGGGCGAGGCAGCGCAGCAGTGACAGGGGTGTGACAGCACAGAGGATTTGTGCAGCCTGGGGGACAACCCCTTCCCAGGGCTTGTGCTGAGTCTGGAAAAGGGCAAAACCACAGCTCAGCACTAAATCAGAGGGCAGACAGAGGGGAGACTGAGTTAAAGGCCAATGTCAGATCCAAAAGGGTGAATTTACTCATTAAAAATACAGGCTGGGAATTAGGGGAGCAGCACAGGGGCAGAGGCCAGGCTTTGGAGCAGCCTTGGACCCCAGGATCCAGGATTCTGCAGCCATCAACACGTTGCATAACTGAGCAGAGGATCCTGCATGCCTTCAACGTGCTCACAGGGCTTGTTGCACCACGTTCACATTGTTTATAATTAATTAATTAAAACTGCATTTCAAGGCTTCTGCTGGCTGCCTGCTGAGGCCAGGAAGGATCCCCCCCACACTTCGATGATTAACTTGGCTTCTGTGTCATTGAGCTTTGAGGTTTTGTTTTCTTTCCCACCTCCTTTTCGCTGGAGATTGGCCTGGTGCAGGGGGGGAGGTTGGGTGGGGCTGGCTGCACCCCTCAGGTGTCTGCTCAGCCCTAAAACACCAGCTCCAAAGCTGGCACCAGCAGGGACATGCCTCAGCTGGGTTGGAAAAGGACCACTGGAGATTTCTTGTTCTCTGCTTTGGCTTCTTAGGACCGTGGGCACTGGCACTTTTCAGGCTCTGACCCTGGAGCTGGGATTTCATGGATGGTTCCCCACTGGAGTTTGGGAGATGGAGACTCTGCTCTGCTCCAGCCTGTCTGAAGTGCTCTGGGATCTTTGGGAACAAAGCAAGCTGCAAGAGAGAGGGATTATTTATGTCAAATTGATAGTTTATAGAATCTCATGCTTTTGGGGGGGCTGTAGAAGTCTTACAAAACATTCTGCTCTTTTTATTGTTTATTTATTCTTTATTTATCCTGCAGCTGGCAGAACTGACTGTATTGAGATCCGGCTGGCTGCAAGAGGTTTTATTCCCACAAAAAGGTTTGGTCCTGAGGTGTAGCTGCTATCAAGGGCCTGTGGCCCCCAGGATCTCCTCTGAGGATGCTCTTTTTAATCCGAAATTACAGCTTTCAGCATAATTTGCTGTTGCCCCCAGCAGCAGGAATCCCTTTGTTAGTTTTCTTCTCTCTGGATTTGCATCCCAGTGAGAAATTCCCTGCGTGCAAAGCCAGGGAATGCCATCTCCATTGTGTGCCTCAGGAAAGTGCAGCCTGCCAAAGCTGGGAAACTTTGGCTTCCCAGAAATCCAGAGACTGGAAATCCCCAAACAGAGACCTTTTTGTCCCCGTCTCGCTGCTTAAAAACTTGATTTTCCCCCTAGAGCTTCTTTTCCTGCTCTGTGAGATACTCTGAAGTTCTGCTGCAGTGTCAGTAGATGGGAAAGGCTCCCAGGGCACATCTGGAGCAGGACCCAGGGCACATCTGGAGCAGGGCCAGCTTTGCTCCCTCTGAGGAGCTGTGCTGCTTCAGCTTGTCCTGCTGGGGTCCTAGACTGGGACAGAGGGGCTGTGGGATGGAGCCCAGCCTGGGAAAGGGTTGAGGGCACCTCTTTGTGATGGGAGGGATGTGACAAACCCAAATATCCAGAAGCTGTGTGATGATGGAGCTGGGAAAAGCTCTGGGTGACAAGAGGGTGTTAGAAGGAACATCACCACCTAAGGAGCACCTCCTTAGTCTCTTTCTAAAGGTTCTCCCTTCCCTTCCTGGCTCCCTGTGTGCCTCTCCAAGCATCTCTGCTGCTCCACAAGTCCCTGAAACCCAAGCCCGGCTCCCTGGTGGGGTCCAGCCAGCAGAGCCGATGGGGTTTGTGACTCAGAGCCCAGCCTGGAGAGAAAATGGGCAGACAGCAGGAGAAAGAGCAGCAGAGCAAGGCCGGGCAGGGAAAGAGGGAAAAGGGCAGCCAGATGTTAATAGAGTCTCCTGTGAAATCCTCTGGGTTTGGCAATCCCAAGCCAAGCATCCCTGCAGGCCGTGGTCCAGCAGGAGAGCTGCACTGCCTGCCCTGGCCTGCCCTGGGGACAGCAGCTGTGGCTCTGTCCCTCCCGAGCCACCCAGGGTCACCGGGCAGCCTGGCACGGTGGCAGGGACAGAGGACAGCTGAGGATGAGGAAGGGACGGTGCCTCCTCCCCTCCCCGTGCTGGTGAGGAGCTGGGGATGTTGGATGTTGGCAAAGCCATGGATTTTGGGGTCAGCTCTGGGGTTCTGGCCAGTGTCTTCACTGCTCAGAGCACATGGGGTGTCCCCCAAATGTTCCTTCACTTCTTGGAAAAGCCTCCCGTTGGATCTGACTCCTGAGAAGGCTCAGAGGGGTGGGAGGCAGGGCTGAGCAATCCCATGGATGTGGGAGAACCCCAGCAGAGAAAATCCTGCTCCCGTGGCCCTGCCCTGCCCAGAAACCTCCAGCAGTGGCTTTGGCCCTGCTTTGGAGCCAGCTCAGCACCTGGGGAGCTCCAGCTGCCCCCCAGGGAGGCTTTGGGTGGGCTTTGGGTGCCTGGACATCAGGAAAAGGAGGGGGAAACCCTGAGGAGTGAGGCCACCAGCAAAGGAGAGTGAGCTCAGCCCTGGTGCGTGGCCGTGCAGAGGAATTCTCGCTCTGAAAAGCCCCTGGGAAGAGAAATGGGAAAACGTGTTGGAACAAGGACACTTATTCACCCTGTGACTGAGCAAGACAAATATCCAGCCCGTGTGTGTGCCTGCACGTGTGGCTCTTGATTTACTCCCCTCTCCCTTCCCACCGTAAATACAGAATGAAAAAATAGGGCAGCAAGAGGAGTACGAGGCAGGGGTGAAGGGGGAGAGAGCAGGAAGAGGGAAAACACTGGGAAAATGACTGAAAAAAAAAAATCAGAGCAATTCTGGGAGATAAATACAAGTATAAGTACAAATCTAGATAAGAGCATGAACTTGGGGCCTGAAGCTGCCTTACTCATGGCAATAAATTCAGGATAACGTGACAGGAGCCGAGGCAGGTGGAGGGTCAGGACCAGACCTCGGGGAGGGTTTTGCATCCACCACTCTTACTCAGCAGCAGCAGCACTGAGCTGCCTTGTCTGGGCTTGCAGTCCTGGGTCAGCATTATCCCTCTGCAGCCCAATCCCACCCTCTGGCTTTAGGGTGGTGGCAGCTGCCTGGGAAACAACTCTGTGTGTGTCTGTGTGTGTGTGATGCCATCCCCTTTTCTAGGGAAAACCAGCAGGATCAGCAGGCTGCAGGCCAGCCCAGCCAGGCTGCCTTTCTCCAGGCAGCAGCACAGAGCAGGGGTTTTGGTGGCTGGAATTTAGATGGAAATGGGATCAGGTAGTCCTTGACACAGCTGCTCTTCCCAGCTCCCTTATCTGCCCTGCCAGGGCTGCTCCGTGGTGGAGGCTTGGGAAGGGATCTCCAATCCAGCAGGAGCGTGTGGACACCAGCCCTGGCTTGCAGGAATGGGAGGGAAATTTGGCATCCGAGGGAAGCAGCGTTGGATGGAAAATGTCTGATGTTTGCCTTGGAAAGGAGCTGAGCACTGACGTCGGTGGCACTGAGCTCATGGGCCTTCCTTCAGCACCTGTTTGTGCCTCTTCCAGCCCCACTGTGGGATGGCAGGGCCTTCAGCTCTCAGCCTGCTCCAGGGCTGTTCCCTGCAGCCCAAAGTCCCCTCACCAGGCTCCACCATCCTGGCAACACTCTGAGGCCTCTTTGCCTCACTCCTGCCTGCTCTGGTGGCAGAAAAAGCTCTTCCCACCCGGCAGAACAAACCCCTGAATGTTCTCCAGCTCCTGGAACCCCCCAGCAGGACCTGACTCGATGTCAGGGCGGAAAATGAGGTTGTGGGTGGCACAGCAGTGACCACCTGTCCATCCCTGCTGTCCATCCCAGTCTGTCCATCCCTGTCCATATATCCCAGTCTGTCCATCCCTGTCCATCCCTGCTGTCCATCCCTGCTGTCCATCCCTGTCCATCCCTGCTGTCCATCTGTCCATCCCTGTCCATCCCTGCCCATCCCAGTCCATCTGTCCATCCCTGCTTTCCATCCCTGTCCCTCCCTGTCCATCCCTGTCCATCCCTGTCCATCCCTGTCCATCCCTGCTGTCCATCTGTCCCTCCCTGTCCATCCCTGTCCATCCCTGTCCATCCCTGTCCATCCCAGTCCATCTGTCCATCCCTGTCCATCCCTGCTGTCCATCCCTGCTGTCCATCTGTCCATCCCTGTCCATGCCTGCTGTCCATCTGTCCATCCCTGTCCATCCCTGCTGTCCATCCCTGCTGTCCATCTGTCCATCCCTGTCCATCCCTGTCCATCCCTGTCCATCCCTGTCCATCCCAGTCCATCTGTCCATCCCTGTCCATCCCTGCTGTCCATCCCTGTCCATCCCTGTCCATCCCTGCTGTCCCTCCCTGTCCATCCCTGTCCATCCCTGTCCATCCCTGTCCATCCCTGCCCATCCCTGTCCATCCCTGCTGTCCATCTGTCCATCCCTGTCCATCCCTGCTGTCCACCCCTGCCAGCCTCTCCCCGATCCCCCAGGGCAGGATTTGCTGTGTGCCAGCTCTCTCTGGGCTCGGTGGCAGCTCTGTCTCTGCAGCAGCTCTGTGTGGGGAGTGAAGAGCCCAAAACAAAGTGCAGGGAGCGGGCTGGGCACTGCCAGCAGCAGCAAGGGCACAGCCCGAGGCCACCCTGTCACCCTGTCACCAGGGTGGCCACTGAGGCTGCAGTGCAGCTGCACGGCAGCTTTGGGAAGTGCCCAGAGGGCCCAGGAGCTGCTGCATTGCTGCCTCCCCACCGTGCAGAGCCTGCTCCTCCAGCAGGATCCCAGCTCCTCGTGGGTGGGACGGTTGTGAAAGAGGGGAAAATCACGGGGCAGATTCCCAGGCAGCTGGGCAGGAATGCCAGGGAGTGGGGCAGGTGTAGAAATCTCCCTTGTGGGTCCCCCTGATGGGGAGACCCCTAAAAAAATTCTGTGCCAGGAATGAGAAATGGCTGGGTGTCGCTTTAGTTAGTGTCATCTAGTGACAGACGGGACTCTTGGTTTTTCGGTCTTCAGGTTTTGTTTATTTTTCTCTTACCAGAAGTTCTGCACGCCGTCTACACACCAGACTTAGCGTGCAAAGAGAGGGCACCAAAAGTCACCAGACACACAGGTTCAAGGCCTTTTAAAGCTGTTTTGTCCAATTAACTCTTAGAACATGCTTTATTTCTACCTTTCTACCAATAACTAATTGTTTTTCTGTATTAACATCTGTATTGCAGCTCTTTTTAACCAATCACCCTGTGCTCCCAGCACAGCAGAAAATGGAGCAGATGAAGAACAAGAAGGAGATCAGACAACACCCAAAATCCTTCATTTTGTCTCCTACCCACCTCCAAACTAAAAACCCAAAACTCCAAGTTTTTCACCTGTGATAAGCTGTACTACTTTCTGTTTCACACACGTAGATTCCAGTTCATCCCAAAGTCTTGGACGCTTTCCCCATGGACAAAGGTTAAAAGCAGCATTCTCCTGGGGGTCAGGACATCTCAGGACAGGCAGGGAAACATTCCCTGGGTTCCAACAGGCAGGGATGAAGGGATGCTGCTTGCTGTGCAGGACAGGGAACACCTGGAGCTTGGGCAAGGCAGGGAGCCCGGCCTGCTCTCCTGCCTGGCCTTCATTACATTAATTGCACTCGAGCTGGAGGCTCCATCGAGTCCCAGCTCAGCCTTGTGCAGCGTCCCGGGGCTGGCTGGCACCCAGGGAGGGGAGCCAAGGGGTGGAGAGGAAGCTGCAGCTCCCTCGTGGAGCAGGGAATGGCCTGGCCCTGCGTTCCAGGGCTCCCTGGGGCAGCGCCCTGGCAGAGGGACGCACTGGGGACACGTTGGGTCTCACATCTCTCTCCTGAGGCTTTGGTGCTCAGATTCTCCTGCCCTCAGTGCTCACATCCTGCCCGTGCAGCGAGGCAAAGTGAAGCACAAGTGGAGATGTCCCTCCCAGGGCACTTTTAGTGGCTTTTTTTGTCTACAGCAGGACCCTCTGAGCATCCACCCAAGCCCCCCAGGCTGGTTGTGCAGCCCTGCTGACCTCCCAAATCCCTCCTTCCCTGTGCCACCTCTGCCAGGCCCTGTGGATGCCAGCCTGGGCAGGGAGAGACAAACAGCAATGGTTTCTCACAGAGGCTTGTGAGAATTTTTAGGGAGCTGTAGGAATGTGATAACTTGTTAGTCTAAACCATCTGCAGTGGTGTTTTTCCACCTTGCTTTTCTGTTCCTCTCAAGGACGGTGCGTGACAATGTTTTTATTAATTAACCAATCAAACAGAATGTGTTGTGTCGGTCTATTTAAGCTGAAGTTTCCTTTCCATTAAAGCCTTCTTTTCTTCCTTTCCATGCTGTGTCCTCATCTGTTCTTGTGTCATTCTTGGTGCAAAGGTGACCAGGCCCATCCCAGCTGCCCTTATCCTGCCATCCCCATGCCCTGTACCAGCTTGGGAGCACACAGGAGGTGCTCACCCCTCCTTGCTGACTGTCTGCATCCCTGTTCTCACCCCACAGAGCGTTCCAGGGGTCCCCCATGTGTCCTGCTGGGGCCAGGCCTTGGCTGGGAGGGTGCCACAGGTGCTGAGCCCTTCCCCTTCCCCTTCCAGGGATGGAACAGGGACAGTCATCATCACTGCCTGGATATCCCGGGATCTGGGGGGTCTGTGTGAGCTCGGGGGATGGAGATGGAGAGGGGAGATGGAGATGGAGAAAGGAGAGGGGAGATGGAGATGGAGGGGGAGATGGAGGGGGAGATGGAAATGGAGACAGGAGAGGGGAGATGCAGGAGGAGATGAAGAAATGAGATGGAGATGGAGAGGGGAAATGGAAAAGAGCAAGGGCACAGAGTGGGGAGATGGAGAAAGGACATGGAGAAGGGAAGATGAGGATGGAAAGGGGACATGGACATGGACATGGACATGATGGGATGGAGAGAGGGGAGATGAGGATGAAAGGGGAGATGGAGATGGAGAAATGATGGAGAGGAAGAGCATGGAGAGGGAAGATGAGGATGAAAAGGAGACATGGAGAAGGGAGATGGAGAGTAGAAAAGGACATGGAGAGAGATGAGGATGGAGAGGGTGCAGAGGGGAGAGGCTGGAGAGCTGTGCCAGCAGAGGCGGTGCTGTGGGGCAGGACACCCCGCACGGGCTGCCAGCCACTAGGTGTCCTCCGTGGCCCACACACGGGTGTCAGGGGCCCCAAAAATCTGGGCGGGCTGGAAAATCCCGCCAGAACACGGCGGGTCAGTCCCTCTCCACCCTGGGATCGCAGCAGGTGCCTGGAGCCGAGCAGGGCAGGGGGTGCTATCACAATTCCACGGTTTTGTGGGAAGGTGGATGCCTGGACCTGCAGGGATGGATCCATCCCTGGTGTGTTACACTGGGTGTAATCCTCCAGGCTTTTCCATGCTCTGGGAAAGGAGAAAATCCGCTGGGACTGCACTGCAGCCAGCCCTGGGGAGCCCGTGCTGGACCAGGCTGTGCATGTGCTGCTCCCTGCTCCGTGCCCATCCGGGCTCCTTTGGTAATCCCCTTTCCTCTGCTCCCCGCCGCCGGAATGCCCCGCATGCTGGGAAGGGATCCGTTGGCTTTACAGCAGGGTAAACACCCCAGATCCCATCCCTGGGGGGGAAATCCTGGGAATCCCAGCCCTCCGAGTTCTGTTTTTCTGTCCTGCAAACACCTTCCCCCCGAACGGCCTGGGAGAAGGGTGGGGAGCAGTGCTACCTCTGCAGGATGAAGGAGGGTATTTCCCAAACACCCCGCAGAGCACACCGGGCAGTTCCCATCCCCGTGTTCCCTCCCGGCTGAAATCCCCTGCTGCTGCCTTATCTTATCAGCGCACTCGTTATCCCCTCAGAAGCACCGTGTAAACATCCCGCAGCAAACCGCTCTCCACGACAATTTCCTCGCCAAACAAAGCCACTTCCCAGCTCGAGTGATGCTTGGAGAGGGAGGATTCCTGTACCTGTTGCTGTTTGAACAAGCCAGGAGCAAATAGAGCTCCTTTTTCTGGGAGCTCTCCGTGCACCTGCTCGGCTGAGTTTCATCACAGGAAGGTGTCTGTGGGAACCGCTCATTAAAATCCTGGCAGCTCATCACGGCTGCTTTGTGCAGCTCCTAACCTGGAATTTGGCTGAGGAAGGGAGATAAGGCCAGCGGGAGCTGCCAAGGGAGGGTTTTTTACACTCCAGGCTGTCAGGCAGGCGGGCTGATGTCTTGTTCCGGAGGATGGCACCTCCAGTGGCACAGCAGCTCTCATCAGGGATGGCAGGGCTGAGCGGGGAAGGGGCTGCTTGTGCTGGGATCACAACATTGTGGAGCTGCTGCTGGGCAGCAGTCAGGGAGCAGAGGAGGAGGTGACAGAACACTCAACATCCTCAGGCCCTGCTTCTTTCTTCTGTCATTCATCCCCTGCCACCGCTGTGGGGTTTAGAGCATCCATGGGCTGCTCCGCTCCACCCCAGGTAATGCTGGAGACAGTGTCCCAGGCTGAGAAGGAAGATGCATCCATTTCCCATCTGTATGGCAGCTGCCTTGTGTTAAGTGAGCAGTGAAACGCGGACAAAAAATCAGAACCCCACAATTCCTATAATGATTTGTAGGGATGGTATGTTTATCACAGCGCTGGGTGCATGTGAGGAATTGTTCCCCCTCAAAGGACATGTGCGCCCCTGAGGACTCCTGATCCTTTTTTATTACCCTTAGCTAATTTACATATGCATAGAATTTCACAATAGGTTCGTGCATATTCATTCTGCTGATTTCGCATTACACTTACAGCTTGTTACATTTGTACTCAGTTTTTGTCAGAAAGTACAGAGAGAGCTCCTGGGTCCCTCTGCCCTGTTTCAAGGTCCGAGGAGTCTTTCTTATCTCTTATGTCTTCAGCTTGGAAATTCACATTCTTTCTCTTCAGCTGGGGCAGTTTTATTAGTGTTGCGAAGTCACCAGACTAAACAGCATATTTTACTTATGCTAGCTCAAAGCAGCACATTTCACCTAAATCCAAATGGATTTCTACCCTGTTAAATTTCCACTCTGTCTCAGCAGTTTTCCTTATTTCTTCCACAACCAATCCTCCCTCAGGGGAGACATCTGCTGATAGCGGGCTATTGAGTGTCACTGGTGACTGATAAGAACTGTAACATCCCATTGTGGGATGCTCCGCCCAGAGGGAGGAGCCAAGCATTCCTACCTGGATATAATCTGAGGTTTTGGGGACACCAGACTCAGCCTTTCCACTGGTTCCCAAGAGGAACAGCTGGGCCTTCACTGGACCTTCTACTGGAGCTTCAGAGGAAGACTGCACCCTTCTACAGGATCACTGCTCCCACAGAACCACATCTGCCCCTCCAGGAGGAATGCAGCCACTCCAATTTGGACTGCTACCAACGCCCTGGTCAAAGGGGTGTCAGGGTGTTCTGACTCTGCCAGTGGTTTTCCTTTTGTATTATTGCATGGATTTTGTTTCTTTTCCCTTTTCCTAATAAACTGTATTTCTGACTTGGAGTCTCTCACTGGTTTTGCTTTCAAACCAGAACAGACAGCCAGGACCTGGCAGGGATTTCAAGTGCTCTTCTTCCTCAGCTCAGCCTGAGGAAGCCCTTCCAGCTTTCCCTGGTGTTTCCTCCTCCTCTGAACGACCCAGCCCGGCTGGAGCAGAGCCCTTGGCCGCCTTCCTCCCTCACTGAGACAGAGAAAGAGCGAGGATGGGGAGAAAGGGGCAAAGAACAGAAACTAAATTAGTCTCCCAGCTGGTAGCAGCGATTCCAGGAGCCCGTCCAAGTCCTCCTCCAGCACCGGGCTGTGCTGCAGCCCTCACATCCTGCCCGAGCTCTGTGCTAACTCCTCCCATGGGCTGGGGTATCTGCTCAGCTCCCACCCCGCTTTCCCTTCCCTCTCAGCTCCTATTTCACAAAGATCCATTTTCCCTTTCTTTCCCCGTGTAAATAACACCACATTTGGCCCCAAACCGTGTGTGCCAGGCTGCTCCTGACAGCAGCCAGAGCTGAGCCAGGCAAGCAGCATCCCCCAGCAGCCTGGCCTGCTGCCCACCTGGGCAGGAGGGGGAAAGCTTTGCAGCTCAGGGAGAAGCATCAGCAGGAGAAAGGGAAGAATTTTAAGCAGGAACTCAAATGTAATGTGGGAGAAAATCCCCATGGGTGTTGTGCATAGATTGCTTTGGTTTCTTGCAGGGATGTGATGATGCTGGAGATCATTTCTGTATCACTCCACAAGCCCTGGCACACATTAAAACGAGGTGCTGGGGCACAGGATGCTTTTGCACTCTTGCTCCATGCCCACACCACCTCTTTGCATTCATCCAGCAGCTGCTGAATGGTGACTGAGAGGAAAATTTAACTCCAATCTTGGGGTTTAACTCTTTTTTTTTTTTTTTTTTTTTTAAGCTGGAGAGATTAGAAGTGAGAGAAAAGGTAAAGCCTTGTCCATCCTGAGCTGAATCCTGGTTTCAGCAGCTCCCTAGTTCAGGGAACTGCATCTCCTCTCCATTTGCAGCCTGCCCTGCTCTCAGAGGATGGGTTACACCTCTCTGATGAAGTGCAGGAGCACTCTGAGACCAGATCTGAAATAATGACAATTCCCCTAAGGGATGTACAGTAAAAGGGGCAATACAGAGCTTTGGAGTGAGAATCCTCCAAGTCCTGACATGCTGTAAGAAGAATCTATAAGGCTTAAGATCAGTGGGGAAGAAAGCTGGGCTGGTCCTGGCACTGTCAGGGAGGGTTCTGTGCATTCCCAGGGTCAAACTGGGACGTGGAAAGAGAATTGTGCAAAATTATTCACCTGAAACAGCCTGAGAAAATGTGTTCTTAGGAACAGAGGCTCTTACTTATCCTGGAAATCAATGACATAAATAACAGCAGGGAATCTATTCTGGCACGGGATAGAGATGAATTTCCTCAGCAGTGTTCACTGAACCAGTGAGGAAAGGCACTGCCCTGTCCTGGGGTTTGATCTGCAATGAGGGCACCACGCTAAGAAAGCAACTTTGGATTCAGAGATTAACTGCTGATTCAATGAAAATGAAATGGAAAGGCAAACAAAGCCTGCAAACGAGATCCTCGATTTCAAAGAGGCAAATCCTCGTTGGTGGAGAGAAATCCACAGGAATGAATATTGGACTCAGGAGCTCAGAGGAGCAATTGCAATTTTTCTTAAGAAAAAACAGAAAAAAGAAGAAAAAACCAAGCAGAGGTTTGAGAGGACACTTTCCAAAGGAGTTTTCCAGTCCCAGCCGGATAAATAACCACCTCAAAAGGATGCTAAGAGTCATCAGAATGCCTGCAAGGGATGGAGAAACAGGCCAGATCAGCAGGGAGCGCAGAGGTCGGAGTGTGGAGGAATTAGCTGTCAAAAGCCAGGCTGAGTAACCTTGAAAGAGGCGCTAAAATAACCGGCCTGGAGTTCTGGGGTGCAGAACAAACAGGGCAACAGGAGGGGAGAATGGCTGATATTTTGCAATCAGAAAGGGGTAGGGATGAGTCTCAGGATTGCCTCAGAAGGGTTTAACCATCGGTGGGAAAAGGGCTGAGTGTGCGGCAAGTGCAGGCAGAGGTCCCAAAGGGAAATTGCCAAGTTCCTGGTAGAGCTCAGAGCTTGCTCTCTGGGGAGGAGGATTTGGGGGAAAACCTTCCTCCCTCTGGTGCTGAGGAGTGGGGGAAACCACAGGTCCTCCAGCAGGGTTTTCAACATCTCAGCATATCACAGGGTCAGAGCACCTGATTCAGGATCTGCAACTAAAAAGGGGATGGAGCTGGGAGAAATTATTGTAGATTTATAGAGAAATGCTGCTTCACTCCCCAGCAGGATGTCACAGAATCCAGGCGTGGTTTGGGTTGGAAGGGACTTTGAAAACCATCTCATTCCACCCCCTGCCATGGGCAGGAACACCTTCCACTATCCCAGGTTGCTCCAACTGGCCTTGGACACTTCCAGGGATGGGGCAGCCACTGCTGCTCTGTGCCAGGGCCTCCCCACCCTCACAACCAGAGCAAATTTTTCAGGGGAGAAGAGCTGAGATTACAAATAAATGGAAAACAAACTTAACTGTGGCCGGCTAGGTTGTTTTTCTGAGTTGTTTTTGTTTTCTAAAAGAATTTAACTTGTAGATAGAGCCTTAGGGGGGGAGGAAAAAGCTCTCTGTTTTGAGGAAGGCAGCTGTGATATGATTTATCCTGAGATTACTGCAGCAGATCCGAGCCCTGGTGCTGTGTCCTCCTTCCACGTGGCCATGGAGCTGTGACCCCAACTCTGAGATTACAGGGCCAGAGAGATCCCAGTTATTCCCAAACACAGCAAATCGAGGTCTGCTCTGCTTCCCTGCATGCAGCAGTGAGGAGAAACCCGAGCCTGTCCTTCCCCTTTTCCTTACTTTCCTCTGCTCCTGCTCGGGCACGTCGCTGAGGAGGCCAAAAGTCAGGGCTGCTGCAGGAGGGAGCCCCTGCAGTGACACAGGGGGAGAGGAGCCAGCTGGCAAGGGAATGACTGGGAGAGGTGGCAGGAAAAGGGGAAAGAAGGGGAGGAAAAAGTTAAGGGCAGAGAAAACATTTTTCCTCCAATTAGTGAGCAATCTCCCCGTTGTGCAGTAGCAAAAATCTCCTTTTTTTTTTTCTGCAGCAGCTGCAGCCTCGAGCTACAGCCTGGAAGCTGGGGAGGATGAAAGCAAAGGAAGAGGTGGGAGAGGGCCCAAGCCCTGCTCAGGCAGCGGGGTGTGGGATGTGGGAGCTGCAGCAGGGCCTGGGCTGTCAGCGCCTGCTGCTGCTCCCCAGCGCTGCCCTGGCAGCACTTTTGAGCCTGCACCATGGCAAGGGGCTGCAGGGAGGCAGGGATGGGGATGGAAAGGAGGCAGAGGGGGACTGGCAGGGGAGCTGCGCTGCCCGCAGGCACCTCAGTGTCCAGCAGGGGCCAGAGACTGCCCAGGACTCCCTCAGGGTCAGTCTTTGCCAGGCAGGACTTCCTCCAGCGCTGCCTGCTGCAGATGGAAGCTCCTCTCACTGCCCTGTTCCACTCCAGCCCAATTCTCCTCTTGGCACTGCAGGAGCAGATGGGAAGATCTCCTGTCTCAGTTGGAAGAGCCTGTTCTGACTCTGGGGTTTTTGTTCTTTCTTTTATTTACAGCCACAGTTCCCGTCTCCGGAGCTAAGCTGTGCTGCTCGGAGCTCCCCAAGTCTTGCACTGAGCAGGTCTGCTCCTGCTCTGGATCAGGGGAGGGGTTCAGAGTGCTCCTGCGGGGCAGGGGAAGGGGTTGGCAGCTGGTTGCTTCATCGTCCCTTTCAGAGCTGTTTTCTGACCTTGCAGCTCTGCACTCTCGTGTCCGCCCCAGACCGTGGGCTCTGCCTTCCCTGCACCCCTCCTCGGGGGGGGTCTGTGGGGAGAGCACCCCTGCCTTCTCTCCAGGTGCTCCACATGGACCTCTCCACCCTCCAGCAACGCCAGATGAGCCCAGGGCAGTGCCACCCATCCTCTGAGGGGCTGGCAATGTTTGAGAGACGAAGCAGTCCCGAAACAGCACAACAGAACCAACCTTTTAGAGCAGCCTGCCAGGATTAATCATTACATCAAATGCAACACTTCCATGGAGCCCCGGGTGGCTGCAGTGCCAAGGGAGGGCTGTCCTGCCCTTCTCTGTGTCCTGCCCTTCTCTGCAACCACTCTCCACAACTCGCTGAAGGGAGGTGCAGACAGGTGGGGTCGGTCTCTTCCACCGGGCAGTGCTGACAGAACAAGAGGAAACAGCCTCAGGCTACGTCAAGGAAGGTACAGGTCGGATATTAGGAAAAAAAAAATCACCAAAAGAATAATAAAGCACTGGAATTGTCTTCCCAGGGAGGTGTTGAATCACCATCTCTGGATGTGTTTAGAAAAGACTGGACGTGGCACTTGGTGCTACAGTCTAGCTGAGGTGTCAGGGCATGGGTTGGACTTGATGATCTTAGAGGTCTCTTCCAACCTCATTATTCTGTGATTCTGTGATTCTCTGTGTCCTTCCCTGCTCTGTCCTGCCTCTCTCTCTGTCCTGCCCTTCTCTCTGTCCTGCCTCTCTCTCTGTCCTGCCCTTCTCTCTGTCCTGCCTCTCTCTCTGTCCTGCCTCTCTCTCTGTCCTGCCCTTCTCTCTGTCCTGCCCTGCTCTGTCCTGCCCTGCTCTGTCCTGCCTCTCTCTCTGTCCTGCCCTGCTCTGTGCTGCCCGCTGCCCCGAGTGCCCGCACGGCAGCGTGGCAGGAGCCGTGCTGGGAGCGCTGCCTGGCACCGTGCGCTGCTGGGGGAGGCTCTGCTCCAAGGGAGCAGCTCCGGGGCTCTTTGGAGCTGGCGTTTGGAGCAGGGCCCCTCTTTCTGACCCCACCTCCTTCCCCCCTTTTACGAGGAGCTGGCCCCTTTCAACTGACAGCAAGGCTTTCCTGCCAGGCTTGTTAGCTTTAGCTGGAACAATTTCCTTTGAACTCGGCTTGAATTAACATCTCCATGGCAATGGGATCGGGGCTTTGTCTCTTTGCAACCTGCCCTTCACCCCCGGCGCGAGGTTCCAGCGGAGGTGGGCAGGGATGGGCAGGGCACCCTGGGCAGCAGCACCAGCCCCTGCTGGGGGACAGCCAGGGCAAGGCAGGGCTGGTGCTGCTGCCTGGGGCTTCCCGAGGGGAGATGCTGGCAGGCTAGAGGAGCTGCAGTGGTGGATGTGTGGTGGGGGGAAAGCAAAGCAGATTTCCCTCCACCATAAATAATCCCAAGCAGTTTTCATGGGGTTGGGTTTATCTGGTGGAGAAAAAAAGGAGGAAGGAAAGGAAACGAAAAGGAAAGGAAAAGGGAAAGGAAAGGGAAAGGAAGGGGGAATGGAAAAGGGAAGGAAAAGGGAAAGGAAAAGGAAAAAAAAAGGAAAGGAAAGGAAAGGAAAGGAAAGGAAAGGAAAGGAAAGGAAAGGAAAGGAAAGGAAAGGAAAGGAAAGGAAAGGAAAGGAAAGGAAAGAAAGGAAAGGAAAGGAAAAGGAAAGGAAAGGAAAGGAAAGGAAAGGAAAGGAAAGGAAAGGAAAGGAAAGGAAAGGAAAGGAAAGGAAAGGAAAGGAAAGGAAAGGAAAGGAAAGGAAAGGAAAGGAAAGGAAAGGAAAGGAAAGGAAAGGAAAGGAAAGGAAAGGAAAGGAAAGGAAAGGAAAGGAAAGGAAAGGAAAGGAAAGGAAAGGGGAAGGAAAGGGGAAGGAAAGGGGAAGGAAAGGAAAGGAAAGGGGAAAGGGAAAGTGCTCCTGCTGTATCCAAACTCAGCTTTCTCCCTTCTTTCCCCTCTTCTCTCCCACAGCCATCCCCATCTCTGCTCCTTCACCCCCATGAAGGGAATGTGGCTTCCTCCTTGGCTTGGGACTGTGCTGCTGCCCAAGAAGGTTCTCCCATGCTCCATCTGCCTGTTTGCTGCTCAGATTCTCCTCCTTATTCCCCCTCTAGCTCCCCCAGAAGCAAGATCCCTCTCTTTGGGCTGTTAGGAAACTTGACCTTTCCAGTTCTCCTGCCTGTGCATCACCCCCAGCCCCGGCCAGCCCGGCCACCACATAAAGAGCCACTTTATTCCCTCCCTGTCCCACTCCTGCTCCCAGCCCTGGCCCACGTGGGCCGGGCTGTTTGGCACGAGTGGGCTCTCCCCAACAATATGGGTTTTTTTCCTCTTGTGCAGTGAGAGGCTGCTTTTGCAGCCAACTCCGTAGGTGGGGGAAATAAAAAAAAAAAAAAAGAAAAAAAAAAGAGGCCTTTTTCTTGGAATGTCGGGTAAATTCTTTGGGAGCTGCCTCGGGGGAATTGCAGTTCAGCTTCTTGTTTTTGGGTGATGTAAACGGTGCAGGGCTGCTCCTCTTCATCCTTTCCTCTGCTCCCAAACACCCTGGGCAGGCTGTGCCCTTCCTGCTCCCCACTCCCAGCATCCTGGGCTGTCTCTGGGTGCCAGGTGGGTGCTTCATGTGCAGAGAGGTTTTCCTGGGGGTTACACGGAGATCAAAGCCATTCCAGCTGCAATCCCCCAAAAGCTTTGGGGAGCAGGACACGCTGGGGTCAGCGTGGGGTCCAGCAGGGTTTGCAGGGGAAAGGAGTGCAGGGACAACACTGCGAGGCTCAGAGCTCTGAGTGCAGTTTGGCTGCTTTGATTTCCTTTTCCACCTCTTTCTTCCCCCTCGGCGCCTTCCCTCCCTCCTCGGAGGGAGCCGGCGCAGCTGGGTCCCAGCAGGCACTTTTCATTCCCTGTTAATGAGAAACTCCTGCACTTTGTCCCTTGAAACAGAGCCACGTTCCCCACGTGGTGCTGGGAAGGGCTCTGGCTGAGGTTAAGGGAGAAGGGATGGAGTGGCTCCCGTCCTACACGTGGTTCCAGGGTTGAGCTGGGGGAATCAGAGCCTGGCTGGAGCCCTCAGTGCCAGGGAACGGGAATCCATCCCCTTCCCACCTCCCCCAGCCCCATCCTGGCTGTGGTGAGCACACCAGGCACGGAGCAGCCCCCACACTGCCAAAACCCTGGCTCAGGGGCGGCTGGGGGGGGTGTCCTGCAGCTGGACAGTGGGGTCAGCCCTTCCTCACCTCCTGGGAGGGCTGGGCCTGGCAGGGAGCAGCTTCTGGGCAGGGCCAGGGAATCCCAGATGGTCCCAAAAGCAGATTCAGGAGTGTGGTGGGAAGCAGGGAAGAGGAGATTTCTCTTCCATGAGCCTCAGGAGCATTTTCCCTCCTGCCTCTGCTCTGAGCAAGCAAAGCCCAGTGCCCCCGGGCTCTGCCTCCCTCCCGCTGTGCTTAATGCCTCTTATCTCCAGCAAAAGGTCTCTCTTTCCTTGACAGGAGTGCCCTGACCCTTCGTGGCTCCATCCCAGCCAGGAATTCCTGTTCTCTGGCACTCCTGGCCCTGAGCTGTGAAGGGAATTTGATGTGATTTCTCCTGCAGCGCGAGGCGCCGCTCAATTAATCCTGGGCTGCAGAATTCCTCAGAGCCAGGAGGAAATTCCTCACCCAGCAGCAGCAGGAGGGATTCTCTCCAGCCTGGCACTTTCAGCTCCGAGTCTGCCTGGCCTGGAAGTGGTTGGCAGGGCAGCCACAAGCAGGAGCATCCTGTCTTGTCCTTAATCCATCCCTGAGCTCCTGCCACGGTGCTTTGGGCAAACAAAGGAGGCTTCCCACTGACAGCTTGGTCTGATTCTGGCTCTTGAGCCCCCTTGCTGTCTCCTTTCGTGCTTTTTCTGCTTCCCTGAGTCACCAGCTGACAGTGGAGCCCACTGGTTTTACTCTGCAGAAAGACACATCCCAAGCTCCAGAGTCACAGCTCGAGCCAAACCTCTCCAGCCTCTGGAGTCTCTGGAATTCAGAGTTTAGGCCTCTCATGAGGGAGGGTTGGGAGCTCTGGGATTTGAGTCTCCATTTTTTGGGGTGGCTTCTCAAAAGGCGCTGCTGATTTCTCTCACCTGCCATAGAAAGGGAAGAAAAATATTCCCAGCTCTGGAGGCTTCTCAGCTTTTGCATTCCTGCTTCTCTCACCTCCTTAAAGGAGGAGGGTGAGTGAGTGGAACAGGAAACTCTCAGACAGCTGTGATTTTTCACCAGAACCTGACAAAATGCCTGAGCTCGGCAGCTGCACTTTGAGGTGGGTCATTAAAATGACACAGCAGCTCGGCTGGGCTGCAGGGGAGCAGGGAGGGTTTGGAGAGCAGGGCTGGGGGAAGCCCCTGCTCTGAAAGAACTGGGGAGAGGAAAACAAACAAACAAACAAACAAACAAAAAAAAACCAAACAAAAAACAAAACAACAACAACAACAAAAAAAACAACCAAAAAACTAACCAAAACAAAACAAACAAAAACCCCAAAACAAAACAAAAAAACCCTCTGGAAACACTGACTGGAGATATGAAAAATATTCCTGTAAAGTCTGATCCAGTCCCCATCTGGAGCTGCTGTGGTTTTCCCCCCTGGTGTGGGAGCAGGGTAAGGGGTCACCTGGGGAAGAGTTTGGTTTCCTTGGCTGGCCTCGTGCTTCTCCTGCTCTATCTGAGGAGCCCAGGCCAGGCGAGGAAGGAATTCTTGATTTGATTCTGCTTTGCTCCATCCCCCAAACGCCACATCAGCAGCAAACTGCAGGATGACCTCAATGAGGAACAGATTGTCCCCTGGCCTGCCTCCATCTCGCTGCCTGTGGGGACATCAGCCTTGAGCTGGGGAGAGAGAGATGAGGGAGGCTGGACTGGCTCCAGGAGCCACGCGTCAGGATAATATCACCAGGGAGCTGGAGCAGGGTTTGGGATTACAGCAGGATTTGGGAGCTGGAAAAGGGTTTGGGATTACAGCGGGGTTTGGGGGCTGGAAAAAGGTTTGGGATTACAGCAGGGTTTGGGATTACAGCAGGGTTTAGGAGCTGGAAAAGGGTTTGGGATTACAGCAGGGTTTGGGGGCTGCAAAAGGGTTTGGGATTACAACAGGGTTTGGGATTACAGCAGGGTTTGGGAGCTGGAACAGGGTTTAGGAATTACAGAGGGGTTTGGGAGTTAAGGCAGGTTTGGGAACAGCAGAAGGATTTGGGAGCTGGAGAAAGGTTTGGGAACAGGAGTGGGGTTTGGGAGCTTCAGCGGGGTTTGGGAATAGGAGCAGGGTTTGGGAGAAGGAGCAGAGTTTGGGAGCAGCAGCAGAGTTTGGGAGAAGGAGCAGGGCTTGTGAGGTGCAGGAGGGTTTGGGAACAGGAGCAGGATTTGGGAATCACAGCAGGGTTTGGGAATCACAGCAGGGTTTAGGATCAGGAGCAGGATTTGGGAACAGGAGCAGGATTTGGGAATCACAGCAGGGTTTAGGATCAGGAGCAGGATTTGGGAACAGGAGCAGGATTTGGGAATGACAGCAGGGTTTGGGAACTTTAGCAGGGTTTGTGAGCTGCAGCAGGGACTTCAGGAACTGGCACAGGAGGAGTTTTATTCCACCACCTCCAACCTGACAGCTCCCTGGCAGCACCCAGCAGGGATTTCCACCCAGGGTTAGCCCAGAGCTGTTCCTGAGGAGCAGCAGCGCGGTGCCCCGGCCCTGAGGTGCTCTCCCTGTGCCCCTGTCCCCTCCTGCAGCCCCCAGCGAGGCTGCAGGGACAGCACAGAGCAGCGATCGCGCCCGCAGGGCTCCTGCTGGCTGGGCAGCAGCACAGCTATCTCCGTGTCCGTCCGTCTGGCTGGCTGTCCGCAGGCACTCAGCAGAGAACAGCAGAAATTCTCAGCAGGAAACTCCTTCAAACACATGATGAAAAGCTTTCAAGAACCCTCGCAGCGTTTTATCCAATTTCTCAACAGAAAATGCAACTCCACAGAAAATGCAGCAGCAGCGAGTCGTTGTCCAAGATGCAAAAAAAGGGGAACACAATGCAAATCAATGTTATTCCAAATGTGATATAGATGGAAATCTTTTACCATGAAAAATGCTTCCCAGGGATGGAAACCAGAGTGTAAAGATAAAAGTATTAGTAATGATTTAACTACCCAAAATGTGTCTGCAAAACAAAGCATTTGGGAAATGCCAGTCGGATTCTGTCTGCAGGGTCATCCCTGCAGATGGAATCCCATCTCTGCTGATGCATCCCATCCCCTCTGATGGGATTTCCAGCCCTCCTGGGGATCCCTGCTCAGTCCAGGGCTGGCCCCGCTGTGTTTGCCCTCAGTGTGTGCCCAGAGCCAGGCGCTGCCCCTGTGCCCGCAGGGACCCTTCCCCCACACCTGATCCCGGGGTAAAACCCCCCTGTGGTGGGAATCCTGTCCCAGAAGGACAATCCCAGGAGAGTTTATCCCACTACATCAGAGGCTTTTTGCTGTTCCCACATAATTGAGGAATTATGGAAAAGCAGGAGGCTCTGCTGTGCCACTCTGGCAGTCTGGGTCTGGTGTGGAACAACGCTCGGGCACCTACTGCCCAATTTCCAGCTGCTTCCCAATTTCCAGCTGTTTCCCAATTTCCAGCTGCTTCCCAATTTCCAGCTCACTCATTCATTCCAAGAGTCCCATCTCATTCCTCCCAGCCTGAGTCAGGCTGGGATTTGGGGGATGCTGATTCCAGGAAATGAGTTCTGGGAGGAATCTTAAATCAGAGACAGGATGGCAAAAGTGCTGACTCTGTCCTGGTCATCTCCAGCTGTTCGTTTCAAGCTGATCCCAATGATTTGATGAGAAGAAAATAATAATAATAATAATAATAATAATAATAATAATAATCATCATCATCATCATCATCATCATCATCATCATCATCATCACATAACATCACATAATATCACATAACATAACTAACATATATCATACATAATTTACAAAACTATTTCCAATTAATTTTAAGACCCCCATTGACACAAATGCTGTCTCCAGGTGTCCATCTGTCCATAAATAAACTAAATTGACATTTTGGTTAACTTGGGTTTGTTTTTTGGGCTTTTTTGTTTTGTTTTGTTTTGTTTTGTTTTGGGGTTTGTTTTTTTTTTTTTTTTTTTTGGGGGTTTGTTTTGTTTTTTTTGTTTGACTCAGTGGCTGCTGAATCCTCCCTTAACACTTCAGGAAAGCACAGGAAATATTCCCACATAAATCTACCAGAAAAATATTTGCATTTTCCTCTAGGCTGATTTTTGAACATAAATTGTTGGGGTTGGGGGTTTGGGGAGGGGGGTTGCTGCTTCCCAGTGAGTTTCCACAAAATTGATATTTTCTTTTGCTCTGGAAAAAAAAAAAAAGAAATTCAGGCCACTGCAGATGCTCAAATGCCAAATGACTTTCAAGCATGAGAAAATGTTGGAATTGCAAGAATAAAACATATGGCACTTTGGAGGAAGATTGGAAGGGAAAAGCACAATTGTAAAGCTGAACTGAGGGGGTTTTATTATTCAGAATGAAAATACTTTATTTTTGCTAAAGGCAGCCAGAATTTTAAGCAGACCTGGTTATTTTCTGGAATTGATTTTTTTTTTTTTTTCCCCAAAAGACAAACAGCTTTATTGATTGTGATTATTTGGATTGTGGCTGGATTAGGTCAATTATTGCATCACTTCAGTGAAGAAAAAAGAGAAAAAATACCTTTAGGAACTTATTTTATGTGCAAGTGGAGGAAAATGGAAACTAAAAATGAGATTTTTCCAGTCTAAGGCAAAAATAGTCCCCACTGTGTCTGCTTGTCTCCGACAGCAGATTTGGGACAGTTCTGCCTTTAAACAGGAGGTGAAGGGGGCTGGAGAAAATCCCCAAATCCTTCATTTTCTTGTTGTTTCACTGCACCCAGGAAAATTCGGGTTGGGAATGAGTAGGGGGGAAATGTCAGGGCTGTGCTGGCTGAGTTCTCCTGAGCTCCCACAAATTCCTGCTTGGCTGAGGATCCCCCAAAGCTCCCAGGACCTTGGGCTGGAGGATTCTGTGCTTCCCCTGGCATTATTTTCACCATTTACCCCACGAAACCATCCCCATTTCGCTGCCTTGCCCTGTGAAATGTGGCTCAGGATAAAATGGGATTCAGAGCTGTGGGGAAGAGGAGCTTCCCTGACCCTTTGTGCAACCTCATTAACCTTGGTTGATTCTTGGTGTTTTTATTGCTCATAAACCTCTGCTGGTCCCTCCTCTCCTCTTCTGTGGGCCGTGATTCTTCTCGAAATGTCCATTTTATAAATCATTTTAATTAATTTTAGATCATCCTGCTGTATTTATAGCACTTGATTTAGGGTTCAGATTGCTTCCGTTACATCTTCTATATTGCTTTGATTTTATTTATGGTGTTTCTGGTGCATTTGCTTTGCTTTCCTTAGATGGATATCGTTTTGGCTGGATTTACAGTGTATTTCTCCTGTTAGATTTATATCACTTTAATTAGATTTATATCCTTTTAGAATTTGAGGGCTTCACTGAGATTTATAATATCTCTCGCACCAGGCTTGCCTCGCACGGAAAATTCACATCCTTTTTGTTTTAAAGGATATTAACTCCACACTGGCATTGCTTTATCTGCTCTTTGGTCAGCCTCCCAATTAAAAATTCACCACTTGGAGTTATTTTCCCCCTTTAATTTCCACAGGAATCATTCCAGCCTCAACTGTGCTGGTTTAAAGGAACCTCTCCCAAGGCAGCAGCAGCAGGGGCGTGGTGGGGAGCATCTCCCTGCCTGGATTCCTCAGGACTGGGGGGACACTTGCAGAGGCACCACTTTGATTCATGGAATGGTTTGGGTTGGAAGAGACATGAAAGCTCCTTCCCCCCATGCAGGCTGGCCCTGGGGGATGTTATTTCAGATGCTCCCAGCAGGAGATTTGGTTGTTTTCATGGGAACATGTGATCCAGGGCTCAGAGCAGTTGCTGCTCCCAGGCCTTGCCCGTTTTTATCTCCAAACACGCTGAGGGCACGAGCTGATGGCCTTTAATGAACTCTGACTTCCTGGATTGCTTCATTCCCAAAACCAGCACGGAGCTTTCTGCGTGCCCAGGGGTTTCCACTCCCCCAGCTGTGGCACTGGGGCTGGGCTGTGGGAGATACCTGCAGAGCTTTCCACCTTTCCAAAAACTTCCCAAACCTTTCCATCCCTGGAAACGGCTGGGAGGTTTTCCCTCTGCCCACTGAGGGCAGCTTTCACAGGATCCCAGAACGGTTTGGGTTGCAAGGGACATTAAAACTCATTTTGTCCCATGAGCAGGGACATTTCCACTAAAGCAGGCTGCTCCAAACCCTGGCTTTGAACACTTCCAGGCATGGGGGCAGTTTCAGAAGACTTTTTTTCAGTGGGGTTTAATGGGATTCCTGTATTCCTGCAGCATTTGAAAGCCACACAGGCCAAGAGCTGAGTCCAGGAAAGGAAAAGACAAAAAAAATTTCATCTCCCAATGTCTTCATCATGCCCTGTTCTCCTTTTTCTCTCTCTGGCCTCCCCCTCTTTGTGTTTATTCCCTCTGTGAGCAGGACAGGGGCAGGAGGGAGGGGAGGAATGTGGTGCAGAGATCCTGCTGCCGGGTGCTTGCATCCAGATGTTAAGGGAAGGAGCAGGGCTGTGGGAGCAGGACAGAAAAGGGCTGGAGCAGGGAAATAAGGAACACCAAGCCTGACTTAAACACAAAGGGAATGGGAATTCGGCCCTTCAGGTACAACTTCTGCCTTTAGCAGAGGGCAGGAGAGCAAAAGGAGCACCTGCCCAAATCTCCGGTGACACATGAGGCATCCACAGAGGAGCTTTTATTCATGTAAAGGGAGATGTTTCCAATAATTTCCTCGTACTTCCCAAATCCACACCATCAGTGGGAACTCTGAAGTGTCTCCTGGCAGACCAGACCCTTCCAGCTCTCTTGGCCTTGCTCAGAAAGGGCAGCCCAGTCCTGGCTGGGTGATCTCCACCAGCTCCCACAGCTCAGGGTTTCTCTTTTATGGCTTCGAGGGATCCTCACCTGGATTGTGTGGTGTGCCTTCAGAAGGATTATTTTGTGGCATTCCCCTCCTCCACCAAACACCAGGTTTGTGCTCTTGAGCCCCTTCTCATTAACTGATCCAGGAGAAAAGGGGCAGAACCCCTCCTGCACACCCCAAGAGCCTCCCCCACTGCTGCCCTTCCCCTCCTGCCCTTCCCACCCTCCCTGCAGCTGCACCAAGGTGTGGAATCCCAATTAACGTGCGTCTAATCAGGACAGCATCTCTGGACAAGCATCTGCAGCAGCTTTAAAGCGCTCAAACAACTTCCCAGTGCTCTGCCACCGGGGCCTGCTCATTTAATTACACCCAGGCTGCTGCACTGCTCAGCCCCTTAATTGCCCAGGACAGAGAATAGGGTGGTAACCAGGTCAGAGCCAGGAGATGCTGGGCATTGTTCTAAGCCACTAGAGCTGTTTTTCACCCCCGTTCAGAAGCTTGGTTTATGTAATTGCCAAGGAAAGGAGGGCATTCAGGAGGGGCAGCAGGGAACGCTCCGAAGGGAGGCGGAATCGCTTTTAATTAATGAGAAATGACTCGAAGCCTGATTGCTTTCTGAAACAGTAAGATCTCCACTGAACTCCACAACACAAATCCTTTCCCAGGGCTTCAGATCAAGCCATAGGTCCTTGGCAGTAATATTCCTGATAATAGCTGGGATTTAGTCTACAAGTTGGGGGACCAGGAGAGTGAAAAAAAAAAAATCCAATTAACTCTCCCTGAGCTCTTTCAGTTCTGTAGTGCTGGGAACAATGGCAAATAGCTGGGTTTTGTGTGTTCAGCTCCCCAAAATACTTGCCCTGATTGAATCCTTCAAAAAGCACTGATGGTTCTTTCGTGTAGTTTTAAAAGTGGTTTGGCACGAAAAATGAAGGGTGGGAGATTAAAGAGCTCAAATCAGAATGTTTGGGTCAGACCCCTGACCTCAGTTACACCAACTGGAGTTGGGATCAACACCATAGTAAACAAAATTAAAAACTTGGGCACTGAGCAGGCAGCAAAACTTGTTCTTGGTGGATTTTAATTTGGAAGACTTCAGATCTGAGTGGGGTTTGCAGAGCACAACCAAAAGTCTGGGTTTCCTCCCCCTTGACTTCACATTCCTGCCCTGAACTCCATCTGTGCAAGCAGTTACCAGAGTGCTGCAAGGAGCTCTGAGCTCTCCTCAGTGCAGGGAAATAAACCTGCTGGGGCCAGGGCAGGGGACAGAAAACCATGGTGACCCCTCCACTCAGCTCCATCCTGCTCCCCAGCTCCAGCAGGGCCAGGATTTTTGCTGCTTGCCAAATTTGTGGGTGCTCTGGTCTGTTCTGAGGCTGCTGTTGAACATCTGGCAGGGACAGACCAGGGGGGTGCAGCAGCTCTGGTGCTGCCCCATCCCTCTCCTCCACGCCCTGACCAAGGCAGGGTGCTGTGCACAGCTCATTAGACACAGCCTAATTAATCACCTGGCAGGAGGAGGGTTTAGGCTGGATGTTTAAGGCTCCTTGTTGCTCTTAGAGTAGAGCTGTGCTGGCTGTGTCCCTGCCCCGAGAGCCAGAGCAGCTCCTGCACGAATTTGTGCCCATGGTGCCCGAGGCAAAGGCGACTTGGGATGGCAAAGGGGCCTTTTTGAAGAAGCAGAGGCACTTTGGAGGACCTGGAGCCTCTCGGGAAGCACGGAGTGGTTGATTCAGCACTCCGAGGGGAAGCAGAGGGGTGAAGCTGTTCCTGCAGCAGCAGAGCCGTGTGGTTCTGTGGCACCTGGCAGAGCTGTGGGGCTGCACCTGCCCCAGATCCCCCTGCAGCCCCCCCGGACCGGCAGGGCAGGGGATGGGAGGGGATTTTTTGCCTTTTTCTTCCCCATTTTTCAGCCTCCCCCAGCGCAGAGCCACCCAGATCGTTTCTCAGAATGAGCAGCTGGTTCACAACAAACATCCTCCCTCTTTGATGTGTTCTTGTGGTGGTTGGGATACTTTGGTTTCATGCTCATCATAAAGCAAACTGGCCAGGGAGCTTTACTGTAAGCTGATGAGAAAGTGGCAGCAATTATTGCTCTCTCCTCCATGGGAGGGAAGCTTTGGATGGTAATGGCCTCTGGAGTATAGGCTGATTACTCACTTTGGGGTGAAACTGCAAAGGGAAAAGCCCTTCACTTTCTTTGCTCTTAAAAGCTCCTGAGCTCAGGATGTTGGGCATCCTGACTGCATAAAAGAGATTTGGATTAAGAGGGGAAAGCATGATTTATTTTATTTTATTTTATTTTATTTTATTTTATTTTGATTATTTGATTTTCTTTTTTATTATTTATTTTATTTAATTTTTATTTTATTTTGATTATTTGTTTTATTTATTTTTCAGTTGTATTTATTTTATTTTTATTATTTACTTTATTTATTTTTGTTTTTTGGATTAAGACGGGAAAGGATGATTTATTTTATTACTTTATTTTATTTTAGTATTTTATTTTATTTTGATTATTTTATTTTATTTTGATTATTTATTTTATTTATTTTTCTTTTTTTTAATTTTTTGGATTAAGAGGGGAAAGGATTATTTTATTTTATTTTATTTTATTTTATTTTATTTTATTTTATTTTATTTTTTATTTTGATATTTTATTTTATTTTCATGGTTTTATTTTATTTTGGTTCTTTATTTTACTTTATTTTTTATTTTTATTTATTTTATTTTGATTATTTCGATTATTTTATTTATTTATTTTATTTTATTTTATGGAGGGCTACAACACCACACAGGTCCAAGGCATTCCTGACGGGAGAAGATGCTGCAGCTATTTCTGCACCACCCATGGCAGCAGTCACAACAAGTGGGTGGCAAGCAGTGAAGACGAGGTGGCTACAAACATTTTGGAAAATCTGCATGCAGGGAAGGCTCTGGCAGGCAGAGCTCCGTGTGGGTGCTGCAGCACCTCTCTCACCCTCTGCTCTGGTTTCCCCTCGCTTGCCAGGGCTCTCTGAGCACACCTTTGAGCCCAGACTTGGTGGGCATTGATCCCTTCGTGGTGCCAGCGCGACACAGAGCTTCTGTAAACAAAGCTCTGAGGTGAGGAAGAGGCAGATTTGTGAGGAAGATTTGTAGCTCGGCCAAATCCCCGTGGTTTTCCCCGGGGATGACGGAGGCACCGAGGCAAGCCCTGGGTCAGATTGCACTTCCCTGCTCCCACGCACTGGGACTTCACAGCAGAGCTCAGCTGGGATTTTAGCAGCACATTTTTTTTTCCCCTTAACCTCGTGGCTGAGGTATTTTAATGGAAGTTTTCTCCCGGTAAAAAGCTGCAATGCGCTCACATACCAGAAAATCTTGGCCCAGATCGTTAACACTCAGCCAGACTGAGCCTGCAAGGGGAACATTGAGCTGTGGGGAATGTTTCACCTTCCCTGGGCTGCAGGAAAGATTCCATCCACGCAGCTGCCCCACAGCAGCAAACAGCACAGGTACAAAGGCAGTAAAGCCTTGGTTTGGCCACTCAGACCTGTCCCAAAGTCCTGGAGCTGCACTTGCTCTTCAGGAATTCTCTTCACTGTCACCTGCTGACCACTCTGTCCCTTGGCAGCTTCCAGTCCCTTTCAAATCTCAGCAAAGCTGTCCCTCCTGTGCTCCCTGATTGGTTTTCTGCTCCCTGCTACCTCCCAAACAGCTCCTTGCTCTTTAATTCTGTTTCCTGCCAGTATTTTTAATCCCCTGTCTGTGTTTCTTATCTGTGCATCCATTCATTTCTGGGACTGGGATCAAACCCACCGTTCCCAGGTCAGAATTGCAATCTGCAGGAGCGCTCCAGCATTCCTGGCAAGCTGCTGAGCCCCGGGAAGAGCTCCCTGAGCCAAACTGCTGATTTCCTCTGCTCTAGAAGCCTCCAGGAGGAAAATAACACCACGAGCTCCAGGCAGCTGGGCTGCAGCAGCACAGGAGGGACGGTCCCAAATCACCTCTCACACCCCAGGATCCAGGGCTCAGGTAAAACCTGAATTAGCCCCAGTGCCACAGGGATGTGGATTCCAGATTTGGGATGAGAGGAACGCTCTGGACTGGAGGTCCTCTAAGGGTTGTTTGTGCCCAATGACCTCATGGCTCTTCCCTCCAGCCCCTGCTGGGATCCTTCTGGTTTTTTGCATAATCTCCTCTGAATAAATTCGCTGTGTGAGTGGGGCCTTCTCCTTTTGCAGCTTTTGTCATGAGGATCTTTCTGTGGTTCCTACCTTATGGGCCCTCCCTCTCTTTTTGTATCAGAGCTGAGCCATTGCTCTCCTCCCTCCTTTGCACCTCTTATTCCTTCTCTTATTTTTAGCACTGCTATTGTCCTGAAAAACGTTTAAAGGAGCCAATTTTGCATGAGGGGAGCTGTGAAAATTTAGGGTTAAAGCTTGTGTGAGGTCACACAAAAAGCACTATTTGGACAAGAGTGATTTCCCTGCCTGGAAGCGTGGCTTTAAATGGTTCTTTCCATTTATTTCTGTGCTCCTCCTCACAAAGCTCTTTCTCCGAGGCCCTGATCCTGCTGCCACAGTGACCTTTGTGTTTGCAGAGAGACCTTTTGAAATCAAAGGGGCCCTTCAGCAGCATCTGCCCATCTGGAAATGATCACAGAACCGAGAAGGTGAAGGGCAGATTGGGGGCGTTTGGAGAGCGAGCTGAAGGCTCTGAAGTAACACAGGTCCCTCTTTTCTGGGAGAGAGACTCTGAAGGTGTCCCAGGTACAATCTCAGGTGTACAAATGCCTCCAGCGTGGCTCACACCAGACCTGTGGCACTGGGAGCCTGAGGAATCACATCAGTATCATTTGACTTGCAGCAAGAGCACGTTCAGAAAACTTCGAGTGTATTTCACTGTGGCTGCCCCATCCCTGGAGGTGTTCAAGGCTGGCTTGGACGGAGCTCTGAGCAACCTGGGCTTGTGGAAGGTGTCCCCAGGATAGAGGTGGAACTTTAGGTGATCTCTAAGGCCCCTTCCAACCCAAACCATTCCGTGATTCCATGACCGGAGCTGGGCTTTGCCCGAACGCTGCCCTCCCTTCTCCTTTCCAGCTGCACTTTGCAGGCAAAAATCACAGCAGGGATGTGGGAGAGCCACGGGGAGGGCAGGAACAGAACCTCCCTCGGAGCCAGGGCTGCAGGAGATGGATCCCCGTGTGCGGGGTGGGGTCCTGGGTGATGGACCCGTGTGCAGGGCGGGGTTCTGCATGGGAGATCCGCATGTGCAGGGCTGCAGATGATGGATCCATGGGGTTGGGGCTCTGGATGGATCCCTGTGCACATCCAGGGCTCTGTTTGATGGATCCATGTGCCCAGCCTGGGCTGTGTTTGATGGACCCATGTGCCCAGCCTGGGCTGTGTTTGATGGATCCACGTGCCCAGCCTGGGCTGTGTTTGATGGATCCATGTGTGCATCCAGGGCTGTGTTTGATGGATCCATGTGCACATCCAGGGCTGTGTTTGATGGATCCATGTGCCCAGCCTGGGCTGTGTTTGATGGATCCATGTGCCCAGCCTGGGCTGTGTTTGATGGATCCATGTGTGCATCCAGGGCTGTGTTTGATGGATCCATGTGCACATCCAGGGCTGTGTTTGATGGATCCATGTGTGCATCCAGGGCTGTGTTTGATGGATCCATGTGCACATCCAGGGCTGTGTTTGATGGATCCATGTGCACATCCAGGGCTGTGTTTGATGGATCCATGTGCCCAGCCTGGGCTGTGTTTGATGGATCCATGTGTGCATCCAGGGCTGTGTTTGATGGATCCATGTGCCCAGCCTGGGCTGTGTTTGATGGATCCATGTGTGCATCCAGGGCTGTGTTTGATGGATCCATGTGCACATCCAGGGCTGTGTTTGATGGATCCATGTGTGCATCCAGGGCTGTGTTTGATGGATCCATGTGCCCAGCCTGGGCTGTGTTTGATGGATCCATGTGCCCAGCCTGGGCTGTGTTTGATGGATCCACGTGCCCAGCCTGGGCTGTGTTTGATGGATCCATGTGCCCAGCCTGGGCTGTGTTTGATGGATCCATGTGCCCAGCCTGGGCTGTGTTTGATGGATCCATGTGCCCAGCCTGGGCTGTGTTTGATGGATCCATGTGCCCAGCCTGGGCTGTGTTTGATGGATCCATGTGCCCAGCCTGGGCTGTGTTTGATGGATCCCTGTGCACATCCAGGGCTCTGTTTGATGGATCCATGTGCCCAGCCTGGGCTGTGTTTGATGGATCCATGTGCCCAGCCTGGGCTGTGTTTGATGGATCCATGTGTGCATCCAGGGCTGTGTTTGATGGATCCATGTGCACATCCAGGGCTGTGTTTGATGGATCCATGTGCACATCCAGGGCTGTGTTCGATGGATCCATGTGCACATCCAGGGCTGTATTTGATGGATCCATGTGCCCAGCCTGGGCTGTGTTTGATGGATCCATGTGCCCAGCCTGGGCTGTGTTTGATGGATCCATGTGCCCAGCCTGGGCTGTGTTTGATGGATCCATGTGCACATCCAGGGCTGTGTTTGATGGATCCCTGTGCCCAGCCTGGGCTCTGGCTGATGGATCCCTGTGCGCAGCCCGGGCTCGGCCGCCGCTCGCCGCTCCCCCGCCCGGCCCGGCGCTGTTTCTTTAACGACGGGGCGGGCGCTGCTCGGCGGGGCCGTCCCGGGTCCAGGGGGGAAGTGACGGGCGGGGGGCGAGGGCAGAGCCCGCGCGGGGAGGGAGTGAGGCACGGCCGGAGCGAGCGAGCGGGCGCTGAATGAGCCGGGCGAACGAGCCACCCCCGCGGGGCCGGGGGCGCGGCGGGGCCGCCTTCCCCCGCCGCCTTCCGCGCTCCGCCCGCGCCCCCCGCCCCATGCGCGCCCTGCCCTGAGCCCGGGGCGCGGGGGGATGCGCGGCCCGCGGCCGCGGCTGCCGGCGCTGCCCGCGCTGCTGTGGCTGGCGCTGGCCCCGCTGCCCGGCCCCGCGGCGCGGGCAGAGCTGCGGGTGCGGGTGCGGCTGCCCGGCGGGCAGGTGACGGAGGAGAGCCTGCAGGCCGACAGCGGGGCCGACTGCGTCAGCCTGGAGCTAAGGGCGGCCGACGGAGCCCTCGTCACGCTCACGGCGGATTTCAGACAGGTACGGGGCGGGGGAGAGCATCTCCGGGGGGTTCGGGCAGGGAGAGAGCCGGGGAGAGCATCCCCCAGGAGTTCAGAACGGTATGGAGCGAGGAGAGCATCCCCGGGGGGTTCGAGCAGGGAGCGAGCTGGGGAGAGCATCCCCGGGGGTTTCGGGTAAGAACGGAACCGGGAGAGCATCCCCGGGGGTTTCGGGTAAGAACGGAACCGGGAGAGCATCCCCGGGGGTTTCGGGTAAGAACGGAACCGGGAGAGCATCCCCGGGGGTTTCGGGTAAGAACGGAACCGGGAGAGCATCCCCGGGTGCCGCGGGGTCCCGCGGCGATTCCCGGCGGGGCTGGAGGAGGGTAAAGGCTGCGGGATGGGAGCGCTGGCCCCTGGCACGTCGCGGGAGGGTCTGGTCAGGGCTTTTTGTGCACTCCATGAGTGCTTTTTGTGGGATGAGCGCTGCGGGTGGCGATCCTTCCCGTCCTCCTTCCAGATCCGAGTCCATCCCAACTCGGAAGCTGGAGAATCTTGACTGGGTGTCCGGGAGCCAGAACTGTTCCAGAGGCATGGAAGGACCCTCGGAATGCCGAGGGAAAAGTCCATCCATCCTCTCGTACCGTCGGGGGCTTTGTTTGAGCTCTCCGGCACAGCTCCAGGACAGTGATCCAGGCTTGCTGTCCCCACCGGTGTCACACCTGTGCCCGGGGCTGCCTCCACGCTGGAAACAGCGGGTGAAAGATCCCAGCGGGGACGGGCAGCAGTTTTCCAGCTGAGTCCAGCAGCTCTGATGCTCCTGCCTGAGCTGTGAGCAGCACAGTTTTGCACAATTCTTCAGAGTTTTGCACAATTCCTCAGAGTTTTGCGTGGCAGGCTCAGCACAGCCAGGCAGGGAGCAGGGGCAGGGCTGGGCTGGGGAGATCTCGGGTTCCTGGCTCCGGGGTGGGTGTCCATGCCCTGCTGCAGCTCTGGGATATCCCTCTCCACGATGCCATGGGGTACAGTTAATTCCTCAGGTGGGCTCCTGCTGTCTTTGGGGGCTCGTGGGTGGTGTGGGACGTGTTTGACTGGCAGCTGTCAGTTCTGACTGCAGCCCTGCTGTACAGCACCCTCTGCTCCCAGCCCGGAGTCAGGGAGGTGATGCTGCTGAGCCCCAAATCCCACATGTCTCATGGGCATGGGGATGCCAAGCCTGGCTGGATGCAGGGAGCTTCCCACTGCAGTTTGCCCGGGGTGGCAGGGCTGTGTTATCTCATTCCAACCCCCCTGTCCTGGCTCTTTGCTCAGGTGGACTTTGCTTTGCAGCAGGAGGAAGCCCAGACCCATGAGATAGGAAGGTGCTGTGTGTCAGCCTGCTGTGAACCTTGGAGCCTTTTTGCCAGGAATTGTTCTGGTGCCTCTTTCCCTTTCAGTCTCAGTCTCCCTGCAAGCCCCTCAGATGTCCCTTTTCCTCCCTGAGTTGCCAGCAGAAGCCATGGTGATTTTGGAAGTTTCAAATGCTCCTGCACGTGTGCAGAGAGGCAGCCCTGTGATTCCTGTTAAAGAAAATATTAAATAATTGCAAGCCATGGCACAGCAGGGAGGTTAGGAAGGGCTCTAAAGCCTGCAAATTGCAAACTTGCACATTCCCAGGCGAGGGAAATCCAAACTCACTACAGATCCTCTAGGCAGGTTCCTTTGGGAACCTGGGATGTGACCTGTGCTGAGCTGGTGATTTTTTTCAGCATTTTTCACTTGCTTCAGCTCTTCCTGAGAGCTCAGAGCTCACCCACAAACCCGACTGAGTGCGTGTTACATCTTCCCTCCCTCCCATCCTTATTAGAGCTGAGTTTCTCCTGGGTTGGAGTTCTCTGGAGGTGTTTTGGGTCCATAGGTTAAATCCTGAGCTCCACAGCCCCTGCTGCAAGTGATGGTCCCTGGAGGGCTTTGCAAGCATCCGACTTGCAGAAGTGCATTCCTAATCCTCAGTTTTAGGGCAGCTGGGGCCTGACTCTGTCTGCTCCGTGGATTTGCTGGAAAATAGCTGGGAAAAGCCAGGGAAACATAAAGGAGCAGGGAGCTGGCTTTGTGGTGAGGTGAGTAATGTGTGAGCAGGCAGCAGCCTGGCCGGGCTTCCCCCTCTGACCTGCTCCAGCTGCACCCAGACAGTTCCCTGTTCTGCCCTGCTGCTCCCCTCCCCGAAATTACACAACTTCTCCCTGCACTGGAGGTCGTGGGGTTCTGAGTGTTCCCAAAAGCAGCTGGGGCTGTTGTCTGCTGCCCTTGAGCCTGATGATGTGGCCAGGATGCTGGGGTTTTTCCACAAATGATTTTTCCATTCCTCTGGCTTAAACTGCAGGGGGTTCGTCCAAAGTCAGGGGTTTATTTACTATTTTTTTATTATTATTTTTTTCCCCTCTGCTGGCAATTTGTGGTTGCCAGACCAGGGGCTGGAGAAGAAAGGAGCTAAATGAGATCATTGTTCGTTGCTTTGCTCTGACACTGGTGGGACTTGAGCAGTGCCTGGGGCTTCCACAGGGCTGGGATTTTCCTTGCCCTTCCATCCCTGCCTGGAGGAGCTGTGTCCTCAGAGCACTCCAGGTTATTTTCTCTTTGGTGCAGCACAAACTGGGCAGCGCGAGTCCAAACTGGGACTCGATGTTTTCTGGGCAGAGCAGGGGTGACCCTTTCTTTTCTTGCAGTTTGAAAGAAGGGAATGAAAACGCTTCTTTTTCTGTGGTCAGGCATAAAATGTATTGCAAAAAATAATGAGGGGGCTCAGCGACCCTGAGTGCTGTGTGTGATTGGAGTGGAGTGACGTTGCCAGTTGTTAAACACAGCCTGAGAACAAAGTGGGTGGGTTTATTTCAAGGTCAGCACAAAGATAGAGAGAAGTTTCTCTTCTCTTTCCATTGCTGGAAAAGTTGGGCTTGGAAACACAAGGGAGGAAGCCTGGGTAGTGTTTTAACCCTTGCACTGCCAGTCCTTTCAGTGTTGATAAAGCTGTTGTGTGATGTTTTTTGGGGTGGTGGTGTCAGAATTTCCTCATGCCGGGGGGCCACGTGTTAGGTGACAAATCACCAGGTGGCACGGGAAAGCATCTGACCACAGATTTTATCTGTGTGGTTTGGAGAGCAGATTCTTCTCTGAACACATACCAAAAGTACGAAATGAGGGACATTCAGGAGTCTTTGGGAGGGGTCATTAAAACACCCTGGTGTTTGTTACTGTGTAGAATCATATTTTTTGCTCAGAAAATGTGCTTTTTATTCCCCCTCTCCCAGCACATCCTTGATTTGCCTTTATGGATACCTGAATATAAGAGGCAGCACACCCAAAATCTCCATTCCAGCCATTTCCAGAGACAGAGGGGTTAAAAACCATAATCCCCACCCATTCAGGGTAGCTCAGCTGGCTGGACCCCTGGTGTGGATGCAGCACTGAGTTCCCTGTGCAGTGCAAACTCATGGAATTGCGGCCAGCTGTGCTCCATCCCTGGGGCAAAGGCTGCTGACAGCGAGCAGGATTGGGCCCAGCAGTGCTGGTGTCACCCCCTGTCCCAAAAGACAAAACTGGGTCCCCACAGCAGCACTGATGTCCTTAGGGGAGAGAAATTTGGCAGGAAAGCTGCATGGGCTGCAGGGAGGAAGGCACTGAAATGATTTATTTCCCTGGGAACTGGTTTGCTCCACTCAACGTGGAATCGTTGCTGGGCTGGGAGCTGGACCACACAGGCTTGTAAATCCCTGCTGGAAAAAACCCCAAGCCGGGGGGGCTGAGCTGCTCTCACCCCGCAGATGACAGCCTCTGGCTGAGGACAGGCTGGGGAGGGAAGAGGTTGGATGATTTCCTTGGAAGTGCCTTGGGTAGGGACAGGCAACAGGGGGATTTTGGGAGTGGGAGCACTGTGCTGCAGCAGTGGGATTTTGGGAGCACTGATTTCCATAGTGCAACAGCGGGATTTTGGGAGCACTGATTTCTGTGCTGCCACAGTGGGATTTTGGGAGCACTGATTTCTGTGCTGTAACAATGGGATTTTGGGAGCGCCAATTTCTGTGCCACAACATTGGGATTTTGGGAGCACTGATTTCTGTGCCACAACAGTGGGATTTTGGAAGTGGGAGCACTGATTTCTGTGCTGTAACAATGGGATTTTGGGAGCGCTGATTTCTGTGCCACAGCAGTGGGATTTTGGGAGCACTGATTTCCCTGCTGCCACAGTGGGATTTTGGGAGCACTGATGATTTCCCTGCTGCCACAGTGGGATTTTGGGAGCGCCAATTTCCCTGCTGCCTTGAGGAGCTGCTGTGGCCTTGCTGCAGGGCTGCTTGTCCCCAGCAGTGTTTGTCACCCAAACCCCAGCTGTCACTGCTGTCACTGCCCCACTCAGGGCCGGGGGTTCCCCACGGCCCCAGCCTGAGTTCATGCGGAGAGTCCCCGCTCTGCTCTGCTCTGCTGGGACTTGTTCCCTGCTGGGAAATTCTGCAGGAACCCGGAGTTAAAGGTGCTGCTTGCTGCCTTGGCTGGGTACCCACCTTGGCACTGATTCCCTGCTTTTCCTGCCGGGAAAGAGGTGAGGAGGGTGGGGAGGGGACGGTGCTCTCCGAGGGGGGAAAGCTTTGGTGGCTTTTTGTTACATACAACTACAAATAATATTTTATATTTTATATTATTATTTATAGTTCTTTTATACAGTTTTATATTTATTTTATACAGTTTTATAAAATATTCTTTAGGCCCTGCTACTCTAGCTAAGCTAGCAGTGGCTTATAAGTTCCCATAAGGAAAAAGCATAAGAATAAAGGCAGTTAACAACCTATTCTAGTAAGAAAAATAAGTGTACAGCTGCATAAACAATACATCTGTCCCATGAGAATCAGTGAAGCAAATATATAAACTAACCAAAGTAGCTAACTCTTTAAAATATATAAACTTTATAAATGAAATTGCAATATAAATATAAACAAAAAATAATATATGAATATATAAATTATATATTGTAGTAAATAATTATAATTATTACAATAAATTGTATATTTATATTTTTTATTTAAATATAAAATTATAATATAGAAATAACTTTAAATATAAAATAGATAAACTTTGTATATGAACTTTAAAATATATAAACTAACTAAACTGACTAACTCTCTGGAACCAAATACAGAGAGATTTGACAGAGGTGCAGCCTAGCCATTTACTGACCAATAAACTGTCAGTGTATTGTCAGCCAATTAAGTCTTGCACAGTTCCTTCTGATATTTCCTCTAAATATGAGCTCTGTGACTAAAGAGGGGGCTTTTGTGCATGAAGAAACTGAGTCCTGTCTGCTTATTAAAGCTCTTTCCCTGTGGAATCTTTTTTTTTTTTTTGGTTCTTGCTCCACCTGGGGCTGCAGGGAGAGAGGGATCAAAGCCAAGCAAGGATTTGGGACAGAGCAGGGAAAAGGAGAGGCTGGTTTTGCTCAGGCCAGAGTGGTCACTGCAAGGTCCACTTTGGCTTTGCTCGGAGCCAGGTGAAGGTGGGGTTTCCCCCTCAGAACAACTCATGCTACAGGAGCCAGATCCTTGGAAAAATGGCTTTTTTTAAAGCTGTTTCAGTGCTGGCAAGCCAGCCCATTCCTGCCTGTCCCAGTGCATCTCCCTTGGTGTCAAAAAACGCTCTGGGAATCCCTGGCACCTGGAGTTTGGGCAGAGGGAGTTGGGAATTCTTCGTCTGCATCAGCCCTGAGGAGGAAAGAGCCGGCTGGCTGAAGGCTAATTCTTAAATAGATGGATCAGGAGGATTAATCAGCTGCTCAGCACGTTCTCATTTTACAAAAATTGCCTCCAACCTGGGAAGTGCTGCACTGTTTTTAATCTCCTGCCTGTGGAGTTTTTCGGCCTGAATGCAAAACGTGGCGATCCCTGCTTGCTTTTCCCAGACTGTTCAAAGGGAATTAGAATTAAATCCGCAGCTGAGGAATATGCCAGAGTCAGCTTCTGGTTTTAGTCCACTCGTCCATGGGCCCTGCGTGCTGTGGGAGCTCCCAGCATGAAGCTGGAAGGCAGCTGGACCAAATGTGGATGGGGAATGTGGGTTGTTCCAGTGGTGCCAGTGCCTCAGTGGGACACCTCCCCATTGAATCTCTTGGGAAAAAAGTAAAAATTCCATAGCAATTTCACAAGAATTTTTGGAATCTCTTTCTTCTCAAGCCTCCTCCGTGCCCTGCTCTTCGTGGTGCAGTCAGCAGTTGCACCAGCAAGATGATTTCTCCCATCCTTGGGGGTGGAAATGCAGATGTGCATCAGTCCAGATGTGCACTGAATGGCATTCCCGTTTGTCTTCTGGGCATGGGAGAGAAGGCAGGAAATAAATAGTGGGCTCAGTGAGCAGGAAAGCTGAGCTGGAAAAGAGGAATGCTCCCTTCTGGGGCAGAGAGAGGCTGGGAGAGGCCGAGGCAGTGAGCCATCCAGCAGGAACAGCTCAGGAGGAGAGGGATCTGAGCAGCTCTGCCGCTTCTCTCCAGCCTCCAGCGTCTGCCCAGCTCTCCGTGGGGAGGTTTGGCTGCAGGAGGTGCCAAAGGCAGGGATTGATCTCCCTGTTCCAGTCCTGCTTAGCCCTTGGAGTGGGATGGGCTGGCACCAAGGGATGGCAAATTCCCACAGAGGGCACGGATGCCCCTGAAGCCAGAGGCAGGGATTGATCCCTGCAAAGAAATCAGGGTTTGGTGCCAGAGCAGGACACAGGGTCCTGCTGTTGACCCAGGAATTCTGTCACTCCACATGAACTAGCTGCGACTGATTCCAAGCTGGTTCTGGAAAGGACTTCAATCCATGTTATATAAAATGACAAAATTAGTGACCTGGACAGAAAAGGAAGTCAGCTGCAGCTGATCATAATGGCTCCTTCTGCCTTTAACAATTTCATTTTCACTTCTGTTCCACGCATTCAGGGATGAGTAACTTTTTCTCTGCTATGCCACTTGTCAAGAAGCAAGTGAGGGAAGGCAGCAGAGGAGATTTGGGGCTGCTTACTCGGTAAGGCATGAAGATAATGGCTGTGTGATATTTGTTCAACAAAACCAAACGAGGCTCCTTGGGGCTTTGCTTCCCTTCTTGGGAAAGCACAGAAACCCTCAGCTGTTGGGTGTGGGATGTGACCTGGCAGCAATTTGTCCTTGCCACAGTGAGATTGTGAAAACCCTTCATTCTCTACAGACACCAGGGATTCTGCTGCAGGCTTTGGGGTGGGATTGGAGCTGGGACCACACCCCTGTGCTCAGTTAGAACAAGCAGGAGACCTCTGGCTTTGTTTTAGGGCTCTTTGACCCCGACCTCTCCGTTCACCTCATCGATGCCAAAAAATTGCAGCTCTCACTCTTGTTATTTCTCTCTCTGTCAGGAGGTGAAGATTTTCCGTGCCTTAATCCTCGGGGAGCTGGAGAGGGGCCAGAGCCAGTTCCAGGCCCTCTGCTTTGTGACCCGGCTGCACCGCAACGAGATCATCCCCAGCGAGTCCATGGCAAAGCTGCGGCAGGTACGGGGCTCCCTCCTCCCGTCCAGCCAGGAATTCTCAGAGTTTTCCTGCCTGGATGCCCTCCCCAGGCAGCTGCCAGGCTGCTCAGCTCTTCCACCCACCTCTGACCACCCCTCCTGCTTGAGGGATTTGGTATTAAACTGAGTTTAGCAGTGGTATTGATTCTGTTCTAGTTAAGCTTTAGTTTGAGCCTCGTTTGTGTCGTGATTTAGTTGAGGGGTATGAGAATCTCTGCCCCAGTGAAGCCAGTACTGATCTGGGACCATTTATCAGGACAAAACATGGAGAAACCACCACAGGCAATGGTAAAACATCGTGGTTTCAGTATCAACAGGTTATTTGAAGGTGCCCCTCACCCAGGTAGGATGCAGGTGCACATCTGTTCTCACATCTGGTGTTGGCACCACATCTGTAAGGAACAAGGTGCACCCAGGATTGAAGCTGTGATGATTTCCTCTGCAGAAAAACCCCCGGACAGTGAGGCAGGCGGAGGAGGTGCGAGGCCTGGAGCACCTCAGCATGGACGTGGCTGTGAACTTCAGCAAGGCAGCCCAGCTGAGCTCCCACATCCACAACGTCTGCGCAGAGGCCAGGGAGGCCATTTACACCCGGGAGGAAGATGTCAAGTTCTGGCTGGAGAAAGGTGATTTCCTGTGGATTTCCCTGGAGCTGCTCCTGTCAGTGGGCTGGCACGGTGCTGTGGTGGCTCCTGCCAGGTTTCTGGGGATCAGCACCAATTGTTTTGGCTCTGAGGCACGTGTGTCACCCTGCCTGTGTGTGAGCAGATCTCACTCCTCCTGCTGGCGCTCCCTGAGTGAACCCAGTTTGGGATTTTAAAAGTAACCTTTCACCTGCTCCACCACCCAGAGGAAACACATTGGTTTTGTCTCCTTTGGCTTACTGTCCCTGGGGCCTTTTGTTCTCCTGTGGTTCCTATTCAGATTGAAGTCCCTGGAGATGCTCTGTCCAACCTCCTCCTTGACCTGGGGACTGTGCAGAGATACCAGAGCTGGCTTTGGTGGCTGTCTCCTTTGGCTGTACCTCATGGCAGCACCCTGGGGGATGTCTGTTCACCCTGGGGGATGTCTGTTCACTGAGAGATATCTGCTGAGGTGCTGCAGACCTGCACCTTGCTTTCCACAGAACCTTTTTGTCCTCCTGTGGTTCCTACTCAGATTTAAATCCTTGCAAACACTCTGTCCAAGCTCCTCCTCAGCCTGGGGACTGTGCGCAGAGACCACTGCTGGTTTTGGTGGCTGCTTCCTTTGGCTTTGTCTCGTGACAGCACCCTGAGGGATTTCTGTTCAAGGTGCTGCCAGACCTTGCTTTCCTCGGGGTTTTTTATTCCTCCTGTGGTTCTCATTCAGATTTAAGTCCCAACAGCCCCTGGAAACATTGTCCAGCCTCCTCCTCAGCCTGGGGGCTGTGTGGGGATGGCTTTGGTGTCCCTCCATCCTGAGCTCTGTGTGTGCTTGCTCCCACATTCGAGGTACTGCCGCAGGGCTCGGACCTGCCGGACCTTGCTTTCCTCAGGGTTTTTTTATTCCTCCTGTGATTCCCATTCAGATTTAAGTCCCAACAGCCCCTGGAAACATTGTCCAGCCTCCTCAGCCTGGGGGCTGTGTGGGGATGGCTTTGGTGGCTCTTCCCTCCATCCTGAGCGTTGTCCGTGCTTGCTCCCACAGGGGTGGACAGCTTGATGTGCCGCAGGGCTCGGACCTGCCGGACCTTGCTTTCCTTGGGGGTTTTTATTCCTCCTGTGGTTCCCATTCAGATTTAAGTCCCAACAGCCCATGGAAACATTGTCCAGCCTCCTCCTCAGCCTGGGGGCTGTGTGGGGGTGGCTTTGGTGTCCCTCCATCCTGAGTTCCGTGTGTGCTTGCTCCCGCAGGAGTGGATGGCTCCACCTTTGAGGTGCTGCTGCAGAGCTCAGACCTGCCGGACCTTGCTTTCCTCAGGGTTTTTTATTCCTCCTGTGGTTCCCATTCAGATTTAAGTCCCAACAGCTTCCGAAAATGCTCTGTCCAGCCTCCTTCTCAGCCTGGGGGCTGTGTGGGGATGGCTTTGGTGTCCCTTCCCTCCATCCTGAGTGTTGTCTGTGCTTGCTCCCACAGGGGTGGACGGCTCCATGTTCGAGGTGCTGCCGCAGGGCTCGGACCTGCCGGAGCTGCAGCGCTGCCGGCTGTGCCCGGAGCGCTGGAAGCCCTGCATCTGCAGCTACTCGCTGAGCATCGAGTGGTACCCCTGCATGCTCAAGTACTGCAAGAGCCGCGACGCCGCGGGCAGGGTGTCCTCCTACAAGTGCGGCATCCGCAGCTGCCAGAAGGGCTACACCTTCGACTACTACGTGCCTCAGAAGCAGCTCTGCCTCTGGGATGAGGAAACTTAGAGCCGGGCCAGGCTGCCCAGGGGTGGCGAGGAGCTGGCTGCTCCGAAGAAGGAATGCTGTTCACAGTGGTGCCTTGTGCTCTGTGCCTTTCCTTGTGGCCTCCTGGGCCTCCCTTCCCCACGTGCCGCTGCCTCGTGCTGTGCCAAGCAGGCTCAGCTCGCTGGGTGGTGATGCTCTGGCTCCCTGCAGCAGGAGATGCAGGTTTTGGGGTGAAGCACAGGGAAAAGGGCTGTGCTGCCCTGCTCTGGAGCTCCAAGGGGCGCTTCCCAGCCTCGAGCTGAGCGGGCAGGGCAGGGATCTTGCTGACCTGTGTTGTCAAACATCTCTGCCACTGAAGAACCCCCTTTGCTGCCTTCACCACCTCCTGGTGACACAACCACGGGGAAACAGCTGATTTTTGGGACCACAGCCCCTGAACAAGAAGGCTTTGAAGCGCACCCAAAGCAGAGCCTGCCTGTAACTTTTCCTAGTGCCTGACTGGCTGTTGTATCCCCCTGTGGATGGAAGATACACCGGGGGACATAGCCCAGCATCTTGTGTCCCTAAAGGGCTGGTAATTAGGGCTTTAATTAATCCCTATCTAGACTAGTGAAGGCCCAACCTTTTGTGTTGGTCTTGTGACTGTTCCACTAAGAAATAAACATCTAGAGACTCGTGACTACCACCATAACCCTGTGGCTGGAAGGGGAGAGGAGGATCCCAGGTGAGTTTTGAAGAAGACAGGATTCTACATCCACGTCCAGTTTCATGTCCTGCTCTGCCAGCTATTCACAAGAAGCTCTTAAATAACTGTACTGCTTTGCTGTGCCTTGGTTTCCCCCATATATTAAACAAGGATGACACTGAAGCTGTCCTTGGCCCTGGAATATTCCTGGAGGGACCAGACAAAAAGCACTGGAAGTGCTGCTTGGGTCTGTGTCCTCTTCCACTCAAATTAGGACAAGCACAGAGGGGAGAGAAGCTCTTGGGGTCTTTAGGAACCTCTGTGCCTCCTGGTGAAAAGCCTTCACAATGTGCCTTTTTGCCTAAAATACAGGAATTTTTGCAAAGAAGAAAAAAAAATAATTTGGTCACGTTTATTTTTGTATCGATCACTTAAGGGGGTGGGGGGAGAAGGGAAAGGTATTTTAATATTGGAACATGAAGTAAAACACACTTGAAATGATTTTTTTTTAAAAAAAAAGACAAATTATTTATCATTTGTAAGGTAAAATAAACTGATTTTTTAAAGCATCCTTGGCCTAGAGGTTTCTCTGTGCATGATACTCTGTGTGTGAATTCGGGTTTGTTCCTTTCTGGGTAAGTCTCAAACCTGCACCTGGTGAAGAGCCACAGACTGGGGGAGATCGTGCAGGAATTTTTGACTCAGCAACGTGACACTGCACCTCAAACACCCCACCCTTTCAGACCCTCCCAGGTCTGATGCTCAAAGGGAGAGGTTTGGCTCATCCCAAGCAGTTGTGGGGGCTTTGAGCTCGAGCTCTGCTGGATAAACCCATCAGCAGAAGCAGGTCCTGGGGGCTGGGGGCTTCTCCTCTCACCCAGGGGTCCCACGAGGCTTCTCTGGGTGTGGAAAACATTCCTGGAGAATTCTGCAGCTCCAGCTGATGAGGGCGGCACTTTGGGGCCAGCCCAGAGCTGCCGGTGGCTGCTGGAGGGAGAAATGTGGAGCTCTGATTCCCTCTAGTGTGGGGAATGCAGGGATGGGACCAGCACTTCCAGCATTTCTCCGCTTCTCCCACCGACATTTCACCCTTTTCCGGGCCGGGGGGAGCAGGGGTTTGTTCTCTGCTCTCTGTGGGGTTTTGTCCCTGGTACTGGGGTTAAGCCCAGCTCTGGGGCAGGCGGGCTGTGAGCAGGGTGGGGTTGGATTCCAGGGATTGCTGTCCATTCCCACTGCACAGGGATGTTAGGACGGACACGGGCTCGCTCTGGGAGCGTCGGGACCCATCCCAGCGAGCCTCCGTGGGCTTTATTGTGGAATTCCGAGGCTCTGGAGTGGCCGGTAGCCGGTGCAGCTCCCCGGCCTCCAGCAGTGGGTGCTGGTGGAGCGCGGCTGTGCCCGGCCGGCTTCGGGATGTCGGGATGTCGTGACAGGGATGCTCGTGGTGCAGCCGGTCCCTGCAGGACCGCAGGATGTCCCCAGCCCTCCCGGAAGAGAACACTGGGGATTTTTGTAGCGTCTCCCTGCAGTTTGTGCTTCCAGGGCCCGTCCCAAGGCCGTATTCCATAAATCAGGTGCTACCTGCAGAGCTTATCTCCCTCCAAGAGATACCTCGAACAGCAGGAGAGGAGAGAGTGGATAGGTCATTGATAACCACACGAAATAAAAAAAAAAAAAAAAAGAGCAGCGTGTCTGAGAATTATTTTAGCAGTGATCAGAGTAAAACCAATCCTGCCTTGCCTGATAATCTCATTTCCACAGCAGAAAGAAGTGGTGATGCTGCCATCCATCCCCTAATTTTCATAAGGAGGGTGTGTTCTCTCCCGCACATCACCAAAGCTCAGGGCACCCAAGGGGATGGGCTTGGCTGCCGCAGCTATTTGGGGAGAAAACCACTTAAATATTCAAATTTTTTCCCCCGCTGTTTCATTGAGCACAGAATAACAGCCAGAAAAAGTCATTCCCAAACGTGTCTGGGGCCAGGAGAGGGCACTGGTGCCCTGCCCGTGGCCGGGACAGCATCCCTACCCGGAGGATACCCGGGATTCCTGTCCGGCTGGAGATGCCACCGGCAGAGCCGCCCTCCTGGTCGGCTCTGGAGTACGGGAAGAGCGCCAGGAAGAGCAGGGAGAGATGAGAAACTCCTGGTTGGTGAACAAAAGGTGCTCTCATGTGGGGGAAGGAGAGCTCCCGTGGTCACCAGCCTTTCAAGCTGGCTGGGAGCCACCAGCAAATAAATTCCTGTTTGACGCAGTGAAGACACCCGATCACGTCAGGCTTCAGGATGGGGAAAACCCAGAGAAAAACACTCGAAAAGAGGGCGGCAGCTGCCCAGGAACGCCCCAGGGCTCAGGGCCTGAGTGGCTGGACGGGTGGCAGGAGTCCAGTCCCTCCAGGAGCTCCACGGCAGCTGCCCGTGCCAAGCACCCGGTGCTGGTGCCACCTCGCTGCTTCCTGGAGGCTGAAATCTCCCCTGCCCTGGAAATGAATGTCAGTGTGACCCGGGAACCCCCAGCTTTCCCTCCACTTTTTCCTTGTTGGAGTTGCGCTGAGCTCCTCCGCCCTCTCCCGGGGATGTCCTCCCTGACCATGCCGCGGGCAGCTGCAGCCCCGCCGCTCCGGACTGGGCTGGAGGTGAGGCTGGAGATCCTGCCCGCCCACCCATCCCTTCGGAGAAACCTGTCTTTCCAGGGAGGGAGAGCGGCATGTGGGAAAGCCGAGAGCCCTGGAACGTGAATTACCCAGGGAGAGATGAATGTGTGATAGCTTGTACCTGGCAGCTACTAATTGAGCGTTAACGCTTTCAGCGGGGCTCGGAGCGCCGCCGGGGCTCGGCCCTGTCACACGCGTGTCCCCAGGGGTGCTGGGGTCACCAGGGTGGCACATGGCAGGGACAGGGAGCAGCTGCCTGGCTCCGTCGGGGTGGCTCGGTCCCTGTCGCAGCACGGAGCGTGGGCTGAGGCTCTGGCCTCTGGCTGCTTTCTGCAGAAGTTAGGGGATTTCTTCTTGCCTGACTTCCCTGAAGTTGGTAAATACTGCAAAGTATTTGAAGCAGCAGGGATGAGGAGGAAGAGGCTGGCTGCCACTTCTTTCCTCTCCTTAGGGGACAGAGATGGAGCACATGTCAGGAGAGCAGGGTCTCTATGTGTCAGCTCTTTCTCTCCAGCCAAGACAGGTTTCTTTGATGCTTTTCACTTTCCTTTTCGCGCTGCTTCGCTCAGCACCGAGGTCCAGCCCAGCCTGAGAGGACACAAAGCCACAGGATTACCAGAGTGACCCAAAACCTCTGTTCCTTCACTCGCACACCTTCCCTCGGGGCGCTGCCCAGCCGGAGGTGCTCAGGGCCGAAAGGGGGGACAGCAGGGCTTTGGGGCAGGTGCTGCCCGAGCGCGGCCGAGGGCGGGCGGAGCGCAGCGCCTTCCTTCCTGCCCTCCTTCCCACCCCACCCCGCAGCCTGGCAGCGCTGCAGGGACTCATCCATTCCCGAGTTACTAATATGCAAATGGCAGCGTTTGCATGGGCCTGACGCCAGGCTGCTGGGTGTCAGGGCACCCGAGGGAGCCGGAGGTGGGGCGAGGCGTGGCACCGCGCCGCATGCTCACCTGGCCCTGCATGGCAACAGGCAATGGAGCTCTAGGTCCCTTCGGCTGCGGACCCACGCCCGGTTCGAGAGGCAGCGGGTGGCAGAGGAGGGAGGGCAAACTGGCAGCCCCTGGCAACCTGGGGCTGACGGCAGGAGGCTGGGCACACCGCGGATTTCCCCCCGCCGGCAGGATGGTGAACCTGGAGTCCGTGCACGCAGGTAAAGGGCACGGAGCGCAGCGCGGAGCCGGGGCCGTGGGCTCGGGCAGGAAATGGGCTTGTTCTGATTCCCGTGGCCTTTCCTCGCTCTTTTCCCTCCTCTTTTCTCCCGCTGGGGCGCCTGGTGAAGTGCCCACATTCCCGCCGGGGGATGGATGCTGCCCTGATCTGTTTAGGGGGCTGCCAAGCCATGCCCACAACGTGGGAGCAGCGCTGCCGCTGCCAGCCCCAGCGTGGTCAGGAAAATGAGAATTTAGTGCCTGACCTGTGAGTCCTGTCACTGGGATAGAGCTGGGAGGAGGGAGAAGGGATAAACCCACGGAGGGATGCGGCAAGAGTGGAGGGAGGTGTGCGAGAGAGAGATGGGACACGGGCTGAAAGGAGAAAAGTTCATGACAAAGAGGGAAAAGGAGGGAGAAATGAATGAGGAGGGAGCTGAGGGAGGCTGGGTTGAGTCAGGAATGAATGAACAGCGATATTCAGGAACTGCTTCCAGGGGTCCGATCCAGCGGTGCAGCTCAGGCTCTCTCACATCCCCTCTGAGCAGCGCCCGCCCTGCAGCGAGCTGGGAGCCAGAGCCATCCCTGCCAAATCCCCCGGAGCTGTGCTGAGCCCCGGCTCACCCTGCCAGGGCTCCGTCCCAGGGGCAGGAGCACATCCCTGGGCACAGGAGTGAGGGTGACGCTGGAACTGGAGCAGCGTGGGCACAGCCAGACCCCGCCAGCCCCGTCCTGCCTGGGCAGGCAGTGGGATTTTGGGATAGAGGAGCCACGTGCCCCGTTAGTGACTTTTGTCCTGGGCTTTGTGCAGCACAAAACGCTCTGCTGGAGGGGAGGGGAGGATGCATCCATCAGTCTGTGCCGGGCTCGTTCCCTGGGGTACCCCTGTGGGAGCCCTGCTCCTCAGGGGACACCTGTGGGGCTGGTAGCCCTCCACAAGCCCTGCCTGCCCGTGGGCTCGCAGACAGGCCTGCAGGGCAGGTGCAGCAATGCCACCACCCCACCCAGGGTCAGCGGTGTGACAGAGGTGGCCAAAGCCTTTGCTCCACGGCCGTGCCCCAACCTCTCCACGGCTCTGGGATGCCTCTGTGGCCAGCCTGAGTGGGCTGGGGAGCCCTGGCCACGAGGAGAGGCTGCCGAGGAGGGAGGCTCGTGGTCTTGGCCCGGGGTGTGAGCCCGACTGGTCGGAGCACCTGCTCTGGGTGTGCTCGTGCTGGTGTCCCCCGCAGGCTCCAACCCACCCATCCACCCATCCGCCGGGCTCGTGGGCGACTCTTTCCTCACGGGGAGATTCCCCAGATCGATACTGTGCCCTCTGTCAGGGCCGGTGGCATCGCTCCCAGGCTGGATTTGGAGCTGGGGCTGCGTGCGGCGCTTCCACTCCCCCAAATCATCCCCCAGTGCTGTCAGAAAGGCCGGAGCTTTAAGGAGTCCTCTGCAGAGAAAGGAGCCCAGCGCAGGTGGGAGGGGTTTTTTTTCACCCCTGTACAAAAGCAAATCAGTTCTGGGGTCCCTGAGCAGCTTTGAGGCCCCTCTGTAACAAGCTGCTTGCAGAGCTGTGCTCAGCTTTAACCCCAGTTTTTATCTTGGAGGTTTTTTCCAGCTTTAATGAGTTTAGGAGAAGACACAGCCCCCAGGGGGGCTGCCCAGGCTCCTCACACCCTCCTCTCTGCTGAGACACTTCCCTGGCGGCTGCCACCACCCCCACCCCGGGCATTTTGGATATTTCACCTCCCTGCAGCCTCCAGAGGGGCTCAGGCACCTAAAGCCCAGAAAACTCCCAGTGATGCTCCCAGCCCAGCCCAGCTCCCCCTCCTCCACCATCGGATTCCACTTTTAAAGCCATCGGGCTGGCTCACCCTTCGCCCATGCCCGAACAGCTACGGGGAATGAGGGCTTGGGAAAGGCTTTATTTGCTGACACCGTTTGTTTCGGCAAAAATAGAGATGCAGATATATCCCCGGAGAAGTGTCTGCGCTGGCAGAGCTCCTTTGGTCTGGCTGAACCACCCAGCCTGCCCCTGCCCCTGCTCTGTTTGGGAGCTGGGGCAGAGCAGCACATTTTTAATATGGCCCAGGCCGCAGTGGCGGCTCCTAATGGGGCTGTGGTTAAGAGTTAGGCTGTCCTAAGCTGGGTTATTTTTCCCAGAGAGGTTTTTATTTATTTATTTATTTTCCGAGCCTGATTATCCTGTGTGTATTGCTAAGCTGGCAAAGCTGTGTGCAAGGAGCTTTGCTCTGTCTGAAGGTGTTTTTTGAGGATGGAGCAGGGGTCAAAGGTGGGTTTGCATTGCTCTGGTTGTAGTGGAAGGGTTTTGAGTGTCCATAAAAAGGTGTTGGCTGCAATTAGATTAGAAAATAATTGCTCTGTGTGTCTGCTCCTTGTTCCCAAGGATCCCTTGGAGGCTGCTGCACTGTTGTCCATAGGGATACAAAATCTACAAAATCTGTCCTTAAACCTTAAACCTCTCAGATCAGCAGGCAGAACTTCCCTTTTCTTCTTGCTTAATTTTTCTTTCTTTTTTTTTTTTTTTCTTTTCCCAACAAAATAGTCAAACTGTAATAACTTGTGCACATTTACAGGGGGGATTTGAATATTTGAATCTCACTGAAAATAAAATTCAAGATATTCAAACTGTAATAACTTGTGCACATTTATAGGGGGGATTTGAATCTCGCTGCAAATAAAAGTCCCGTGCATGGGAATCCCAGGGCATCTCCTTATCTCGGGACTGCAGGAGGAGGGGATTTACCTGGTGGATAACGTGATATGCAATCAAGTTGCAGCAGCAATTGCTCCTTCCCTCCCCACCCGTCCCAGTTTTTAACAGCAGAGGGGTGTGGGGGTCACTCCTGCAGAAGGGACAGAGCTTTTCATGCTCTGCTTCTCTGTCTGTCCTTCCTCAGCTCTGCCTGAACTGCTCCAGCTCTCGCTCTCTTGGGAATTAAATATTTGCTTTCCCTAATTTTATTTTTTTTTACAAGCTTTCAAGCTGTCTCACCAAAGGAAGCACCAAATTTCTGCAGGCTTTTAGATTTTTTTTTCTTCCTCTATTTTATGAGAACTTGCCTTTTTTTTTTTTTTTTTAATACTTTTTGGCAGCCAGCAAAACTTTGTGCTTTGTAGATTGCCTAAGTTAGGGTCCCTTGGCAGTGGTACAAGACAAGAAGATGTTTATAGCTGATGGTAATTACTCTTCCTGCAGTAGAAATGCTTAGAAGCCCCACTAAACGTTCATGTCTTAATTGCAGAGGGTTTATTTGAAGGGGGGGAAAAAAAAATCCCACAACTCTTTTTCTCCCTCCTTTCCCCCTCACTCCTTAATATACTTTAAGGAAAGGAAGTTTCTCAAGTATGTGAAAGTTTCTGTGCTCTGGTATAAAATCTTGATTTTTTTTTTTCCTACCTTTATTCATTTGCTGGAGAAAGTTTCAGACTTTCAACTTGATCAAAGCTATTAAATCTTTGCCAAAAAAGCAGATTATCTGCTGCTTGCACATGAGGGCAACGTTGAATGTGGGAAAAGAAAACCTGCACACGCACAAAGCCCGGCCTGTTTTGGTGCAAGCAGAAGAGGGAAATAAAATAAAAATCCAATGGGGCTGCTCTCATCTTTTGGAAATAACAAAAGGTGGATATGGGGAAGAGGAAAAGGGTTTGCATGATGCTTTTAGGTGGCTTCCACCTGCCTTCCCTAGCCCGGCAAAACCACAGCAAACACTGGCCCAGCTTCCCCGCTGTTGTTATTCCCCGATGCAAATGGGAAGAGTCTGTGGCCGGGATTGGCTGCAGGAAGCACATGCAAATCACTCAAATAATAAAAAAATTATCTCATTTTTTACCTTTTTTTTTTTTTTTTTGCCCCCCCCCCCTCCAAAACGAGTCTAGAAACAGTTAAAATTCCCGTGGAAAGGGAAAAGCTGAGGGGGCGTCCATCTGAATTTGAATAGATATTCCCCCTTCTCCCACCTCTGTGTCCTTGGCCTCTTTTATGGAGGAGATGAGCAGCCCGGTGTGAAGTTGACCATTCCCACCTTTTCTTGCAGCTGTCCCCGAAGGAGAAAGTGGCCCCGGGTGTGGTGGCAGTCATCACTTCAAGGGTAAATGACAAATTTCTTGGCCTGGGTGAGGATGGGGGGGGAATGCAGGGGACAACACTTCGGGGCAAGGCAGACCTTGGGTGGCTTTTGAGGGCTGTGAGCACCAGCGAGTGACAGAAGAGAGGAGAAACAAAGTGCAGATAGAGGCAGTGGGAAAAACAAGTTGGGTTTGAGCCATCTTGAAGGCCAAGGGAAGGATCTGGGAGAAAGCTGGAGGGATCCCCATCTCTGCAGGTGTGGGAGGGTGCTGTCACAGCCAGAGCACCACAGCAGGTTTGGGAAGCCTGAGCAGGGCTGGGGAGCTCCCGGTGCTGAATCCACCCCTTTATCCCGTGGGTGAGGAGGCATGAGAAGGGTGAAAACCCCACAGCAAACTGGGGAGGGGGGACAGGAGTGAGGGGGGGGCTGCAAAGAGCAACAGGAGGGAAAGTGCATCCTCAGAGCTGATGAATATTCTAGTGCCTGGATGTTGAGGAATCAGAAATTTGAAAGTCTGATGGTTTATTATAATTACACACATTCATTTGTGCTGTTTAGTGGAAGCCACATGTGCCTGTTGCCTGGGACTGTGACCTGTTATTAAAATCAGTTGTGCCTCCTTTCCCAGAGATCAAGATGAGCGGGGATGCAGCAGATTCCACAGACAGCCGGCACGAACCTGACCAGGTGGAGCCAGGTAAGGAGGGTCTGGGGTGGCAGGGGCAGGAGAGAGAGGGGAAAGAAAAGAAAAAGAAAAAAAAGAAAAAAGAGGGAATGTGGACGTTGGAAGTTTTTCCCCATGCTTTTTCTGGGCTCCTGTTGCTGCTCTTGCAGCCTGGGAGTTGATCAGGAATGTGCTCTGGGCTAGGATTGCGTTGGTATCTTGATCAGCGAGGCAAGATCCCTCCTGTGTGACAGCAGCGAATCCCGGAGTGCCTCCCCAGTGTCCTCAGCAGGTTTGCCATGGAAATTCGCTCACAGAGTGCCTCCCCAGTGTCCCCAGCGGGTTTGCCATGGAATTTCGCTCACAGAGTGCCTCCCCAGTGTCCCCAGCGGGTTTGACATGGAATTTCGCTCACAGAGTGCCTCCCCAGTGTCCCCAGCGGGTTTGACATGGAAATTGGCTCACAGAGTGCCTCCCCAGTGTCCCCAGCAGGTTTGCCATGGAATTTCGCTCACAGAGTGCCTCCCCAGTGTCCCCAGCAGGTTTGCCATGGAATTTCGCTCACAGAGTGCCTCCCCAGTGTCCCCAGCAGGTTTGACATGGAATTTCGCTCCCGCCTCTGCCACAGCAATAATGGCTTTGGAACAGTCCTGGTGCACCCAGCTTAGCTCTGTATCCACAGGGTTTGTGCAAGGAGCTTTTCCTTAGGGAAAACAGCCTTTTTTTGGGCTCTCTGCGTGTGTGTGTGTAAAAATGGGAGGGACTTTGGGAATAATCAAATCCAATTCGGGAGTTCCAGCACAAGCGGACGGAGAGGCGTGATCGGGTTTCTCACCTCACACCTGACGCTGTGCAGGCGCCGGCTCCTCCACGGATCCCCCAAATTCCTTGGATCTGGGAAGCTGAGGCACAGGGTGATCCTTTGAAGATGCCAGTGATGGTGTGAGCACTGATTTCTGCCAGGTTTGCCCACTGCCAGGTGTAACAGGCACCTGAAAAATCAGGTTTGTGCTTTCGGGCTGCCTGAAGTGAGATTTGAATACGAGGCCCGAGCCCTGTAATTTCCCAAAGGGCCATGGTCACATCCCTTTTTAGGCAAATGAGCAACAACAAGAAATCATTTCAGCACCCACTAGGTACAGCAAATTAAGATTGTTAAAAGCTGTGCTACAGGCTTAGAAATCAACACCTTTCGAAACAAAAACTGGTGGAGAAAATGGAGAGGAATCAAATATTCTCTGAGAAATGAAGGCCAAGGGGGTGTGTAAGAGCAGGTGAAAACCTTGCATGGAATGGTTTTCCTCTTATAAAATTTGAGATAACTTAGGGAAAAAAAAGAGATTTTGGGTAAGCAAGAGAACTCCAGGTTTTAAAGGGACTAACCCCACCCTTTGGTTTAGAAATCCTCTGTGCTCTTGCATGTTAACTGGGATATTTGACAAAATCTAAAATAGAGATAAAATCTGGTTCTATCCACATCCATGAACTCTGATTGACTTTGGCCAGCTCAGCTCCTGCTCGGGGCTCTCAAATCACCCCAAAATTGGGGTTTGGGATAAACGAGCACCAAGCACATCCCCAACTCCCCAAGCTCCTCCAAAAATCCCTGAGACAGGGCCTTAAACTGGGAACTGAAATATTTAGCACTCACTGATGGGTGGCAGAATTAATCAAGATTAAGGAAAATGAGGATTTAATTCTGGTATTGGCTGTTATTAAATGTAGTGGGAGGCTCTGGCCGGTGCTGTTGGAGTCAGAAATGTTAAACCAGAAGCTGGCAGCACATTTGGTTGGATAAAATACGGGTTTTTTTTTTCAGCTTAAGCATCCCAGACAGTCACTACCTGCAAGCTGCAGCGCCTCTTTTTAGTGGTAATTGAGAAAAGAAAGCAGAACAGTGAAGTCAATTTGTTTGAAAATAACAAAAAATATTCGCGGCAGCGTTGGCTGCGCTCTCAGAGCCTTCAAATCAAGCAGGGAAATCAGGACGAGTAAATCTCCTTCATTTGCAAAGAGCGGCACAAAGAACCTGTTTAAATCGCTTTTTTTGCTGAGGGTGTCCCAGTGATTTTTGGATTTTTTTGCGAGGCTGTCCCGGTGATTTTTTTGATTTTTTGATTTTTTTTCTGAGGTTATTTCAGTGATGATTTTTTTTTTTTTTCTGAGGCTGTCCTGGTGACTTTTTTGATTTTTTGATTTTTTTTGTGAGGCTATCTCGGTGACAGTTTTTTAAATTATTTCTGAGGCTGTCCTGGTGATTTTTTGATTTTTTTCTGAGGCTGTCCTGGTCATTTTTTTGATTTTAATTTTTTTTTTAATGAAGCTGTCCCTGTCATTTTTTTATTTTTATTTTTTTTTTTCTGAGGCTCTCCTGGTCATTTTTTGATTTTTTTCTGAGGCTGTCCCAGTGATTTTTTTATTTTTAATTTTTTTTTCTGAGGCTGTCCCTGTCATTTTTTTATTTTTAATTTTTTTTTTTCTGAGGCTGTCCCGGTGATTTTTTTTTTGTTTCTTTTGGGAAAGGAGACACTGCAGAATGTCAGGATGTTCTTTGGGGGATCCCCAGCAGGAAGCACAACCCCTGCTGAGGTGCCACCCTTGGGGACACCTTGTAGGACCCTCGGGGGGTGGCGTCACCCCTCACTCACCTGCCCAAGGTGTAGCTCTGGTATTCCACCCAAACCCTCTGCGCGCCTTCCCCGCGTTGTTTTCTCGCTCCTTTCAGCCCTTTCTGTTTATAAACAACCAAGCTCTCTTTGTGCCGAGCTTCCCGGGAAGTTTTTGTGCACGCATTGTTAGAGGAATATTTACTGCAGCTCCTAATAGCGGCGTGTTTTGGTTGCCTGCTTCATGTGGGAAAAGGCTCCGCGTGTTTTCTGATGACTCATTAATTGAATTTCCCATTTCCTACTGAATTAGGCCAGGTTCCCCAGGAGCCGCGTTTCCCCCCCAAAAGGAGAGGTCTCTTAGAAAATTAACAATATTACACCTAGAAATCCTCCTAGGTGCGGGTACCCAAAGGTTTTTCATCACCAAAAGATGCGGGCTGGCTCCAAGAACTTAGGGGAAAAAAAAAAAAAAGAAAATGAAAAGGAAAAATGAGGGAATTAAGTACCAAAATGCTTGTGTAAACCAAGCCCTTGATCTAAAACTGATGCCTAAAGATCTGATGGGAAGTGTCAGTAGCAAAGGCATAATCTCATCCTTTCATATCCCCGCCAATTCCAGGCTTAGAAGGGGGAAAAAAAAAGGGGTAATTTGGGGCATTGTTCTACTTTGAAAGTGTTTGAAATAATTGTGGGGGATTTTCTTTTTTGAGAAAATTGTTAAAATCGTTTGCCTTTCGTAGGAGGTTTGGAGAGCTCAGTGCTTTTTTTTTTTTTTTTCTTTTCATCCATACCAATTCCACTGAAAATGTTTCAGGGCTTTTAAAAAAGATATTCTCCAGAAACTTGTTATTTTTTGATTGCAAATCTACCGGTTACAGTGAAATCATGCCATTTTATAAACCATCATTTAAAAAATATATAATTTGTAAGGGTTCTCACTGCCCAGCCCTGCGAATGCTAATATTCCCTTTAGTTCAGCTCTGAATTTTTTTAATCATGTGTGCGAGGGGGGAACGGGCACCAGTTGCCCCCACGAGGGTTGGTTTGCCTTCCCCATCACCCAGGGGTGCGGGGCAGGCTGAGCAGGGATTATCCCTCAGCTTTTAGGGTCCTTTTCCCCTTTCCCTGTGTGATTCCAAGCCTTGGCAGCGGGGCTGGGCTCCCAGGCGAGCCTCCATGGGGGGTAACGAAGAGCAGCGAGTTTTCTGCTTGGCTCGGAGCTCTTTTCATCTTTTTTAAACTGATGAAAGCCATGCCAGCGAGCTCCGCGCTGATTTTTTTGATGGGAACTGTGGGGGCTTGGCAGTGCCGAGTGTCGCCCCTGGTCCTGCAGCCCCGGGGGCAGAGATCTCCCCCTTCTTGTGGTTTATCTAAGCCCTCGGTATCTGATGCAACAGAACGCTGAGGTGGGACTTGCCCCTGTCTGTCTGTTTGTTTGTGTCAGACACTTGTTCCCCGGTTATCTCCTCCATCAAAACAGGTTACACCAAGCCGAGCTACTTCCCTTTGATTTCATCTGTTGAGGCTATGGGGGGGAAGCCAAAGCTTTTACAAAAAGGGCGATAGGGAAGCGCTTCAAACACAACCACGGGGAAGGGAATAGCTGCAGGCAGCACGAGCATCTTCCCTCCCCACCCTGTAACCCGGGGAGCTGGGCCCTGCCAGCAGGGCTGGCTGTGCTGGGCACCCCAGCTCTGGGGGGATGTGGGGTGCCCCACGGGACAGCCCTGCAGCCCTGTGGGGAGGGTTTGGGTGGCTCCTGGGGTGCCTTGTGCAGGCTGGCCTAGAGCAGAGCTGGGCAGAGCTACAGAATAAAGCAGGGATTGATTCAAAGGATCTCCTCCAAGGATCCACCTTGGGCAGCACCAGAGCCCAGCCAGGGCTGCACCCAAGATGAACCAAAATGGTCCCAAAATGAACCCAAGATGAACCAAAATGGTCCCAAAATGAACCCAAGATGAACCAAAATGGCCACAAAATGAACCCAAGATGAACCAAAATGGTCCCAAAATGCACGAGCGCTCCCGGGGGCTCTCACTGGGATCAGCTCTGCTCCATTTGCACCTTGCAGTTCATTGTCCCATTCCAGCTTTAGCCCAGGCACTCCCATCCTGCTTGTTTTTCTCTCTCCAGCCCACGCTGTTTGTGCTCTTGGGCCTGAGGTTTGGATCATTTGTCCTTGGTGCCCAGCTGGAGCAGGAATTGTTTTGTCTCCCTGCTCTGTGCAGAGAGCTCTTCATCCCCTCATGTGAAGCCCAGACCCACACACTGAAGCAGCTCAGAATCTGAAAAATAGAAAAGCTCAAACCTGAGGCATCACCTGGGATGGGGGGATTGGCTGTGCCAAGGGAAATACAGGTTGGATATTAGGAAAAAGTTTTTTACAGAAAGGGTGATAAAGTTCTGGAATGTTCTGCCCGGGGAGGTGCAGTCACCATCCCTGGGTGTGTTTAACAAAGCCTGGATGTGGCACTGGGTGCCAGGGTTCAGTTGAGCTGCTGGGGCTGGGTTGGACTCGATGACCTTGAAGGTCTCTTCCAGCCTGGGGATTTTTTGATTCTGTGGCTGAGCCTGGGAGCTGGAGGGGAAGGGGACGGGGACAGAAGAGTGGCTGGGTGGGTTGGTGGAGCTCTGGCCTCTTGGTGGCCATGGCAGCTTGGGTAACTTTTCTGAGTGCTTTAGGATCACGGAATGTCCTGAGCTGGGAGGGACCCACAGGATCATCCAGTCCAGCTCCTGGCCCTGCTCAGACACCCCAAAATCCCTGGGAGTGCTGTCCAAACACTCCTGGAGCTCTGGCAGCCTCGGGGCTGTGCCCATTCCCTGGGGAGCCCGGGCAGTGCCCAGCACCCTCTGAGGGGAAGAACCTTTCCCTGAGATCCATCCCAAATTCCCCTGGTACAGCTCCAGCCGTGCCCTGGGTCACAGAGAGCAGAGATTGGAGCTGCCCCTCAGACAGCTGTGAGTTCTGCCCTCAGCCCCCCCTGAGAGCACTAGTGCAGGTATCTTTGGGACTAAGAAAGACCCTTCCCTTTAAACCTCAAGGAAATCAAGCACCGAGGGGCTGTGATGTGTCTGCTCCTCGGTGTCCCTTCTGAGGAGACCCTGCTGTGACACCCATCCCCGTGGATGCCATCCTTCATCCCCACCTCCATCCCGTGGCAAGGGGAGCCCTTCCTCTGCTGCTGCCAGGACACCTCGGGTCCCCTGGCAGTGGGGACAGAGCCAGGGCAGCTCTGAAACTGGACACCAGAGCTCCCAGCGCAGCCAAATCCCCTCCCAGTGCCAGCGCAGCTTGCATTCAACCCGTGCCAGGGCAGATGGAAAATCAGAGACTTTGCCTCAGTCTGCCTCTGCCCCAGACTGGATTCAGCCCTCAGCTCCCAGGTGAGAGTCCTGCTCTCTTCTCGCACCTTTTTGCAGGCTGGGAGCTGTCTGCAGGTGCTGGGCCCTGACCTCTGCTGGGCTCTGGGGAGGTTTGTGGCATTGCCATGGGCTAGAGCCTCTTTGGAAGGTGGATCCTTCCAAAGGATGGATCCTTCCAAAGGATGGATCACGCTGGGGTAAGGTTTGGAGGTTCTGGCCTCTGTGTCAGCCCCTAGCTCAGGTGAAAGCATCCAGCACAGCCAAGGGATGGCAGATTGGGCTGGGAGGTGCTCAGCCCGTGCTGTCTCCCAGCTTGGTAGTGTTTGGTTTTTTTTGTTTGTTTTTTTTTTGTTTTTTTTCTTGGAGCTTTTTTTCCTTCTGCCTTTTGTAGTTCCCTCCTCAGCTCGGGCTGGAAGCAGCTTGCCAGGCCAAAGTCTTTTGAGGAAACTTGGCCTCTCCCGGCCCCACGCCGAGCTCAGTGCTGGGCTACGCCTTTGCTCCCCAAGGCTGGCTCTCCCTCGTGAAACTTTCCTCAAAGCCTCCAGGATTTCTCTGGTCTCTTCCCCCTGCAGCCATGCACAGCCCCAGGACAAGTCCCGGGTAAATGAAAGCTGCAGCAGTTGGGCTGGAAACAGCTGGTTGCTATGGCAATTGGGGCTGCTCGGGATTTGCATAAGGCTGATGATTTTCATAGCACAGCCACATTTAAGGCAAGCAGGAGAAATTTCCATATTCCCAGCTCCGAGTCAGTTGGGGCGTGGGGGAGGCCAGGAGGGGGATATTTGAAATTCAAATGAAGGTGATTAGGGTTTGAGGTTGGGTTATTTTATTTTTTTTTCTTAAACATCCCATTATGGAAGAGGATAAAAAAGGATGGGGAGGGGAAAGGGGAACAAAAGGCTGGTTTGACTTGAATTAGAGGGGCAAAGGAAGAGCTGGTCTGATCTGCCTCTTGCCTCTGGTCTAGGAGAAGAGACTTGCCCTCTCCCAGCACCTGCAGGTGAAATGTTTTCCGTGGGAACAACTGCTGCCCTCGGGTTTGCTTCTGGAAGGTGCCCAAGTCTCCCACACTGGCTGTCCTGCTCTCCCCCTCGCCCTGCCCCACACGAAGGGGCTGCAGAGGGACCTGGGGCTCGGGGTTTCTCTGAGGCACTGCTGACAAAGGGAAGGCATTTTTATAACCCAGGGGTTTCCAGCCAAATGAAGCACTTGAGTGTTCAGTGAAAGCTGCCCCTGGAGTCTGGAGCTGTCTGAGTCAGCACAAGATTCACTTTTGCTCACCAGCCTTGGCTTTCCCGTGGAGATGCTCTGATGGTTTGGGGCTTTTGTGTCTTCGGAGCAAAGAGTTCAGATTAAAACTGCAGCTCTACCTGGCTGCCTCAGAAACTCCCCATCCTGCTCACACTTTACAAAGCACTTTTTAAGTGCCTTGGGAGCATCAAGCATCCCAGCAGGGCACGTGGGAATCCAGGGAATTGCCTGGTGCCTGCTCAGCTGCAGTTCCTGCTCCTCCCAGTGCTGGTGGGAGCAGGAGGGAATCAGGGGTGGCCACTCCATGGGGAAAAAGTGACTTAAGGGAGCTCCCAGTGCTCAGGGCCTCTTCTGGTTCTGGGAAACGTTGGCGTGGCTGCTGGGAACAGCAGCATGAAGTCTATGCCTTGGTTTTTGCCTGAATTTCCAAAATCAGTGGAAATCCTGAGGAGTATTTCATGCTGAATATCTTGTTTGGCTTATTCCTTCAGTGCAGGTGAACATTTGGCTTCATTTACAGCTTGTGGGACAAGTACTGGCTATACTTGCAGTAACTGCCACTCTTTTCTCTACCAGCACTTGGGCAATCTCTTAACTTCACACCTTGTTTGAGGCGAGAGATTTGAACCAGTGAATTTATCAGAAATGCCCCTTGAAAGGCACCCTGCACCCAGCCCGCTCTGCCAATCTCCTGTGGCATTGTGCTGCCTCAGATGGGGTGCTAAAATCTCCAGGATAGGTGAGATTAATCTTAATTTTAGATATTGGATCCTCTGAGGCTGCAGCCTGACCTGCTCACCCCAGGCAGTCCCTGCTGGAAGCAGGGATCTCCAGAGGGTGATTCATGCCTGTGCCATCTATCTCTGGGGGCGAGAGGAATTGCCCTCTGGAAGCTCCTGCTTCCTCTGCAAAGGGAGCCTGGAGCAATTGGCTCCCAGTGAGGCACCTGAAAGTTTCAGCACCTCAGCCCAGGCAGCCGAACCCCCTGCCTGGTGCCTGCCTGGCACTGCTCCCCCAGCGCCCTTCAGCCGCTCCCCATCTCCCTCCCAAATGTGCAGCAGCAAACCGATTCCCTGCAGGAATTCCCCAACACCCGCTGAAGGCTGGGATCACCTCCCCATCCCCCTGGCCCTCCGGAGCGTGGGGTGAGTTCAGAGTGCACCTGGGAAGAGGGATGAGCCCTGCTGGTGTCCCTCCCTGGAGGTGACACCCGCCTGTGGCTGCCCGTGTGAAGATGAAGGCCACCCTGATTTTCCTTTTCCCCCATTAGGGTGCTTTTATCCTGCAGGGCCGGACTGGCTCTGCAGCTCTGCTGCTCCCCGTGGATCCCTCTCCCTGGGTTTTCCAGGGAATGGCAGCGGGTGGGGGGAACTGCCCGGAACTGCTGCGCTGCTCCCATCCCCAGAGAAACCTCCCCAGGCAAACTCGCACCAGATCTGGTGCCAGGGCTATGCAAAACAGCTGCCAGGTGAACCAAGGAGAGCAGCACAACCCTGGCCTGCCGGGCTCGGGGAGCCAGCTGAGCTTATCACTGCTCCCCCAAGCACCCCGAACCGCAGGGTGAAGCCTTGGTGATGGGCGAGCTGCTGGGAATTGTAGGGGCTCCAAGCTGCCTTTCCCCATTGAAATCCCAGGGCTTCCCCAGCCTTGTGGAATTTCGGGAAGGGGAGGACTGATCTAGCAGATTCTGGAGGTTCTGGATGCCATTGTGTCTGGCTCGTGCAGCAAAAAAAAAAAAAAATCAAGTTGTTGGCTGGGCTGAAGCTCCATTAAAATGAGTGGAGTTCTGGCAGTTTGCAGCAGGAGAGAGAATCTGCTGCCACTTACACTTTTCTTCCTTTTTATCTCCTGGAGCTAGAAAAGATTAAATCTTAAGTGCAGATTGTTTGAACAGCTCGTTCCTTTAAGGAGAGAAATGACTGCTGCAGTGTGAGTCCTGATGTTGACAGAAACCGGGAGGAAACTGAGGCTATTTTTATAAAACATTTGGAGGAAAGTTACAGTTCAACTGAAAAAGGAGAGTTGTTATCCCCATCACACCCAAGCTTTGGCTCGCAGCTGCAATCACTTGACTCTTACATTTACTGAAACAAAAAAAAAAAGGGGCCCAGATTTGTTTGCAAATAAATCTGTGCCCAAACACTCATCGGTCCTGCAGAGATTTGTGTATCCAGCTCCCATTTACATAACCACGGGCAGCAGAAATCACCCCTCCCGGTTTTAAATCTCTCCCTCTTGGACACCTAAGGCTGAACTGGTTGCCCCTGGGTCCCTTTGGAGTCAGCCAGGAGGAATTGTCCTCTCCAGAGGGCCGTTCATGCCAGGAAGATGCGTGGCTCAGATAGGGGCAGGAATGGCCTCTGGAGGTGCCTAATGCTCCTTCTGTCTGCCCAGGCAGCTCCCTCAGGCTTAGACACCCCAGTTAGTGCCAGGTTCAGGAATATTTGCTCAGCTGGCACAGAATTCCTGGTGGGGTGCTCCCAAATCCCCCCCACTGTTGATCTGCAGGGACTTGGAGGATGCTGTGTGTGACTTGGTAGGAGAAAGGAAAGGTCTGAGTGTCTCAGCTGCAGGAGCTTGTGGAGGGAGGGAAAAGGAAGAGATGGGGAGAGGGGAAAGGCTGTGCTGGAGGGTGTGGGGCTGTGCAGGGAAGCTCCGTTCCAGCTGCACCTCTCGGGTTCCAAGTTTTGGGGTGAATGGTGGTGACTCAGCCATCGTCACGGGGACCAGGGATTCCCCTGCAGCTCTTTGAATCTTGCCTCATCACCACCGAACGTGAGTGAAACTCCTGTCTGCAAGGAACCAGGAGATTACCTTTTCCTTCCTGTTCTATTTTAGCAGCTGGGAATTTTTATTTCCTCCTTCCCTCCTGGCTTTGCTTCTCTTCAGCTGCTGCCTCCAGATCGCATCAAACACCCCCCCCCTCCACCCCGTGGGGGTTTCAAAGGTAGGAACTGCAGGCCTTGAAGATGCTCCTGCGGTCCTGCTCAGGTGTGTGGATGCTGATTGTGATCACCCATTAACACTATCAGCATTCCCATCGCTGGATGTGCCCTCCTTGGCTTTTGGGGCTGGAACGCAATGAATGAACCCCATTCCTGGGGAGGCAGCAGCTGGAGAGAGCTGGACAGGGAGCAGAGGGGGTTGGAACGAGGGAATTACACGGGGGAAAGAGATAAAGGGCTGAGATTGGGGAGGGAAAATGCTGGGAGACAGCAGGATGGGAGAAAGGCAGGAAGAGCAGGGCAGACATGCAGCCAGGCTGGGGGAGAGGGCTCAGAGCTGGTCGGGGTGTGGATGGTGAGGAGAGATGGAGATCTCAAACTGAGGGGGCAGCTCAGAGGTGGTTAGGGTGTGGATGGTGAGGAGATCTCAAACTGGGGGGGGAAGCTCAGAGCTGGTTGGGGTGCAGAGGGTGAGGAGATGGAGATTTCAAATTGAGAGGGCACCTCAGAGCTGGTTGGGGTGCAGAGGGTGAGGAGATGTCAAATTGAGGGGGCAGCAGCTCATTCTGCCGTGGCCCTGCTCGACAGCACAGCCCCACAGCTCTGCTTCCACAGTCAGTGCTTTTTAAATGTCACAGATTAAATCTCCAGGGCTGTTTCTAGACAGCAGAGAGCAGCCACGAAGCTCTGTTATCCCTGACTCTCCAATGTTTTGCCAGCCGTGGATAATTGTACCAAGCACACTCCCCCTCAGCATCCACGCTGATTCACCTGGGAATACTCTGCATGGAAAAATATGTGCTGGGAAAGGATAAAGGCTTGTTCAGTTGAGGAAAGTCCATGGGAGAGCTGGATTTGCCCTCCTGCCTGCACAGCCTCTCCCAGGCTCTTTGCAGGAGCCCTGAGCTGCTGGAAAACACGATGTGTTGGAGCTTGATCAGATCACAGGGCACAGGCTCTGCTGCGTGGGGAACGTTACCCTGGAAAAAACAGCAGGAGCGGGAGGCCTGGGGGGTTGTGCCGGTGGGATGTGAACCATTCCAGGCTCTTTATCACAAACTCGGGCTGGACTGGCAGGGAAAGGCCTGGGGGATGTGCTGCAAAGGGAAGGGGTGTCTTGGGGTTGCCTCTGCAGCTCGAGAGCTTCGTGGAATCCCTTAAAGCATTCAGATCTGTGGAGAGCACAACCTTTGCTCTGTGATGTTCTTGATGAATTTGGCAGGTGTGATGTGGGGGGGGGGGATGTTTATCATCAAAGGGGAATGAGTGAGGGCCTGTGCGGTACCTTCAGGCTGAAACCTGTCTGATTTTTCCCCCTGTGCCTGCCAATCTCTTTTGGAATCAAGGAGACGCCTCTTGAGCACAACCCCACGGCACCCTGTGTTCCTCCAGAGATGCCGTAATTACCCGGTGCCACGCGGGTTCCTGAAGATCCCGGGTGAGCAGCCCTGGCCACCTGTTTGCTGGCCTTTCCCACAGTCAGCCCTGCACTCCCCTGCAGATTCGTGATGTCCTCCAGCTCACCTCTGCTGGAATCTCCCTCGTGCTTTCCCGTATCTCCCAGGCAGGAACACTTTTATTATCCCTCAGCAAAAGGCTGGCACCACCAAAATGCTGCAGAAGCCTTCATCCTTCCATTTCTGCGCCTTCCTCCTCCTCTCCCTGCTCTCCCAGGGCCAATTTTTTGGTTATGTGTGTCCCAGGCTCTGGAAAGCTCCCACCAGTGCTGACTGTCATTAATACTGAGATGTTTTTCTCTTTGTTTCGTTGTAGGGAATGAACAGAATGGGCTGGACTTTAACAGGCAGGTAAGATGCTCCCTGGCTTCCCAGGTGTTCTCCTCCTTTCTGAAGTGGCTGTTTTTTACCTGCTCATCATGCTGCAAGGAGATAAAAACTGTTAGGTCAGAAGCTGCCATTAAGCAGACCACAGAATTTCTTCCCAGTTCCCCTTGTGGGACACAAAGCCAGATTACACCTCTGCTTTCCCTCTCCCTAATTCATAGAAGTTCAGCTAATTAGAGAGTTCCTTTAAATGACCATTTGCTTGAGGGGTTTTCTGGCTTTTACAAATTTTTGGATCATCATTTAGAAACAAAAAGCACCTCAGTTATGGTGGCAAGGGTACAAATCCCTCCCCAAAGCCCCAGTGCTGTGACACTGGCACTGGCAGCTCCGTGGTGTGCGGGGACAAAGGCACGGGGCTGACTCAGGAGTGTCAGCCAGCACTAAAAATGACCTGGTTTGAGCTCTTGGAGTGCACAGGTCAAATTCCTGTCTGCAAGGCAGCAGATAAAAATATGGGGCAAGCAAACCCCAGTTGCAAAAGGAGCAGCTGAGGTGCCGTGTCCCTGCTGTGTGTGCTCTTCTCCCCCTGCTTTGTCCAGCTGAAAGCATTCCCTGGCTCCAGGAGTGCCTGCAGACCTTCCTGAGTGGCTCTGAAAATCCCTGAGTGTCACACCAGGAGGTGACAGCCCTCTGGAGCCCTTGGAGCTGTGCAGACACAGCTCTGCTGGCAGGGTGGGGAGGCACGGGGTGCCCAGAGCAGCTGGGGCTGCCCCTGGATCCCTGGCAGTGCCCAAGGCCAGGTTGGACACTGGGGCTTGGAGCAGCCTGGGGAAGGTGTCCCTGCCCATGGCAGGGTGGGATGGGATGAGCTTTAAGGCTCCTTCCAGCCCAAACCACGCTGAGATTTCAGGAAAATGCTCTCTGAGCTCAGAGCTGAGGCCTCCTGTGGCCAGCAGAGCTGGACTGAGCCCTGGCAAGGAAAAGAGGAGCCTGGAGAGCCAAACACTGCCCAGGACTCCAGGGGCTGCGGGGTGGGAGCTGCAGCCAGCAATGCAGAAGGGGCTGTGACTCCACGCACAGACTTGAGGGTGATGTTGGCACAGCACTTCCCATGTGCATTCCCCAAATCCCAAAGGGCTCCAACCCTTCCCAAAGGCTCCCTGCGAGCAGCACTGGGCAGCTCCACGTTCTCCACGTGCCTTTTTGTGCCTCGAGCCTCCCTTGGTGGCTGTGCAGTGACAAATGTCAGCCACGCCGCTGTTTGTTTGTTTGCTTTGGCTGCTCCAGCTCTGGGTGGGTCTCCCTTTCCTACCAAAGGTGTCTTAACACGCTCAGCCATCTTCCAGGGTTTTGGAATCCCCAGCTGCAAACAAAAAGCCCTGTGTCTGCAGCCCAGAGCACAGGCTCACTCTGCACCCGCCCGGAGAAGAATCCAATCTGCTCACCAGGGCTGATAAAAGGAAATTCCTTGCAGATAGAAATGAGCACGAGATCCGTGCCCGCTGCAAACTTCTCCCATGGCAACGCCACAAAGGTGCTGGAGCTGGAAGCTGGGCTGGGGTTAATCGAGGAGAGCTGTGCTGATTTACACCCGCTGCTGATCTGACCCACCATCCTCTGTGTTCCTCTCAGTGATGCTGGGCAAGTTGTGAGGGCAGCCAGGCTTGCAGGCAGTAGAAATATCCTCCTCCTAAAAAGAAAATCTGGCTTTACATTTGGTTTTTGGTTTTTTGGTTTCTTTTTTTTGTTGTTGTTTTTGCAGCGTTTCCACTTCAATTTTCCTCCCTCCACCAAAACGGCACCACAAAATCCAATTAATTTATTCCACCTTGTCTGTGTAACTGAATAGCCAACTTAGCTGGGGATTTAGCAAGGTTTTAAAAGCAAACGACTTTGAACGAGCTCGTATTATTGTTTTATTTTATTTCTAATCTGCTCTGATTCCCCGGAGCCCACCAGAGGGGTTTGCAGCGATGCCAGGGATGGGATGTAGCAGTCCCTGAGTGGACACAGGCCTGTGCAAGTGGCTCTTTGTCTCCCTCTCTTGGCCCTCCCAAGGCCATGGGTAGAATGATTTTAAATCGTTATTATTTAAAATAATAATTACTATTTGGAAGTATTGTTATTTAAAATAATAATTATTATTTTAAATTATTCTCTTAAATGAGCAGGAGCCCGAACGCACACGGGCTCCACACTCACATTTAGGGTTGACCTCAGCTGTTGGTGAATTCATCCTCAATTCAGCAAATAGATTTCAAATGACGGGAAAAAGGGAAGAGAGGAGAGCTGGAAATATCAAAGTGTTTTCATGTAAAATCAGGTGCTGTGCTCTTTCATTAGGGGTGGAGGTTGGTGGGTTTTTTAATTTGGTTTGGGGTTTGAGGTTGGTTTTGGATGTCTTTTTTTTTTTTTCGTTAGCTTGCAATTCAAGTTTTCAAACCGAAGCCAGGGCAGGATGGTTTGAAACCCAACTCCAAACTGACTACAGGAGCTCTCTTTGCCTTTATTTGGAGTGCTGGGCTCTAATCACTTTGAAGATCATAAATCTCACATCGTTTAAGCCTCTCCCCCAGCCTTTGTAGATGGCCTACATTTCAGGTCTGCTTCCCTCCCTCCCTCCCTCCCGTGTTGTGCTCCAGGCGGGATGGGAAGGGTGGAGTGACCTGGTTAGACCCCTTCCCTGCCTCCCAGTTCCCTGCTGGGGCTGCTCTCACCCTGCAAACGGGGAGGGAGGGAAACTCTTGCGGAGTTTGAGGTTTTCTAGCAGTTTGTGGGTCAGCCCTGTGCTTTATGAGAAAGCTCCCTCTGATCCCTCAGCCTATTTGGCAAACACTTCTGCTCTCCCCCCCCTTTCCCTCCCCTCTTCAAACTCTCCTCCCACCTGGATGCAACAGTAATTTGTATGTGAATGAGAGGGAAAAGGGTGTGGATGGAAAAAGCAGCATCTTCAGCCTTGCCTATCTGGTTTGGCTTTTTTTATTTAGCGAGTCTAATGCTGGTTGTTTCCTGTTTATGGCGAGGGAAATGCAAAGGCACAGCAATAAACTTTCACCTTCGGTGCTGGCAGCCTGCACGGGGACATCTGCCTCCTGACGGGTTGGGATGGTGGCCAGGGACGGATCTGAGCGACTCTGGCAAGATTTGCCTCCAATGGGAGCAGGACAAGGGCTGGGAGTGCTGCAGTGGGAGCTTTTCCTGGCTGCCTGGCTGTGTGGTGATCCTGCCCAGGTGCTGCGGTCTCCCCAGGACTGCTGGGGTTGAATTCCCCTTTAGGAAACGCTGGGTTGTTTGTTTTTGTAGCTGCTCTGGAGAGCCAGGTGTCTGGAGCTAAGCCCTGGGATAATGCTGCCTGCTGCAATGCGCACACGGATGGAGGGCTGATGGTTTTGGGAGGTGCCAGGGCTTGTGTGAGTGGTGTGAGGGCTGAGCCCAGCTCACGGTGGTGTGCATCCATCCACAGCTGGAGGGGGAGAATGCACAGCTGCTGGAGCCAGGGAAGTGATGGCAGGACCTTGGTCCAGGGAGGAATGCAGGATCAGCTCTCCTCCTTCCAGAGGAGGGAATGAGAGCTCCTCTGCAAGCCCTCCCTGCTCTCCAGAGCTGGGAGGGGAGATGTCCCTCTTGAAATGAAGCTGACAGGTTTTTGTCCCTCTTGAAATGCATCTGACTGGTTTTTGTCCCTCTTGAAATGAAGCTGACTGGTTTTTGTCCCTCTTGAAATGCAGCTGACTGTGTGAGCAGAGCTGGGCAGGATCTGCCTCTGCTCCCTACCCAAATGTGCCAGGCACTCTTCATGCCTGCAAAAGGCTGACCTTGCAGGACAGGCTGTCATTTGTTTATCAAACCTGTCATTATCATCAATCACATCAATCTGAAGCTGATCTGGCTGGGAGATTTGACAAAGTTTAGGACAGACAGGCAGGCACTGAGGTGCCTGAGCAAGGCCCAGCTTCAGTTTTCCTGTTGGTTCTTTATTCCTGTTCTTTGCTGTCTTTGGTTCACCCCAGTCAGGGGATGTAGTAAGGATATGGATTTCCAACAGGCTTCCTAGAAAGCCTTTCCAGCTGAGTCTGTTGAAAACTTCCTCCTTTCTAAAACCAGGTCAAGCCTCCTGTGTGTTTCTGCTGTGCTCTATCACAAGAGGTGCTGAAGGGGCTCCCTTCCCTCAGGACCTCCTTGTCTAACTCCTCTCCCTGCTCTGTTCATATCTGACAGTCCTTGCCCAGAGAAACTTTAATTTTGGAGGTTTGTGTGGGATTTCCAGCAGTTGCTTTGAGGTACCAGGGTGAGTTATCTCAGGGCTCCACAGCTGATGTCCTGTAGGCACACGATGTGAGAAATTCAAAGTGGGCAAACTGCACCTGAGATGTGAAATCCCTGGTGGCTCCTTTTCAGTGCCCTTAATAAACACCCTGACCTCGTTTGGTACCTTCCACCCACACGTCTGAAGGCTCTGTGCTAATGGATTTAGCATCCCTTGGTGCCTCTGCAAGGTGGGGAGGTGTCCTGCAGACACAGCCTGACTTCCCTGGCTTTTCCCAAAGATGCTGAGCTCTGTGATTGCAGCTGGGATCAGGGGATGCTTCATGGGCCAGTTGCCCGTGGACATTGGGGTGTACTGGAATCCAGGGGCCTGCTCCCTGGCACAGCTGGGTTATGGACTCCCATCCTCTGATTCATCGTCTTGTGCTCAACCACAGACAAGTTCTTCCTCCCTTCCATCCTTTTGAAGGTGCAGAGAAGGGCCTAACTCGCTGGGTAGTTTGTTATTAATATCTGGGATGCAAAACTCCCTGCACATTTAATTTCGCTGCACCAGGGCTTCCCTCCCCCCGGGGATCTCTCTCATAGTTTTTTATTCTGCTCCGTGTTCCCACCTCCCCCTAATCTCATGTGCTCCCTGGATGTCATTGCTGTTCCTGCTTGGCTTTTCCCCGTGGGTAGCTCAGGTTTCAGTCTGCCCTCCAGATTTCCATCCCAGTCCTGTTTTGCCCTCCTCTCAAGGGGAGGTTCACATCCTGCTTCCTTCTCCCCTCTGGGGATCAATTCAGATTTCACTCTCTCTTCTCCCCATTGCCCCAGGGGATCAGCCTAAGTCTTGCATCTGCTTTTCATCTCTTGAGCCTCCCCTGGCTGGAAATCAGGCCTGGCCTTGTGTCTGCCTCGCCTGACACTGGATCTAAGCTCAGCTCTGCCCTGGCCTTTCCCTTTTGAAGTCTCCCTGCTCTGTCCTAGGGACAGGCTGATTGCATAAATTTGTTTGTGTGCAGGCTCCTCATTGAAATGCAGCCCTTTGGGAAAGCATCAGAGAAAGCCCTGGCTCCAGGGAAAGTCCTCTGTGCCTAAATCTGGCCCTGCTTTGCTTAGGACAAATATGCAGAGGAACCCCTTCTTCAGGCTGGGTTTGTTCTGGCACCTCAGATGAGCTCGCTGGGAATGAACTCCAAAACAGGCCAGGGGAACTTGCAAGGGAAAGGGGGATGCAATTAGGAGCAAGGATTTGGCCTTTTTAATTGTTTTTCTCAGGAGGTGGACTGAAACCACTGAATTAATTTGTTGACAACAGCCCAGAGTTGGTTGCATTTTATCTGCTCCTTAACATCCAGCTGAAGTCCGTTCCCAAACTCCTGCTCTCCTGCTTTTAAAGGGCAAACTTCATTTACAAGGTGATTCCTACACCTGTTTCCTTGGCAAAATACCTGGTAGAGCTGTTTCAGATGTGTCTGAGAGGGAGAGACCGAGATCTTTGTGCAAATTCCCTGCTCATCCTTCGGGAAATGCTTTCTGTGCTCACGAGGGACAAGGCCCAGTTTCATGGATCTGTCTGAAGGGTCACAGAACTTGTTTTCCACACCAGAAACTCAGCCCAAGGCACGGCTGTGACCGGCCAGCCACAATCCAGGTGGCCCAGCATCTTTTTTGAGGGCTGAGTGGCATGAACTGCCATGCCTGGATGTGACTCTCAGGGATTCACCACTAATGAGGAGAGGACTCGGAGTCCTTGAAGGCCTTTCATCTGCCAAGCTCCAAGAATTCACCCCAAACCTGCACCACCCAGCCAGGGAGGGGCCCTGCACCCGTCCTGCACGAGGGCAGGTCCCAGCACACGGAGGGGAAGGCCATGGCTTTCCAGCAAGGCCTCTAATTTTGGACATCTGAGGGCACTTTCTCCCTCCCCAGAGGTGCTGGGTGTGGGATCAGTGGGTTTATCCAGCAGGGAACCCTCCTGCCCATGGAATCCGCGTGGGCTGGGAGCAGAGAGCTGGCTCTGAGCTCCCCCAGCCCTTGGGCTTCATCCCCCCAGCCAAAATGAAACCCTGTGTGATGTTCTCCCATCTTCCTCCCTCTCCCATCTTCCTCCCTCTCCCATCTTCCTCCCTCTCCCTTTCTCTTTTAATTGCACTGCTTGCTGTGGTTAATGCAATCCCTCCAGCTGCTCTTCTCCTGTCCCAGCTCCCTGGGGCGTGGCAGCCGGTGCCAAAAGTGCCAGGGACCAACGGGAGAGGCCCCTGGAGCTGGGATGGAGCCAGCCCCAGCCAGATTCTTCGTTAATTCCTCCTAAAATGTGGTGGGAAGTGTGCCCCTACCAAGGGCTACCTGGGCTGTGTGGGCACTCTCCCCGTGGATGACTAATCCAGGGATATCCACACAGTGCCAGGTGTTTGCATTTGTCACTGCCAGAAGGCACAGAGAGTCCTGAACAAACAGAGATTCCTCCCCATAGGCAAGGGCTGCACGGGGAAAAAAAAAAAAAAAAAAAAAAAAAAGGACATTTTTCATTCTCAGCCCAGAAAATCCCAATAAGGGATTGGAGTGGAACAGGAACGTGCTCGGGCTCCAGGGGACCTGTGTGAGCTTGCAGGAGGGCAGGGGAGAAGCCATGGAGTGGTGTGTGTGAAATCAGGGTGATAAGGAAAGGGGCAGGGATGCAGCCCAGGGTGGGAGCAGAGCAGATAAGCACGGAGGTGTAGGCAGAGGTGGAGTTCTGGAGAGCTTTGGGAGTTGGGCAAGTGAAATGGGGCGAGAGAGAGGTGCAGGGAGCAGTGCTGCAACCCACGGGAAGGCTGGGGCTGGGGGAGTCCTGGGAGGGAGACGGGGCAGAAATCCCAGCCTTGATGGTGAGAAAATCATTTCCTGAGCTTTGAGTGGAGGTCCTGGCCACTGTGACCAAGCAAATGGCATCTCCTGTTAAACTGCTCCCAGTTTGGGATGCCCACGGGGAAGGTCCCACGTGCCTGAATGGTGCTGCTAAGAGGGAAGGTGCTGTAAGTTGCTTTCTCAGTATCTTTTCAGCAGTTCTGTGCCCCTGAGAGCACTCAGCAGGCCCTGTGGGAGCAGCCCTGGCCAGGACACTCCCACCTGAGCAGGTGGCAGTGTGGCAGGGCAGGTGCTCTTCCCACCTCTGCTTTGGTTCTCCTCTCCCTTGCCCAGCTCCTGTGCCACAGGTGATCATTTGAGGTTCAGCACAGCAAGGAGGGGGGACTTCTCTCTCTTCCCTGTTTGTTTGGAAGCAAAAATTCCAGGGAAAAGCTGTATCAGAGAGCCCACAAGAGCTGCGTGTGGTTCTGTTTGTTTTCTCCCGTCGAGCGTGCAGCTTGGTTGCTCCTAAAGTTTTGACTTCCCACCCCTACTTTGTCTCCAGCACAACCATTTACATCCCAAGCTGAAGCTGAGGATAAACCCTATCAGATCAGACCTCAATTAATAAACTCAAAGGCCTCGTGGAGGGTGATGCAGGTGTGCTGAGGTTTGGGATTGCATTTGAATTTTCCAGCGTGCTGCCATGGCTGAGCTTTAGGACAGAGCCTGTTTGGGAGTTAATCCCACGCTGAATTCCTTTCTGTCACACTGGCAGCTTCCAAAAATTCCCGGCCTTCAGTGGGATATAAACATTACAGGGTGAATATCGTGGCATTGACATAAAGGTTTTCTGCCTTCTTTCCAGGTGTCTGTTAAGCCCTGCTGTATGTGCAGGATAGTACATGTGGAAATAGTAATTGCAACCCCATTATTATTATTATTGCCATAATTTATTATTAGTGTGTTTTTTATTTTATGGGGCCCACGTGTGTGGGTAATTCACGGCGGAGCACTTACGCCATCGCAAGGTGGGAAGGCTCAGCGAGCTGCAGGAGCCTTGGATCCAGCTTAATGCCTGTTTCCAGCTTAAATCCTCCTCCCTGGGCTCGAGGCAAAGGGTTTTGGGGCAGCTTGAGGCAGCCCTGCTGTGCTGAAGAGCACTTTGGAGTGACTCAGGGCATTTTGGGGTGACTCAGTTGTTCCTTTTCAGCGAGGGCCAGGTGCTCCAGACCCTCTGTGTGCACCTGATCCTCCTCTCCCCTCTGCTCTGGAGGGCTGGGAGTGAGTCAAACTCTTAAACTCGGTCCTGACTGTGAGATAAGGCAGATGTGGAGGCAGATAAACGTCTTTCAAAGAGGTCACTGGCTAAATAGGAGCTTCACAACAAATGGGGTTGTCTTCCATCTCCCACTAATGTGGTTCCTGCCTGATAACTGGTGCAGGGCTTGGACAGGACGGATCCAGCTCTGGATTTGGGAGAGGAGTGGAGGCTCTGAATTGGTGGCTGAGCGAGGAGGATGATGGAGCACTGCGTGTGTCACACCAGGAGCTCATCCCAAGGAGGGCTCTGGGCTCTGACAGATGGGAAGACCTTGAGATTCTCCCTAAACTGGGATTACCCGTGGAGGGCTCCAGCCCAACCAGTGGGATCCAACCACCAGCACGTGGAACCCAACGCTGGTCAATCTGAAGGGAACAGCAGCAAGCAGAGCTGCTCAGGAGAATCTTCCCAATTTCCCAGTTTTCCACGGCTCTCTAAGATGTCTGCAGGATGTTTTCACGAGCCGAGCGTTTGCCAGGAGTTCACAGATCAGTTACAAAACAGATGTACCTTTTTTTTCTTTTTTTTTTTTTTTTTTCCTCTCCCCTTCTTCCTACTGGTAAGGAAGAGTTTGTGCAGTAATTGCAGGCAGGTTGGGAGATGTTTTCTTCATAATTCTCCTTCTTATGAAATGTTTATGAAACACCTTCCACAAATCAGTTACGCAAGCAGGCTCCGGAGCTTTGATCATTTTCCATCACCCTCAGTGTGTTTCTTAGTTTGTTTTGCTTTTTGTTTTCGTGTTTAGGCCAGAGATAGGCAAGAAACCATCCATCCTTGCAGCTGTTCAAGCCAGCCACGGAAGGGACTCTCTCTTTTCCAGCCAGTCACCCTTCCTGTGTTTTTCACTCGGCTTGCTCGGGGGCTGACCCTGTTTCAGGGCTGTGAAAACATCCAAACATCCACTTGAGATTTGCAAGTGTGATTCCTGCCCTGGCCCAGAGGAGCTCCCGTGCCTCCAGCTGCCGTTACCTGCTCCCAGCCCTGCCCTGGGCCTCCCCTCGGGCCCCGAAGGGTGGAAGGTGCTGGAAATTCACAGCCAAGAGCCCCCCACGCCTCACCTCAGCCGTGGGGGTTTGCAGGTCCTGCTCTTTGCCCTGCTCGTTTTTCCATGGAATGGTTTGGCTTGGAAGATCATCCCACTGCAGCCCCTTGCCATGGGCAATGAAGCTTCCACCAGACCAGGTTGCTTTCCTCAAATACTGTTATTTTTCCGAGTAAAATTCAGTGGGAACAAAGTCTCTCCATGACTTCTCATTCCCTTTTTCCTCATCCTATAAAACCAAGATCCTGAGCAATCCCAGTGGGATCTGCTCCTGGTTCTACCCAAATCACTGTTTCTCACTTGCAATATTTCAGCAGAGCTCCCATCAAATTCTCTGAGGATTTCATCATTTCCATCTTTTTTTTTGGTTCCTCAAGGAAAACTCTTCCCATATTTGCAGGCATTTTCTGCAAATCCGAGGCAGATGCACTGGGAAAGGAGGAGGCAACTCCTCCCCTCGCTTTATTAATTCGAAATTTACATTATTTTAAGGGAGTCTCATGATATTGAGTGGCCTCGCCCACAATGTGTGTGGTTTTTTGGGGTTTTTATGGGTTTGGGGATTTTTTTTTTTTAATGTACACTTGGCAATATTGCCGGTTTAGCCAGGGAAAAAAAAACCGAAAGAGCGGGATTTGCATAAACCATCCCCAAAGTTTTGGATAGATCCCGAACTCCTAATGAACAATTAGCCAGCTGCAGGCCTGTCGGGGAGAGGAAGAGGAGGGCGAGGTAAATTTGAGCCTAAACCCAATGGAAATAGGTGCAAGGGGGAGAAGGATTTGTCAAGAACAAACCCCAGGTTCCCGCCCACTGCGCAGGAGGGAGAATTCCAAGGCCGGGGGAAGGAGCAGTGGGAGATGTTGTTGTTTTTAAATCGGGAGCCGGTGCTTTGCCAAACCCACCTCCCGTTCTCACATGGAGCCATGCCGGGATGCGGCTACACACCCCTTTCTCCCTGGAGCGCCGCCAGCTCGTCCCGCTTGGCAGCTGGAAAAATTGATTTCAGTTTGGAAATGGCTCGTGCCTCTTCAACACCCCACTGCCATCGGGACCGCAGCTCGGGCGGGATCCAGAGCCCGGCTCTCTGAGGCGCCAAAAACTTTAATTTCTTGGGACTGCTCAGCCTTGGATGAAGCAGACAAACGTTAATTCATTTTTTTAAAATATTTTTTTAAATATTTTTTTTTTCTTATTTTCCTCCGATGGATTCTTTTTAATGCAAAGAACATCCATAAATCCACGTGCCTGGAGTGCCTGGATGGCTCAGGAGTAACGGGGTGTCCTCCTGAGCCTTTTTGCCTGACATTCAGTGACTTATCGCTGTCGATAGCGATCGAGAAGATCTTTCCGCCTGATTTTTTTTTTTTTTTTTTTTTTGCCCTGCCAAGCTAAGAGGGATGATCATGCCAACCTGAAAGGTAGGAAAGAGTTGGAATTCATAGCATGTCTACCTCTTGCTGCAAGGAGCTGGGAGTATTGCAAAACGAGTTTCGGCGGTGTCCAGAGCTCGAGTTGTAATGAAAGGGGGTGTTGTAATCACCTTCCCTTCGAGCAGCACCTTCCAAAATGCAGAGGGGAACGTTGCAATTCCCTGTTCTGGAGCTGTTGAGCTTCTTGTGATCCCGTTTTCCTCCTTCTCTCCTCTCGTGGAGATCCACCAAAGCTTGGACTCGATGGTTGTAGAGGTCTCTTCCAACCGAAATTATTCCGTGTATTTCTTTGCTTTGCTCAAATGGGCAGAAAAGCTCCTTGAACCCCAAAACATTTGCTCGGGATGGGTTTGGAGAGCTGGATTTCTTGTCCCCCTCTGCTGGGAGGAGGATCCAGGGCCTCAAGGCCCCATCAGTGGGGCAAAGACCCTGCCCACCTTTGGGGGATGTGGGGTTTGGAATGGATCCGGTGGGACCTGGGGAAGTTCACTCCTAGGAGTCAGGGTGAATCTTCAGGAGTTTCAAGCTGGGTCCTTTGTAGAGTCCTCCTGGTTTTTCCAGTTTTTGGGAATTAGAGGCTCTTCTTGCTGTGATGAGGAATAATCTTCGTTCAGGGTGTTCTTGTGCTGAGAAAAGGTTTGGGTGAATCTTTTCTTGGAGGAGAGTTCTGTATCTTTTACCTGTCCCCTGTGCTTGGACATTCCTCACTCACCTTCCAGGAATTGACCTAAAAACCTCCAAAATCCTCCCCTCCCTCCTGTCCCAGTCAGCACTACCACAAGACTTCAGCTACTACAATAATTGGAACAGATTTTTATTATTATTGTTTCTTAATAAATCAGTTTTTTAAAATGTATTAGCAAAGTTAGAAATGAACTTGGAAATTGTGGAATAAACCAGAAACAAGGATTCAGTTCTGGTCCCTGGGTGTATTTTTTTTTTTTTTTCCTAAGAATATGGATTTAAAAATCATTATTTTCTTGTGGACAAGAACTCTGCAAGAACATTAAAGTAGCTCAGAAAGACCACTGGACACCTGTGAAGTTTTCTAGTTATTGTTCCACAGCTTGTAACTGAGGAAGGAGATTTTCCTTGCAGTTTCTTGTTGCTTTTTGGTAGAAATGGAACAAATTAATTTTGGTGCCTGGAGTGCTGCATTTTCAAGACTGGGAGATTACTCTGGTTTTTTGAGGTCTTTTCCTCCTTTCCCATCCCCTTGTGCCATTCTCTGTTTCGTGCAGGGAAAAATGAGAGGTTTTCCATGCCCAGCTCTCCTATGGGGGCTTGAGTTGTGATCTGGAAACGGGCAATTGCTTCTTGTCTTCATTAAAACTCCACAAAAAGGCTTTAAACTTTGAAAAGCTGCTTGAAATTGGTTGTTTCCTGAAGTGTTTTAATTGAGCAAAGTACCAGGGGGCTTGGCAGAGCAGGAAAACTGCCCATGGGACAGAGTGGAGAGCAGGAGTGTGGAATAACCCTGATTTTCACAATGGAAACAGCAGAAAAATCCCTGAGAGGAGCCTCTCCCAGCCTGTTGGATCCCAGCTGCCCACTGCTCCTGCTCATCCCTCCTCCCTGCTCCCTAATTCTACAATTCCTTTGCTCTTTTTTGCAGATTAAAACCGAGGACCTCAGCGACTCCTTGCAATCTGCCCTCCCCCCTCGGTCGGGTCACCTCGTGCAGGGATCGTCCATGATGCCAGGGAGCCAAATCGCAGGGGTGAGTGACCTGGCTGCGCCTGGAATGCCAGGAAAAGAGGGGAAAAGCTGCTCCTGACCCCCTCCCCAAATTCCTTTGGCCAGTGGCAAAAGGAGCCTGAGAGTGTGAGGAACACGGAGCTGGAAAAGTGAATCCTCATCTTCCTCCTCGGCTTTTCAAGGGTAGACTGGACACGTGCTGGGGTGAGATTTCCTCGCAGGGTTTGCTGAGCAGGGAAACCACCCCATGGTCAGGAAATCCCTTGGACTGGAAATAATTGGAGGCTGAGACAGCACCGTGGGGAAATGTCTGATAATGTTTGCCCTGCTCTTCCTCATTCATGAGTGTCTGGTTAATGCCACTGTTGGAGATAGGGTTCTAGACCAGATTAACTCCTAATCTCAGCCTGTTGTTGCCTCAAATTGATTTACACCAGGGAAGAAATTAATTCCTCGAGGGAATTTTTTTTTCCCTAAGGTGGAAAATGTGGAGTTCAGCACTTAACTCTTGTTCAATTCTAGTGGGATTTGGATGCCAGGCGGCCACACAGGTGCTCAGGAATCCCTTCCCTCATTCTTTCATGGGGTATTCAGATCCATTATACAATTTAGGTATTCTTCAATTTCCCCCAGTCTTCAGAACAGTCCTGTGGGAAGCACTATTGGTGAGCTGCTGCAATTTTCTGTGTGATTTCAGGCAGTTCACTCTGGAAATACTTTATCTGAAGAAACTGAAATCCGAGAGGTTTCACTGTTCTAACAACCAGAGTTTGATTGCCTCGAAAATGTCTTTATCGAGAGTTAACTTTTCCAGGGAAAAGCAGACACTTCTCCACATGGATGTCTCTGTATGCAATGAATTCTTCTCCCATACTTGAAACTTTTGGACCTGCAGCCCTCCAGCCCCCAGATTCCCCAAATTCAGTGAGAATTCTTCTCCTACACCTGAAACCTTTGGATCTGCAGCTCAAAAATGTCACCAAGAGTTAACTTTTCCAGGGAAAAGCAGACAATTCCCCTCATGGAGGTCTCTGTATGCACAGAATCTTCTCTTACACCTGAAACTTTTGATCCTGCAGCTCTCCAGCCCCGAAATTACAGAAATTCAGTGTGGATTTGTGAGGAGATGCTGTGTGAGGAGCATAAATCCTTGGGTTTGATTGTTCCCTTTGTTTTTTTTCTGTAGGACATGAGCTCTCTCCACACCCTGCAGCAGCTGGTGTTGCTTCCTGGGCACATGCAGTCAGTCCCCCAGTTCCTTCTGTCCCAGTCTCAGGCAGGACAACAAGGTAAGAGAAGGAAAAGCTGAGATGGTGCCTTTTTGGGGCTTGCCTAAAAACAGAGGCCAGACAAAACTAAGAGAATAAAAAGCAGTTCTGTTTATTGAAGGGCCTTCAGGTACATTTAGGGCAGACAAAACCCACCCAAAAATGGATATTTAGTCATGGGTTTCACACTTTTATAAGTTTGGTTCATTTGCATTTTGGGGGTGAACCTCCCAATTACAGCTTCAGCTAATGAAGTAATTTACCCCAAGTTTGCTGCCCCCAATTCACTTTTGTTTCCATCTCCCTGGCCTGAGGCAGTGAGGGGTCCTTGATTGCCAGGCCTGGAGAGGAATTGTTGTGTCTGCCCCAAATGGGGAAGCAGCAGCTCACACTGGGTGTGGAGTTTGGAGTTCTACACTAAAGAACTGCAGTTTACAAATACATGAAAAATATAAAATCCTGAGGCGACAGAGATGGATAAATGTTTAAAAGCCTCCCTTCTGGATGTCGGGTTTTCCCAGGGTGATGCTGCCGGTTCCCACCCCGATGTTCCCTCCCCGGGGATGATCCCAGATCCGTGCGGGAGATGCCGCTGGCACCTGAGCCTTGTGCGCTCCTCGAGTGCCACCTTGGGGCCAGGCAGGGATCCCAGCCTGGAAAAATCCCGGGAAGGAGCAGAACAGGTCCAGCTTAGCCAGGAGCAGCTCCGGGATGAGAGTGAGAGGTTTGGATATTCCATAGGACAGGAAAGGTCTCCCTGCTCCCAAAATCAGCTCCAGGAAAGCGCTGAGGACTCGCTCCATGCTTGAGAAAGTCCCTGTAATTCTGTTTTTGCCCCCAGTATTTTTACAGCATTTCTCCCACCCCGGGGATGTGGATGGAGGATGTTTCAGGCTTTAATTCATCACCTGGCAGATCCAAGGGGATTTGGATCCTTTGCTTGTGCTTTGATTTATCCCAGCACAGAGCTCCCTCCACATGAACTAAAATTCAGGATTACAACATTAAATCTCTGCAGCTTGAACCCACTGGTTCACACACTCCAAAAGCAAGAGGGGAATTTATTTCTTCCTGACAAGATGTAAATTCTCCTCTCTGCCAAATGACGCTGATTGATGGATAAAGATACTTGATGTATATTTACAAATAATCTTGAATTTGTTAGTTTGAAATACGGTCAGGACAATCTATTCCTTGCTGCCTGCTTTTATTCATGAATAATAAACATCTTTTACTGCAAAGCAGAACTTGCAGCCTTTGACAGATTAGAATTTATCTGTTCAGTGACTTTTTTTGGCAGCTATGTTTGCTTGTCACCCTTTCCAGTTCCAGGCTTGGTCAGGACTGGATATTCTGGCCAGGAGCTGGATTTTTGTGCAGGACATTTCCATTTGCATGGCTGTCTGCCAGGTTTTAATGATCCTTTTGCCACATGCATGCACAGCCAGTGGGGAGTGAAAATGAAGTGGAATTTGGTTCAAGTGGAGTTTTCTTCCTCCTGAAGAAAGGTGGAAAATATTCCAGAATTGTCCCATCAGGGAATGCCCTGAGTGTCTCCTGGTTTTGGTCTGTGGGTCCATAAATGGATTTCCTGGCCAAAGGGGCTTGGCTGGGGGCTGAACCTTTCCAACAGGAATATGAATTTTAGTTTGCTTGTGTTTTGAAGCTGTCAGATAAATTCCCAGGTCTTACTCCTCATTCCCAGTAAAATCCAAACACCAGAGTCATGGGTGGGAGAGCTCTGTAAAGGTGGGAGTGAAGAGCCACGGAGATTTTGGGAATCCTGTCAGTCTAAATATTGCTGCTGAAATCTTCATCTCAGCTGTCAGACCGGTGATTCCTGAATCCAGCCCTTCATTTCCCTCGGAGCTGGAGCTGAGGTGTTCAATCATGATTTTAAAGACTCCAAATGACAGAGCATCTGCCATGTCCCAAGGCAAAGCCATTGCAGTGATTAATTACCTGCACTGGTAAAAATGTGCTCCTCATTACCGGCCTGGATTTGAAATTTGAAGTTGTTCCAGTGTTAGGGAAGGCTCATTCCAACCCCAACCTAAGTAAATAAATGGGAATGTGCACATCAGATCAAAATTAAATAAGAAAAGGCAGAGAGAGAGGGGGGAGTGATTGATTCTGGAGATTATCTGTTTTCCCTTTTATTAGCAGAAGTCCATAAATTTCTATGGATTTCCCTGTAATTGTCAGTTATAATCAATTAAATATATTGACTGCTCTGAGCAAGGTTATAAATCCTCACTAAATTCTGTAGGTTTCACTCACAATGGACTTGATACCAACTAAATTTCTAGGGAACTACACAACCTAATCCTGTAGGACATTCCCTCTAAGAGATATAGGCTTGTACTTGGCAGTTTGTCAACGAAACAATTACACACTCTCCATAAATCCCAGTTTTTGTTGGGTTTATGGATTTCCCTTCTTTCTTCCTTTCATCATTTCGTGTCAGCTCCGACGTTCTGAAAGAAATTCAATTTATTTGAAATACAGTAGGGTAGGAATGAAAGGGTCAGATGGCTTCCAAATGACATTTGAAAATGAAATGTAGAATTGAGAGCAGAGTGGGAGGGCTCACGAGATTAACTGGAGGATCAGGGTTTTTTTTAACAAGATCAAGTGGCTGAAAGTTGGAGTCACAAGGGTTTATACTGGAAATAAGAGGTCCATTTTTCTTATAGCTACAATGATTAAGCACTGAGAGAAATCCTCAGGGCAGATGTAGGAAATTCTCTGCTGCTTGGCACCTAAAATCAAGATTAGAGGTCTCTAAAATGCCTGAGCGTGATGAGTGACACGCAGGGATCAGCAAATGAGATATTTCACTTCTATCATTATTGTAATAATCCCTGCAGGCTAAAAAGCCACGGGAAGAACATTTTCTTTCTCATGATCCAGCACAGAGCCAGACTCGTTCCTAACGCCCAAAATTCTTGTGTTTTGGGCAAGAAATAACAAATGGAGCTTCCCACTCCGAGCTTTCCTGGGGGTGTTCACTGACCAGATGTGTCTCTTTTTGATCTCCTCAGCTTTGCAGCCAAACCTCCTCTCCTTCCCTCAGCAACAGGGCAGCCTCCTCCTCTCCCAGCCCGGACCCAGCCTGGCCTCCCAGGTAAGAACACACCTGAGGGCGTGGCAAACTCCACCTGCTGCTTTAGGGAGGGCAGATGGCGCAGGAAACAGTGTGGTTTTTTTTATTTTTGTGACTCTGAGCACTTTTTTTGGGGTGGTTGGGACAGGCTGTGGGGCGCTCTGGCCTCCCTGGCTCCTCGGTTGAACCCCACCTGGACGTCCCCCAGCACTTGCAAGTGGCAAAGCACCTGACCCCAGCAGGAGCTTCCGAGGAGCCCAGCGACCTGGAGGAGCTGGAAAAGTTTGCAAAGACTTTCAAACAAAGGAGGATCAAGCTGGGGTTCACACAGGTGAGAGGGAGGGGATGGGGAAGAATTTGGGGCAGGGCTGTGGGTGAAGGAAAGGCTGGGTTAGGTAAATTTGGGTTATTTTGTAGCATTCCCTTCCAAATACATGAAGAGACAAACCCTTCTTAGCACGTCACCGCCATAACATCGATATTTGCACCTTCTCCAGTATTCAGGGGTGGGGGCAGATTCCTGGGGGGAATAAATCCCCTTTCCCTGGCAGGCAGGTCATGGAAACAAGACTGAAGCTATCCTGGAAGAAGCATGAGGGGAAGTTTAGGCTCCAAGAGGGATATTCACTGAAAGAATGATCTGGACTCATCTGCCCAAGGAGGTGGTGGAGTCACTGTTTAAAACAAGCCTGGACGTGGCACTCAGTGCCATGATTTATTTGATGAGGAGGTGTTGGGTCATAGGTTGGACTTGATGATCTCAAAGGTCACAGAATCACAGAATCACCAGGCTGGAAGAGACCTTCAAGATCGAGTTCAACCCAGCCCCAGCAGCTCAACTGAACCCTGGCACCCAGTGCCACATCCAGGCTTTGTTAAACACACCCAGGGATGGTGACTGCAGCACCTCCCCGGGCAGAACATTCCAGAACTTTATCACCCTTTCTGTAAAAAACTTTTTCCTGATATCCAGCCTATATTGGATAGGTGCCTTCATTGGCACAGCTTAAGAGGTCCTTTCCAGGCTGGTTCATTCTGTGACTCTGTGATTCTGCGTGGGGCTGGGACAGCTGGGAGGGGTTTCCCTGTGCTCACACTGGGATTTGGGTGTCCCCTGGCAGGGCGACGTTGGCCTGGCCATGGGGAAGCTCTACGGCAATGACTTCAGCCAGACCACGATCTCCCGCTTCGAGGCTCTCAACCTGAGCTTCAAGAACATGTGCAAGCTCAAGCCCCTGCTGGAGAAGTGGCTCAGTGATGCAGGTAGGTGACATCAAGGCAGAAATGCCACCAATGCCTTGTGCAGGCTGGCCTAGAGGAGAGCTGGCCAGAGCTACAGAATAAAGCAGGGATTTATTCAAAGGATCTCCTCCATGGATCCACCTTGGGCAGCACCAGAGCCCAGCCAGGGCTGCACCCAAGAGGAACCAAAATGGTCCCAAAATGAACCCAAGATGAACCAAAATGGTCCCAAAATGCACGAGCGCTCCCGGGGGCTCTCACTGGGATCAGCTCTGCTCCATTTGCACCTTGCAGTTCATTGTCCCATTCCAGCTCCAGCCCAGGCAGTCCCATCCTGCTTGTTTTTCTCTCTCCAGCCCACGCTGTTTGTGCTCTTGGGCCTGAGGTTTGGATCATTTGTCCTTGGTGCCCAGCTGGAGCAGGAATTGTTTTGTCTCCCTGCTCTGTGCAGAGAGCTCAGCATCCCATAATGTGAAGCCCAGACCCACACACTGAAGCAGCTCAGAATGTGAAAATAGGAAAGCTCAAACCTGAGGCATCACCACCAGCAGTAGAGGATCCATCCAGGAACCTCAAATCCCTTGTGCAAGCTGGAGAAGAAGGGGAGGAACTGCTGAGGTGCTGAGGGATCAGCCCAGGAGATGCAGCTGGAAAAGGAAGGATTTCACTGAGAGGGGAATTCCCAGGGGCAGCAGGATTTGGGGCGGTGTCCTGTGCTGACCTCACGTCAGCCTCGTGCTTCACCCAGCCCTTCGGGATGTCTGAGCCATTGGTCACATCTCAGCCACCCCGAGCCAAATGGTTTGGTCACATCCTTCTCTGTGTGGAATGAAATTATTGGAACACTCCTGGTGCCTAGCAGAGCAGGCTGGAAATCAGGCTCACAAAGGAAAAACAGTGTGTGGGTTAAAACACTTTTCTTCTTTGATTTGGACAAGCTCGTTGATGGATTCAGAGCAATTTTAATCATTATCAGAGGGAGGATCCTCAATGTAGGAAGAATTAATCTATTTTAGAAGGCACATTTGTTTCACCGGAAGTATCTGGGAATGAAAATAACTCATTATCTTCTTGAATATCTCTTTTTCCCCTCCCTTTTCCCCCAGAATCTGCTCCTTTGGATTCCTCCATGAGCACCCCCAATTCCTACCCCTCAGTGAACGAGATGTTTGGACGGAAAAGGAAGAAGAGGACCAGCATCGAGACCAACATCCGCTCCACACTGGAGAAGAGATTCCAAGATGTGAGGGGAAAATCTTTCTGTCTGCTGGGAACTCTCCCTGAGCCTGGCATTTGCAAGGCTGTGGCACTGAGTCCTCTCAAGAAAAGAGGGGTTTTTTTGGGGTATTTATTTGACAGCAGGCTAGAAAATGCTTGAAGAAGCAACAGGAAAAGTGTGAAACCCAAAGGAATTCCCTGTTATTTGACAGGAGGTTAAAAAATGCTTGAAGGAGTTAACAGGAAAAGTGTGGAACCCAAAGAAATTCCCAATTATTTCCTTGCTGAATGTTATTCTAAGGGAATTACGATTTTAGCACCACATTTCCCCATTATCACCCACTGGGCCAAAGCTGATCACTGCAACCAAATCTTTTCTTTGGGAGTTGCAGATGTTTGGGAGCTCTGTGGCCACAATGCCCCACTGAGCAGCTCTGGTGAGACCCCAGAATTTGCTGCAAATATTTTTCCTGAACCCATTCAGAAGCGGAGCCCTTTGTACTTTTTAAGCTCCAAGAATTTCAAGAAAAATCACTACAGACATCAAACAGAATTTTAATCAACAGGACTAAACTGTGCCTTGGAAATTTCTCAAATCAAAACTGTTTCTGGGCTTGTTTTTTTTTGGTTTCTCCCTCATATCAAAACTTGCTCAGTCATCATCAGATCAGCTCATTTTTAGCTGGTAGAAGGCATTTTCTGCAATGGGAATATTATCTTGGCACCTCTGTGCCAGGAATCTTCGACATTTCCGAGCTTCAACTCTGAGCAAACCTCACAGAGCTAAAAGGAATGAAAATAAATGACTCAGGGGGCAGGGTGGGCTCTGTTATTTCCATTTCTAAATGAGAGGCAGTGACTTTTCTGAGCTGCTGTCCCTTGGACAGTGGCAAGGCCACCAGGTTTAGGTGAGCCCAGCACTGATTTTGGTGCTGTTCAGGTCGAAGAGGGAAGTGATTTTTAACAGGGGCAGGAGCTGTGACTCATCCCCCCGACTCCGGGAGAGCTGATGTGGAACCAGAGGCACTTTGTGGTTCACAGAACATAATCTCTCACCCAAATATTTACCCTGGGAGCTTTTGTCCCCTTCCCAGCTCGCAGCCAACCCCACCCTTGTCCTCCCAGCAGCCCCTGATGCTCTTTGGGGCTTTTTAACCTCTTGCCTCTCTCAGCAGAACCCCAAACCCAGTTCATAGATTTCCGTTTGCTTTTTGGGGCTTTTTTTAACCTCCTGCCTCTCTCAGCAGAACCCCAAGGCCAGAGATCCCAGTTCAGAGATCTCCTTGTGTTCTTTGGGGCTTTTTTAACTTCCTGCCTCTCTCAACAGAACCCCAAGCCCAGAGATCCCAGTTCAGAGGAGATTTCCTTGTGTTCTTTGGGGCTTTTTTAACCTGCTGTCTCTCTCAGCAGAGCCCCAAGCCCAGTTCAGAGATTTCCTTTTGGCTTTTGGGGCTTTTTAAACCTCTCTCAGCAGAACCCCAAACCCAGTTCAGAGCAGATTTCTTGTGTTTTTTGGGGCTTTTTTAACCTGCTGCCTCTCTCAGCAGAACCCCAAGCCCAGAGATCCCAGTTCAGAGGAGATTTCCTTGTGTTCTTTGGGGCTTTTTAACCTCCTGTCTCTCTCAGCAAAGCCCTAAACCCACTTCAGAGATTTTCTTTTGCTTTTTGGGGCTTTTTTAACCTCCTGCCTCTCTCAACAGAACCCCAAGCCCAGAGATCCCAGTTCAGAGGAGATTTCCTTGTGTTCTTTGGGGCTTTTTTAACTTCCTGCCTCTCTCAGCAGAACCTCAAGCCCACTTCAGAGATTTCCTATTGCTTTTTGGGGCTTTTTTAACCTGCTGCCTCTCTCAGCAGAACCCCAAGCCCAGTTCAGAGGAGATCTCCTTGATAGCAGAGCAGCTCTCCATGGAAAAGGAAGTGGTTCGGGTCTGGTTCTGCAACCGGCGCCAGAAGGAAAAGCGGATCAGCTGCCCGATGCCATCCCCCATCAAATCACCCATCTACAACTCCAGACTGGTGAGGGACTTGGGATTCAGCCTCCTGAGTGGAGTCTGATCCAGAACATTTATTATTATTCCAGCCATTGAAAACAATCAACTCAATGATAACAATTAATTAAGCGAGATTTCTATTTATTGAAAACACTGGAAAGAAAAGACAAGTTTCCTAGGAGGGATTGATTAGTTTAATTGTAGGATAATTTAGTCAAATCATGATGCTATCCCAAAGCTTTGCCCCTTGAGATTGATGAAGAAAATCTTTCCCAAATTAATGGGGGATTAAATACACTGATATCAATTAACTGCATTTCTGCTGCTTCATTTAAGAGTTGCTTGGTGCCTTTGCCATTTAAAAGTGGCAGGAACCTCCTCAGTGCTGCAGCTCCCACAGGAGTGGGAGGCAGAGCCTGAATTTTATCTTGAAATCTCCTGGCTTTTGGAATCCTCCATCAGAAGGCAGGAAAACATCACGGGAAGTTTGGTCCCCCAAAAAACCCATTTGGATTCTCAGGGCAGGAGCTTGGGTGAATGATTCCCCTGTGACTGCTGTCCCTGAACAAAGTGCTGCCTCCAGGGATAAATCCTAATTTGGATGGCAGCTCCCAGATTGCCGACTGTTACCTGAGAATTCAGCTCCCTGAAGGAGATTGGGATTTTTTTGTGCCCAAAACCAGAGGGAGCTGGGAAGTTTCAGGCTGAGAATGCCCAGTCTGAGGCATGAGCTCCTACAGGTTTGCATTCCAGAAAATGTGATCGTTTCAGGCTTTTCCACAGCTGATCCATAAATTTAGATGGGTGTGGAGAGTGTGAGGCACATGCAATACTTTCTTCCCATGGATGGAAAATGGATTTCTTCCCATGGCCTTGGATATATACATATATGTATATATTAGATAATATAATGATAATATATAATGATATAGATGCATAATATTTATATATAAAATATAATAATGCATACATAAAATAATATCTATATAAAATTATATCTAAAATATTTATATATAATACATACATAAAACCAACATATATATAATGGTGTAGATATAGAATATCTATATAAAAATAAATATTTTAAATATTAATTAAAATATTTAAATATGTAAAAATAATTGTTTTTATTTTATTTATAAAAATAAAATAAAATAAAATATAATAATAATAATAATAATAATAATAATAATAATAATAATAATACATGATATAATGATATAGATATCTAAATATTCCTTTGGATATGGGAATGGTGTTTCTGCCCTGGAATATGACTGGAAATGGCCACGAGAGCCCCAGCTGTGGGTGAGGTGTCCCTGGGAGCCAGCACACTCCGCAGGGGCTGTGGCAGGAGTGGCAGGATGAGATTTCTGCACTCTCAGTGCCAAATGCTCACTGCCTGCCTCTGTTCCTGCCTAGGTCTCTACCTCAGGCTCCTTGGGGCCCCTCTCTGTCAATCCCGTGCACAGCACCATGCCTGGGACTGGTGAGCCTTGGGAAACCTCCCTTCCCTCCTTTTATCCATTTTTATCCATTTCTGGGTCTCATTTGCAGGATAATCTTCGTCAGAGCCTTGGCTTTGGCCAGGGAAAGTGCCCCCACGCAGCTGGGATAAGAACAGCCCAGCCGTGCTGTTGGGTGGGCTAAAACCACGGAAAACACTGGGCAAAATAACATTTCCAGCATAATCCTAGGCTGGGGTGTTCAGGTTTGGGAGCCAGGCACAAGTGGGAGCCAAATAAAAGGGTGGGTTAGAGTCAGATCTCCTTGGAGACCAGAAATTCCCAAATACAGGAACAGGGGACATTCCTGCCCCAACTTCCCCAGGGCAGGGAATCAGAGGAGCCAGATAAATGGTGGATCAGTGTCACATCTCCCTGCAGACCTGAGATTCCCAGATATAGGAACAGGGGACATCCCTGGGGTGCCCCCACCTTCCCCAGGGCAGGGACAGGGCATCAGAGGAGCCAGATAAATGGTGGATCAGTGTCACATCTCCTTGGAGAACTGAGATTCCTAGATATAGGAACAGGGGACATTCCTGGGGTGCCCCCACCTTCCCCAGGGCAGGGAACCAGAGGAGCCACGGGGATGGGGTGGGAATGTTTGGGCAGAAGAGGAGATGCCAGGCTCACTGTGCTCTGTCCCACGCAGTGACATCCTCGTGCTCCCCAGGGAACTCCAGCAGGCCCTCGTCCCCTGGCAGTGCCCTCCATGCCAGCAGCCCCGGCACAGCCCAGAGCAACTCCAAAGCTGCCATGAACTCTTCTGGCTTCAACTCTTCAGGGTAAGGCACAGCCCACAAAAAACCCCAAACCAACCCAGGGCATCGGGGGCTGGGGGAAAACACCGGGATCTCCAGGAAGAACAGGAAAACCCTTAGGGATTCCACACAGGTGTGTTCCTGTGTGAAGCTTCATGCGTGACCTCTCAGGGACAGGGTGGGATTGTTGGGGTGTCCTGTGCAGGGACAGAAGTTGGGTTTGGTGACCCTGGTGGGTCCCTTCCAGCTCAGGATATTCTGGGATTCTCGGGAGTGGCAGGATGTGATTTCTGCACTCCCACCCGCTGCCTGCTGAACAACCTGCAGGACGTGCTGACCCAAAGTCGGGTTGAGCGGGAAGTCAGGATGATTTTTACTCCAAGATGAAACTTGTTGTTGTTCCATGCTGCCAACAGCTCCTGGTACCGATGGAACCAACCCACCTACCTCCACTGAGACCTCGAGCAGCGAGGGCGAGAGCAGCTCTGCCTCCAGGCCGTGCACCACCGACCACGCTCGGGGCCTTCCAGTGCCTTCCACCGCCGGCTGCGCCAGGAACCCCCGGCAGCGGGGCTGTGCAGGGACTCAAACTGCAGCCCAGCCCTTCCCCCAGCCCCACAGTGACATTTTCCCTCTTCCCCCAGCCCCACAGTGACACTGTCCCCTTCCCCAAGCCCCCACGGTGCCACTGTCCCTCCAGGGCGAGCCCCGGCTTCGCTGTCCTCGCATGGCTCCTCCGCTTGCAGCTCCGCATCCTCCCGGGCAGGGCTCCCGTGCCAGGACTCTCCTCTCTCTCTCTCTCTCTCGCTCTCTCTCTGTCCCCATCCCGTCCCAGAGCTCCCCAAAAGGAAGGAGGGTCCCTCCTGCTGTTCCTGTCACGCACAGCCCCCAAACTGAGCCGAGGTTTGAGTTCATTTCACCGCAGCCCCGTGGCTGGGTGGGAGCCTTGGTTTTCCCCAGGCTCCCCATCCACTTGCTTTGCGCCTCCTGCTCCCTTTCTAAAGGTGCTTTTTGTTTCATTTTTCCTTCCTTTTTTTTTTTTTTTTTTTTTAATTAAGTATTTTAGAGCCTTCTTATTTTTTCCTTTAAAAAAAAAAAAAACAAACAAACAACCAAAAAAAAAAAAATTGTCTTTTGCAAAACTTTTGTCCAGGTCTTGTTATTGCTGGAAACCTTGGGGGAAATGGTGATTTGTGTTGATTTAGTGGGATGAAGATGAGTCTTGACCTTCTCTTTTTTATTTCTTTTCCTCTTTTTTTGGGTTTTATCTGGTACCAAATAATAACAAGCTATTATTGAGATGCCTTCTGGTCTCTGAGCTGTAAGGAATTAATTTTCTGTTCTCGGTTTTTGTGCTCACATAGTATTACTTGAGGTTGGTGTGTGCAAGTGCCTGGGAATTCCATGAGATTCCAAAGGAAAAGTCAATTTTCACAGCCTATCACCAGGAAAATTGTGGTTACATTTCCACTCTTATTTTTCCTGTATTTTTAATTAATTTTGGCTGATAGGGATATTTAAAGATTGGCAGATAAGGACAAATTTAAACACCGATCTGAACCTTTGGGCCACTCTGTCTTATTTTACTTCCTGCATGACCTTGGAGAAAGGAGTTGATCCCTGATAGGCAATGGTGCTGAAAATCCCATTTCCTTCTCCCAGTGCTCAATTTGTGCCAAAGAGCAGAATTTAGGGCATGATGAACATCACAGCTGACTCTTCTGCCACCCATCACCGAGGACATTTATTAACCCAAACCTCAGCACAGCTGCCGTTTCCAGCTTGTTTCCACTGTGAAAATCTCAAATTATTTCATAGATTATCAGCAATTTTATCAACAGTCAGCACTGATTGTCTTCATAACCTCGGCCTGCATGTTTTAGCCAGGAATTCCTGAATTAACTCCTGGGAGCTGAGCTGTAATTTGTATTTTGCCTTCAGAGTCAAGTGACTTGGTCCAGACTTGCAGAGGTTTGTGAGCCCCTTGGTCAAAAGGGATCAAAAATAAAGTTAAATCAGCTATTTCCAATAATCTATTTACAATTTACTGTACATCCATATGCTCTTAGAGCCTTGAGAAGATACATTAAAATCCAAATCTGGCTTCTATTCCAAACCATTGAATTTAGTTCTCAGGAATTCCTCCAAGTAATTTTCTCCCACCTGCATGAATTTTGGAATAATGTTTCTGAAAACTGGGAGGGAAAGCACCAATGTATTAAAAGCTGAATAACAGCACCTGCACGTGAATATTTCTGCTGAGATCAAGGCCAAGCTGTGCCAGGCGTTGTGCAAAGACATCCTGAGGGTTCATCTCCTCCACAAAGTTTATAAACACAACGACAAATCCCCGGGATTTATTGATAAACCGGCCCTGAGTGGGAAAACAAACACCAGCAGTTTGTTTGCTCCACAAAAAGCTCCAGCTGGAAGGGAAAGAGCTTCGCTCCCCTGCCACCCAGGAACGCTTCCAGCCTCGCAGGAGAGCATCTGAGGGATTTAAAATAAACACAGCAGGAAATTGCAGCTTTCCAGGAGCAAGAGTCACCTCCCACAGCCACGGAGCAGCAATGCAGGGAGCAGTTGCTCCCTGTGGGAACTCGGTGACCTCCCGAGCAGCTGAGCTGTCCCCAGAGCAGCTCCTGTGCCTGGACCATCCCCGTGCCTGCCCCTCTCCAAGGAGAGCGGCTGTGGCAACTCCAGCTCCAACCAGCAGCTGGGCTACCTCATAAAGTGATATTTAGCAGTGCCCAAGTTCAAGTAAGGCTGGGGAGGGCTGGAAAATCAACAGATTGTCGTTGGTATTTAATTTTTTATTGTTCATTCATTTCTTTTCTCCTCTGATTTCCACCTGTGAGCAAGCTGGGGGAATATTCCTTGTCCTTCCCAGGTTTCCCTGTGGCCTGAAGGGAGATTTTGAGCATTTCCCCGTGCCCAAATGGTGCCACCAAGTTCCCTCATCATTCCTGATGCTCACAGCCTCGGGATTTACAGCTCTGGTAGACTTGGCATGGATCCTAACAGTCCAATAAAACATTTTAGCTTAAATTCAGGCTCAGCTTTACAGATGCCAGCAGGGATAAATACTCAAACTGCAGTAGGACCCCCTTTCTCTGTGCTGGGGTTCCTGCTTCAAAATGCCAGAGAAGGAGACAAAAATCAGCAAGTTTTAGCTCAAATATAAGAGCAACCTATAATCTAGGAGCCAATGAAAAGGACATTTGAATGTATAACTCACAGGAGCATCCTGTGGAGTCCAGCAGATCTCACTGGGACGGGCTCTTGTGCTCTCAGTGGTTTCACTCCCAGTATGGACCTCTGGCAGCAGGGAAAATTTGGGTTGTTTGGGGGACACAGTATCAGATTTTAAAGTAAACTGAGTCAGGAATGACACAGTGCTGACACCGAGCTGGCTGGCAGGGCTTGGAAGAAGCTCAGCCCTGTCCTGGTTACTCACTCCTAGCCATGAACTTGGCCCCAGCTCAGCTCCTGGCTCACTCATCCTGTTCTGCACGTTCTGTGTCACATCTCCCAGAGCACCGAGTGTCCGGCACCACTCCCAGCCCGGCCCGAACCCTCTGACTCCTGCCTCAGCCTCCCCTCCCTGCAATCCGCACAAAGGTGCTCCCTGCACCCCCGGCTGCGAGAGAGATTGGAAGAAAACTCCAGGACACTCGGCAAAACAATAGCAAAAAAAAAAAAAAAAAAAGGAAGAAAAGAAGATAAAGAACACCAGCACCTCCCATCTTGCCCGATCCAGCTTTATTCTCCATCACCAGAGAGGAAAACGCTCAGCCAAAATAAAGTCTGGGCTCCCTCCGGGACGGCTCCAGCCGGGCGAGCCGAGGCTGGGCGGAGGTACCGAACGCCTGTTCCCGCTTCCCCTGCCCCGTTCCCCCTTCCCTGCCCGCGCTGCCCCAGCGCTGGCCCTGCCCGGGGCTCGCAGCTCCGCTCCGCGCATCCCTGTCCGCCTCCGGGGCAGGGAAAGCGGGGCTGAGCCAGCGGGAGTGCGGCGGAGCATCCTCGGGGGATGCACTGGGGGCCGGGCCGGGCAGGGCAGGGCTGGGCAGGGCCGGGCCGGGCCGGGCAGGGCAGGGCCGGGCAGGGCAGGGCAGGGACGATAAAAGGCTCCGGGAGCGCCGGCACCGCCTCCCCGCCCGGGCAGCCCCAGCCGGGCGCAGGTCCCGGGCGCGCAGAGCCGGAGCGGGGTGAGGATTTGGGGGTCTCGGGCTGTCGGGTACCCCCAGCCCCGTGCCGGGATGGGGTCTGGTCCCCCCTGGTGCCCGAGGGCAGAGGCGCTTTGGCAGCGGGAGGGTTGGGGTTGTGGTTTTCCCGCTGGGGAAATTTGGAAACGGTGCTAAGGGGGCTCGGGAGAGCGCGGTGCGCACGGCAGGGGACAAGGTTTGTTCTGCTCCTTGTGGGGTTTTCCCCCACCGCGTCCGGGATTTCCATGGACGTGCTGGGGTGGATGCAGAGGAGGGTCGCGATGAGCACGGCTTTCTGAGGGGCTGCTGCCCTCCTCACGCTGTCCCTCCGTGTCCAGCAGGATGGTTGCCATCGTCCTGGAGGTGACCTGCAGCTTTGTCACCTGGCTGTGTCTCTACAGCTGCTTCTGCCACTGGAACAGGCAGCGTTCCCACAAGTGGAGCTGCCGCCTGGTCACCCTCCTGCACGGGCTCATTGTCACCTGCCTCTCTGGCTATGTCATGTTCCTGGATGGCCCCTGGCCTCTGACCCACGCAGGTATGTTTGGAATCTCACCCTCACCTGTGGCTCTGTCACAGATGGAGGTAGGGGCTGATTTCCTCTCCTCTTACAGCTGTGTGTTTGGGGCCAAATTTTGTTTAATTCTGCTGCTTCTTTTTCCACCACTTCTCACTGTTCATCCTTTTGATATTTTAATTTTTTTTTTTTTTTTTGGCTTGTCCATGTACAAATTGGAAGTTTCCAGGATGGCAGCTTGAGTTTATTGCAGCATCAGGTGTAGCAAGGCGTGGAGAACAAAGTGCTTTCACATCTTGAAGGGTGTAATAACTCCTGAACTTCAGCTGCAGGGTTTTGGTGGCTGGTTTCTGTCGTTAAATCTCAGAGAGTGCTGCTGATGGAGGCCTGGCCTTTCTAAAAGGCTGGAAGGAGAAGGGAAGCAGCAGTGGGATGGGATGGGAAGGGTCTGCTGGGCAGGCTGGGGTGTGAAGGGGAAGCAGAACCAAATATCCCTAATTCCTGGCTGGAAATTTAGGAGGAGAGAAGCACAATCAACCTGTACTGATCCGTAAAGTAGAAAAAGATCTTAAATATGACTTATGAGCATCTTCCATTCCAGGTGCACCAAACACCCCTCTCCAGATCCACGTGCTGTCCCTGACCTTGGGCTACTTCATCTTTGACCTGGGCTGGTGCCTGTACTTCCAGACAGAGGGGGACCTGATGCTGCTCCACCACACCCTGAGCATCTGTGGCATGATCCTGGTGCTGGGGCTGGGCAAATCCGCCACGGAAGTGAACGCCGTGGTGTTTGTCAGTGAAATCACCAACCCCCTGCTCCAGACCCGCTGGTTCCTGCGGGAAACGGGCTCCTACCACACTTCCCTGGGAAAACTGGTGGATTTCCTCTTCGTGCTCCTCTTCCTGGTGCTGCGGATCGGGGCAGGAGCGTGGATCATGTATGGGATGGTGACGTCCCCCGAGCCCAACTGGCTCCTCAAGGCTGGGGGCCTGGCCATGTACGTGGTGTCCTTGGGGTTCATGGTTGAAATTTGTCACTTTGTAAGGAGGAAAATGTGGAAAAAAGCCCCTTCCCTGGACACACAATCTCTTCAGGAGTAGGAGTGCGCCTGTGGAAGCTTCTTGGCTGCTCGTTAATGGGTTGTAGAGGATGATCCCCTGGGTTTGGGGCCTGGCTGCTGGAGCTTGTTCCTGTGAAAAGAACTCTTAAAATGACACGGAATTGACTTTCTGCTGCCTCTGGAGGAGGATCAGTGCTAGGAACACGGAAAAGCTGAGAGAAGAGGGATTTGAGTGGAAACTGAGGAGCCTGGCACTGATTCCCTGAGTTCTCCAGCAATGGTACAGTCCCAAGGAGGGTGGCAATGCCAGAGATGATCAGTCTGCAACCAATAATTGCACAATCTGCATGTTCTGTCCTCATTTCCAATGCAGAATTATATGGCAGCGTAGAGAAAATCAAATATGAAAAATCCCATTTTCCTGCCAGTGGGACTGGGTAAGGGGTGTGACCTGGCAAACATTTCCTGAGCCTCACCCTCCTTAATAATCCTGGATTATTTTGGACCATGTGCTTGGCTAAATACTTGAGTGAAAGACTCTGAACAAGACTGAAGTGCTTGCAGGGGTGTAGTGGAGTTGTCCTTTGAGAGTGTGAAGTGATGGTACTCCAGGTGAGGCAATGTTTTACCTGTTTTTAATGACACATTTCCTTTCCTCCTTTTTTAACACTTCCATTCGGGCAGGTGCTGATCTCAGAGCAGAGTGATTTCTCTGGGACTGACTCAGGCCCTCACAAAAACAAGAGTCAGGAATTAGACTTGTGCCAATAAACTCCACGAGCAGGTGTTGGCCTAGGCTGGGATTGCCTAAAAAGAATAATCAGGCTTTTTTGTGGGAGAGGGAGGATAGTGAAGAGCCCCCCTGGATGCTCTTTTGTTCTGGGGTTGGCTCATTTGAGCTGAATTCATGGCTAATGAATCAAAAATGTGACTATTTCCAGGGGTGACAGGAATGTTTAGGCAGATCTCGGTGTGGCATCTGCTCCACACCAGCAGGCCTCAGAGCATGGAACAGTTCTCTCGTTTTCTTTACCTCTCAGAATCGCATTCTGACATTTTCCCTGGGGTTCTAATGTGAATTTCCTTCTGTTCAAGGCCACAGTTCAGATTTAGTCTCCTCCAAAAGCCTCACTGAGAGCTGAGAAGCAAATGCAGAGGTGAGGGAGGGGAGCAGTGGGGATGCAGCTCCTCCACTGCCTTTATCTCCCTGAATTTGGCTCTGTTCAGGGCAGATATCAGCTTTTGGCTGAGGCTTCTCAAGGTGTCTGGAGAGATTAAAAAAATAACCTGAAATAACCTCACTTTGGACACATCCACTGAAGGCATTGCAGCTGTGAACCTGGGCAAGTTCCTGGGCCAATATTTTTGGGAAAGCAGGAGCCAGAGGGGCACTCCTGAGGTGTGGGCACCTGCCAGGCTCGCTGTGTTCTTCCAAAAACTCCTCTGAGTGACGGGACTTCTAATAAAGTCATGTTACCCTTTTGAAAAAGAACCAATTGCTGTGATGTTCTTTTGTTCTGGGTCTTGAGGAGGCAGCTGGAGTGAGGGCTGAGGCCAAGGGGCTCGAGGGAAGGCTGAGGATGCCAAAGTCACTGGTCCATTCCCTTTGTGCAGCTCAGGAAGCAGAGAGGTGGTGAGGAAATGAGGCCAGGCTGAGCCAGGAGCTCTGGAGGTCGGGCTGGAGCTGTGGAGGGCAGGGGAGGCTCAGCTGAAGCTCAGGTTTGTGAGCAATGCACCCACAACCTGCTTTGCCAATGAATCCGTGCTGCAGAGGGATGAAGAGCCCCCAGACTGAGGGGTTTGCTCTTGCTGGGCACAAGAATATCTTCAATTCTGGCCGTGGCTTCCTCCATCCCAGGGTGGTTTTATTTTTTCTCTGCCTCTCTGGTTTCACTGCCCAGTTCTGAAGAGTTGCAGGGTAATTTGTCTGTGTTTTTTTTGGAGAAGCGATCAAAAGCATGAGAACATCCTGGGGGTTATAAGATGTCCTCAGTCACCACTGAGTGGCTGGTTCTGGTTGTTTCTGCTCCTGCTGGGCCAGGACTGCTGTCTGGAGTTGGGAAGAGCCTGGATTGGCTTCCAGTGAGAAAAACCTCTTCCTTCAGCTGAGGGACAGGATTGGGAAGGTATCCCAGTGCACCCAGACTGCGTGTGTGCCACCAGAGTTACCTGGGGAGGTTTGGTGTAAAATAAGTGCCCTCAGGTTCTCATCTGCCAAATCTCACCCAAGGATAATTTTAGTGCTGAACCCTCTAATGTGATGCTAGAAAATCACCCAGCTCCACTAGTCCACTGTATTTCTTATTTCAAAGAATGTGATTTTTCATGGAGGTGCCTGCTTTTTATCTGTCAAACATCCCCGAGGGCTTTTACAGCCACAAAAGCTGAGTTTTAGTAAAGGCCTGTTGAACTCCCAGGTCTCCAGCTCTTGTTTATTCCCAGTTCAGTTGTGGACAAGGAGTTTCCCAGTGTGGGTAAGATAATAAACACATTCTGTGATGCTTTTCATTGCTGTGAGCTCTGGTTAGAGCAGGTCCAGGAGAGCAGAGGGAAGGCTGTGCAGCTGGGGGAGGCTGGGGCTGCACTAAATGAGGCAGCAGTGTGCAAACAACTGTTTGCAGAGGTTCCTGCCCTGAGCTGTTTTGCTGAACTCTGTTCATCTGCCAAACGAGCCAGAGCAACGCAGCCCATTGAAATGGCTGACTCTGCACAAAGCAAACAGGAAAATTGGTGTGTAAAGCTGCACCTCACTTCTGGTATAATCCACAGGGAGATGATTTCACTTGCTACCTTGCACCTCACCGTGCAAAGTTTGTGCTAGAAACAAAAAAAAACAAACCCACAAGTTCTGTGTGCCCCACCTCCTGCATTAAATGCTCTGTGCCTTGCTAGGACTCGGAGTGCTCCTCTGTGGACATCTCTGTTTTTCTTCCTGGCTGCTCATAGAATCCCAGAGTGGTTTGGGTTGGAAGGAACCTTAAAGATCATCTCATCTTATCCCAAAATTCCCCTGCTTCTATCCCAGGTTGCTCCAAGCCCTGTCCAACCTGGCCTGGGACACTTCCAGGCCAGGGACAGCTTCTCTGGGAATTCCATCCCAGCTCCTCATCACCCTCACAGCCAAGACTTTTTTTTTTTTTTCCCCTAATATTCCACCTAACCATGCTCCTAGTGTGATAACATCAGCCCTATAACCTCTTGTCTGTCCATGCTTTTCTTTGTCCTAAGCTAAATATGAAAGCAGCTCCATCTCAGGTGTTACTGAGGCTACTGGACAGCCAGCAAAGGTGGAGGGAGGCAAGATGAGACCTCAGATTTCTCAGAGAGGCAAATGCACTATTAATGCTCAGGAGGATGTGCTGAAATAGCAGGAGGATGAGCGTTTTGTAGCAGTAGGAACCTGTGCCTGGCCTGAACTGGAAAAGTAAGATCTGTATCTTGTTGAATACACAGTTGAAAGCACTAATTATGAGTAAGAGGCAGGTCAAGCCACTCCCACCGTCTGCATTTCAAAAGGTAAAACTTGACGGGATGAAGGAAAAAACCAACCCCATGTTTTTTTGGGTGTGAGAGGTTGTTTTGACTGTAACTTATGAAAGGTGGAGGAGCTTTTGTAGCTGCTTTAGGTGTCCTGCTTAAACCCTGAATTTGGGATGTGGAAGGCAGGAGAGAGAATGGGCAGCGCTGAATGCCTGCAGTGAGAAGAAATTGCTGGGCTTTGTAACTGCTGCATAAGCAGGGGATGGAGGGGATGCAGCTCCTAGCCCGCTGCAGCTGCACTGCTCCGTTCTGGGTGACAAAACCCCTCGGGGGATGTCACCTGGGACGTGATGATGCTCTGAGTGCTCCTCTGTGAACATCTCTGTTTTTCTTCCTGGCTGCTCATAGAATCCCAGAGTGGTTTGGGTTGGAAGGGACCTTAAAGATCATCTCATCTTATTCCAAAAACCCCCTGCTTTCCCTGGATTCCAAAAATCCCAGGGTATGGTTTTCATGAGTGGATGTGGAAAAAACCTTTTTTGCAACTCGTTTTTGATTTTTTTTTTGGGGTTTTTTTGGTTTTTTTTTTTTTTTTTTTGTTTTTTTTTTTTTGGTTTTTTTTGTTTTTTGGTTTTTTTTTTTGCAACAAGTATTTTTGCAACTCGTTCCTCTTCTTTCCACCAGCCTTCTCCGGCTGGTCAATCCCTTTTGTCACATCAGGATTCTCCCTTCCTTATGTGCTCTGAGTCTGGACCTCGAGCAGCAGGGATGTGAGTGGAGATGCCTGCCCCGACACAGCTCCGGAGCTGTGCAGAAGTTCCTCTCGCATCAGGAGTGAGCAGGGCAGGCGCTGGGTGTGCTTTGTCCCGTATCTCTGCGGCACGCACGGGGTGATTGCAGCGGGCGGGGTGGGTGTGGGACTGATTTCTGTGTCCCCGGGCTACCGCGGCGCTCCGTGTGCCCTGTGGGGACATGACCTGCTGTGGCAGCCGGGCTGAACCGGTGAAGGGTTTGGAGGAGCCATAGGAGGAGAGGGCACTTGGCTGGTTTCACCCGGAGGAGAAAATTTGGGGTCTGCGGCTTCCTCACAGGGGCAGCGCTGATCTCTGTGAGCAGGGACAGGCTGGAGCTGTGCCAGCGGAGCTTTAGGTTGGACATCGGGAAAAGAGGATGCTGGGCGCTGCCCAGGCTCCCCAGGGAATGGGTAGGACCCCAAGAGCTCCGGGAGCTTTGGGACACCGCTCCGAGGCACAGGGTGGCATTGTCGGGGTGTAGGAACAGGAGCTGGGCTCGCGATCCTGGTGGATCCCTTCCAGCTCAGGGCATCCCGTGACGCACCAGGGATGTGCGCTTTCCCGCAGGGCCCCGGGTCGCCTTTCCTGCCACCCTGCCGCCCCTATTCCCTCCTCCCGTCCCTCCTCCTCCTCCTCCTCCTCCTCATCCCCATCCCTGCCGTCCCTCCTCCCGGCCGCCAGGTGCCCCTCGGCCGCCGCCGCTCGCTCCGTGATGCGGGGTGGCTCCGGCAGCGCGGCCCGGCAGGTGGGTGCTGGGGAAGGGTCCCGTCCCCTTCCCCGTCCCTGTCCCCGTCCCCAGGGAGCGGCAGGGCGATGGGACGGGGCCGCTGCATCCCGCGGGATGCGGGAGGACGGGCCGGGTGTGCGCAGGCGGTGCCGGGGCTGCGGTTCGTGCTGTTGGTATGGCCCGTGAGCTCCTCCATCTTCCCGCTTGGACTGAAAAAAAAAATGTGGATAACGGGATAGCGGCGCTTTGCTGGAGGTGCCCGTATGGGTTTTAGTCGTTTTCGGGGTGTTCTGCACCGGGTTTTTCGGCACGTGTGTTTATTGTAGAGGCTGCTTTCATTCAGGGCCTCATTGCTACTGGTGATACAAATTATAATATCTGTTATGTATAATAGATACATAATAATATATGCAATAATAGAAAATAATATGTAAATATATAATTTTATATATGATTATGTGTCATTTGTTAATTTATTGTTTATATGTATACTATATAGAATTATTTATTATTTATTATATATACTTATTTGTTATTTATTGTTCTGTAATTATTGCTGCTTTTTAAATTATACTGGCCTTTCTAGTGTCGACCCCTTTTGTCACATCAGAATTCTCCCTTATCTGCTCTGAGTCTGGACCTGGAGCACCAGAGATGTGAATGGAAATGCCTGCTCAGAGCAGTTAATCCCATCCCTATTTCATCTCTCCATGTTCCCAAGGCCCATTAAAACATAATGGTTTTGTTTACCCCGCCTCCAGTCATGCCTGGGAATGCTCCAACAGGCCAAACAGGAAGGTTGGGCTTTGCAGCTCTGACTCCTCATCCCGTGAAATCCCCCTGGTGCTCCCCAGGCCTGGGAGTGAGGCCAGAGCTGGGCAGCAGGTACCAGTGCTGCTTTGGCTGTTGCACAACTGGAAACTCCTGTGTCCCAAAGCCTGACTCAGCTGCTGCTGCTGCACTTCCCTGACTGCTCGGGAGGAGTGAGACACACATTTCATGGGAAGGCATTTTATGAACGAGGTGTAGAATAGAGTAATGTGTTATTTGGAAGGTTTTAGCAACAGCCACAAGTGTTTATGTGCTGTAATTTTGTTCTGGCAATTTGTCTTTTGCTTGTTTGAGAGATTATTGCACAGTGTGTGTGAGGGAAGATGTATAAAAGAAATACTGCTGAAAAAAACAATTATTTTTGGACATAGATTCTCATTCTTTTGCATCCAAAAAAATTGGAGGTTTTGGTGCCAGTAAGGATGAAATGAAGCCTGCAGTGAGGAGAATAAAGTGGTTTTCACACAGAGAAAATGTGCCAGGAGCAAGCAGTGCCATCAGGAAGCAGCTCTGCACACTCAGGGTTATGGAGCAAAGCCGTGCTGGGTTGTGCTGACACGGGCACAGGCTCGACCTCCTGCTCACTTTGTCCTTCTGACCCCTTGTGTCCTGCTCCTCCCAGGACAGGATGCTGTTCCCGCTGCCCCTGCGTGCGGCCTGCAGCCTGCTGGCCTGGTTCTGCCTCTACAAGTGGTTCTGCCACCGCTACCGGCACCGGAACCTCGAGTGGAGCTGCAGGCTGGTCACACTGACCCACGGCATCCTGGCCACCTGCCTGTCCGCTTACATCGGCTTCATCGACGGCCCCTGGCCCCTGAGCCACCCAGGTGAGTGAGGAAATCCGTGATCCCACCTCCCCCAGGGCTTCTCCTAAGCACCTCAGTCCCCAGCCTGCTTGAGGGATGATGCCTGCAGTGATATCTCAGCTGCTTTGTGGTGGAAAGCCCCAGAGGAATGGAGAGCCAGGTACTGCGTTTCGGCCTGGTACTGCATTTTAGCCTGGCATTGCATTTTAGCCTGGTACTGCATTTTAGCCTGGTACTGCGTTTTAGCCTGGTACTGCATTTTAGCCTGGTACTGCATTTTTAGCCTGGTACTGCGTTTTGCTGGTGTAATGCCCCTCCCCAGCTGCAGTTTGGCAGAGCGTGTGACCTTGTGTGTGGCCATTACGTGTGTGCAGCTGCCGGCCTAACAACTGTGGCATTGTGACTCGGGGGACTTCCGTGGCCGGGCTGTCACCAGTGCGAGCCAGAGGTGAACACCCCTGCCCTGTCTCACATCCTGCTGCCTCCACGCTTTAAAGCTCTGTTTTTACCTTTCAGGGTCACCCAACACAACCCTTCAGGTGCACGGGCTGTGCCTTAGCTTGGGCTACTTCATCTTCGACCTGTGTTGGTGCGTGTACTTCCAGACGGAGGGAGCCCTGATGCTGGCCCACCACCTGGTGAGCATCGTGGGCATCGCCGCCTCCTTGGCCCTGGGCGAGTCGGCCGCGGACGTCAACGCCGTCATCTTCGGCAGCGAGATCACCAACCCGCTGCTGCAGGCCCGCTGGTTCCTCAAGGAGCTGGGCCACTACCACACCTTCACGGGCGACGTGGTGGATTTCCTCTTCGTGGTGCTCTTCACCGGCGTGCGCATCGGCGTGGGGGCCTGGCTGATGTACTGCGAGCTGGCCTCGCCCAGGCCCTGCTGGTACATCAAGCTGGGAGGGGTCATCATGTACGTGGTGTCCTGGGTGTTCATGGTCAGCATCTGCCGCTTCGCCCGCAGGAAGAGCATGAGGAAGTACCAGGCCTGGAGGAGCCGCAGGAGCCACGAGCTGGGCTTGAAAACCAACGGGCATCTCAAAAGCCACTGAGTGGAGGGCGAGCAAAGAGTCCCTCGAGTTTGCGGGCTGGCAAGGAGGGGGATGGTGCCTGAAACGCCACTGTCGGGAGAGGAGCCGACACACGTTAGCAGTTCTGGAGCCAAATTTATCCCTGGCCTAACTCCACTGAAATCCATGGAGCTATGCCATGGATTCCCTGGGTCTGCAGCGCTCGGCCTGGCAGAGGCTGGCGCGGTGTGTACGTCAGCACAGCCTGACCGAGGAGGGAAAGAAGGGCTAATTTTATAGACTAAACATGACTAGTCCAGCAGTGCAGGTGTAAATAGTGATGTCTGTAGCCAACTCCTTCGGGATCTTGGAAGAGAGGAGGAGATCTCCATGTCCAGATCCTGTGCAGTCTAGGCAGCTGGAGTGACTCTTCAGGCTGGTAGGAACAAGTGTTCTGCTGTGGCATCCAAGCTGGGATTCCTGGCTCTTCCACCACCTCGTTGTGTGACCTTGGGCAAGTCACACAGCTCGAACTCTGTGCCTAATTCCCCCTCTGTGACTTGGGGGAGTTGGAGCTGCTCCATCTGTTACGCACTTTCAGATTTTTACTTGAGAGGTGCTATATAAATGCAAAGTGATGGTTGTTATCTGCACTTGGTTCATCATCCCTGTGTTTCCCTTGGGAGAAACAACTTTGGTGGTCGAGCTAGAGCGAGACTCTAGAAAAATCAGTATTTTAGGTAGGTTGTTGTTTCCTACCCTTTCTAACTCCTTTTAATAACTTATTCAGTAACATATTGATAACTTATTTTTTGTAGTTACCAGAAGCTCTAATCAGCGCTGGCGCCATACAGGACTAGGTGCTCTGTGAATACACCCAAGGACACAGACCCAGAAGGGAAATTTTTTCCTGATTTTTCCCCTCTTCTTCCCTGACTGTTAAAACTCCCCTACAAACACTGCTTTTAGCTCCTTGGGTAACCAGCACACTCCACTTTGAGAAGCCCCATCAGGATTTGCCATTCAGGGGTTTTCTTGCTGATGAGCCAAGCCCTGATTTTGTCTCCAGAACACCAAAATTCCCTCTTGCTGTGCCCCAAATCCAAACTGGGATTTCTGGTTGCCCAGGATCTGCCCTGTGGAAGCCACAGACTGACCTTGGCTCTCCTTCATCTGAACTGATGCCTTGACCCCTGGGCTTTGATTTCCCTCTGATTGGCTCTGAGTCACTTTATAAAAGTGAACATTTAGAGGGTCAGAGAGATTGATTTTACAGCTTAGCAATTAAAGAACTGAGAGGCCCAGAATCTGGTCCTTTTAAAGCAAAAATAAACCTGGCTGGGAGAAAAATAAGCATTACTTATCCGGTCCCATTTGTAGGGAAAAGCCATGCCCAGTTGGGAGCTTCTGGAGTTTATTTCATTGCATGTCCTTAAGCTGTTCCTTTGTTGTTGCTGCAATTTTGAGCATTTCCTTTGAGCCTCCAGTGCAGCTCAGGTGCCCCCTTTTGCTCGAGCCTTGCATGCTGCAGCCAAAGACCTGAAGAAGCCCCAAAAAACCCTTCAGATGAGCAGAGCCAACTGATGAGCTGGTCCTGGAGAGGAAACTTGACCCATCCAGCACTATCAAGCCTTGAAAGGAGACCAGAAGGGCTGGCTGGGGCTTGCTGGTTCTTTTTCCCAGCTCTGCTGCTCTGTTGAGCATATCCAGGAGCCTTTCTGCCTCAACTTAACCCACTTTGGGAAGTGGGTCCAGGCTTACCTACCTCATAGGGTGTTTCCATTTAGCACCAAGCCACCTTTGATGGATTCTCGGCGGTTTGTGTCAGGCTGTGCTGTATAAAAGTTGCTTTGAGTGAAGCACTTCCTGCTATGAGCCATCAGCAGTGCTTTGTCACCTGAGCTGGGCACTTCCCAGCGTCCCAAAAGCAGGAGTGAGGTGTTTTGCAAAGGTGCTGAAGGGCAGGAGTCACAGGGAGTGAGCTGGACATGCACATGAAGGTCAGCTGTGCTGCTGCATCCTCACAGGGAGCCCCAAGCTGAGGAAAAGGTGTCTGCTGGCTTTTGCCTGGTCAGGGTTGCAGGAATCTGGAGCCAAAAGGGTCTCAGGCACTGACCTGAGCAGGGAACGAGGGCTTTGAGCAGCAGCTCCTGCAGAAATGGTGAAGGCAGGTCCTGGGGGTGAAAACAGGCTGGTCCTGATGCTGAGCTGCTGAGCTGCCCACCACGAAGAGTTTCCAGAGCAGCCCTGGGGGTTTGGAAAGCTCAGCAGCCCTGACCTTCACTGAGGGTTGGGGTGCAGCTTCATGGGGTTCCAGCCCTTACCTGCCCAGGTGGATGAGGATGGCAGTGACTGCAGCATCTGTGAATCGCCTCTGTGAAGATATTTTGGATTGCAATGGTTTGAGTGGTCCCATTTTCTAAACAGGGGGGAAAATTGGTTGGAAGAAGGAGAGCACTGCTCATCTCTGAGGCTTTAGAAAGTAAACAAGAAAACAAAAGGGCAATTAGAAATGGCGTTATGAGGCAGAGCAAGGCCTCGTAGCCCATTTAGTGGGCTCCAGCAGAGAATCACAGACCCAAAAGTACAAATTCCAAGCTGTGGAGCACAGAGTGGGACCTGTCCTCAGGCTAGTCCACAGTGGCTAGAGCAAACTGTGAGAAGAAACTGCAGAACTAGTGTGAAATAATAACTTGTGTCTGAATTACTGTGTAATACCAACTAATGTTCCACCAGAGAATGGTGTAGATGCTTTGTATTAAGTTTTATAAAAATAAAGATTATTTAATTATTGGGTTTCTCTGTTTGGGTGCTGCTCTTAAGTCACAGGTTGCACTTGATGGTTCTGGAGGGCTTTCTCAACCTCAGAGATTCAGTGGTTCAGTAGGATGGAGCAAAAATGTTCCCTTTCTTTTCCATGCCCTGGATGCCACAGGAGAAGGTTCTCCTGTGTTTCCACACTGTGAGCTCTTCATAATCATAAATCAATATTATTGCCTATCATAAATTAATATTATTTCCTAGGAATGGCCTGTGGTGGTGTGCTGGTAAACAGCCACTCTGCTTGCTGATGGCCACAGCCAGAGATCCAGCATGCCAAAAGTCTTGGCTTCTATAAATAGTTAAGCCAATTTAGTTGTTTGCACGTAACCCTTAAGTCCGGGTTAAAACCTTCCAGCACTGGGGAGCAGCTGCTGAGCAGCACTGAGCCCTCTGGAGATGTTTTCTGTGTACAGAGCCCAGCCTGGGGGTGGAGGGGTCTCAGAGCCTGCAAGAATTTGTGCTGGGACTTTGCTGAACCAATGAGGGAGTTCCAGAAGCAGAGAAGAAAGTACAGCAGAGTTCTGGAGCTTTGCTTTAGCTTTGCTTTCCCTTCCCTTTCCCAGGGAAAAGGGCCAATCTTTGCCTCCAGGGGCCTGTGGCCCAGAGTGGCCGGACACCTCCAAAAATCCAAATGATCGAGGATGTGTCGCACAGCCAAGCTGCCCCCAGCTCAAACCTGTGCTGCCCTGACAGTCCCAAGGGAACCCTACAAACTGACATCAGGAACCTGGGCTGGCCACTTTTCTTTCCCAGGGAAAAGGGCCGGTCTTTGTCTGCAGGGGCCTGTGGCCCAGAGTGGCCGGACACCTCCAAAAATCCAAATAAACAAGGATGTCTCCCAGGGCCAAGCTGCCCCCAGCTCAAACCTGTGCTGCCCTGACAGTCCCAAGGGAACCCTGCAAACTGAAATCAGGAACCTGGGCTGGCCAGACACCTGAGTGTCTCACAGGTCTTGTGTCTTCACAAGACATTGTCAGTGGTCAGATGTGCTTTGTCTGTGGAAAGTGAAATCTGCCCCTCTACACCCAATTAATTTCATTTTTTTTTATCGTCCTGTTATTTCTTTACAGGCAACCCCGCTGCCTGCCTTTTGCTTCTCCTGCTGGCCCTGCAGTTGAGCTTTGTAAAATTAACCTCCTCTTTCCATCCTCTGCCCTCTCTTTGTAGCTGAACTCCTTATTTGTACTTGAAAAAAATTGCCATTTTTTGATATTCACAGCTTTATTCCCTTGCAGTAGTAGTCCAGGCACTGATGTAAAAGCAGCATTTTAAGTCTTTGAAATCTGCTATTCCATTAATTCCATGGGGTTTGCCATGTCCAAAGAAATCAATGCCCTCTTTGCCTCAAGTTCCAGGGGCAGTTTGGCAGCTGGTAAGTCAACAATGGAAAAGATCCTTAGAAAATTACTAAAAGAAGGAATATAACAGATCAAGGTACATGGAAAAGCTTCTGTAAAGTAATAAAGGTTTACAGGTAGGTAATTTTTGTATGGGAAGAAGGAAGTTTCAGCTTCTGCAGCTTCTGAAATGTTACAAAACACAGATTTTCAGCAGTGCTTCTGTTGTGCTGTTTGAACTGTCGTGTGTCAGAAGATTGAGATCTCTCCAGTGCCACAATCTTCAAACGTGAAGAGAAATTAAATTCTCCATTTCTTTAGATTTTACCTTTCTTTTTAATCCCCTGTCCAGCCAGAGGATGGAGAAAGAGAAGGAAACTCAGGGCACGGTGTCCAGCAGATTCATCTGTCCTTGCTGCTTTCATTATGCTGATTTGGAATGAAAGCTCAGGGCTATAAAAATGCTGACTGCCCCAGGGATTATCCAGGTTTAGGAACTGTAATAAGCTGTCACTGTAGAAGCCCTGCTAGATTAGGATCTGTGTCTCAAAATCAGCAAAGCCTTGTGTCCCAACACCAACCCTGGGGCATTTCCAGCATTTCCAAGAGTGCAAGACAAGCTGTAGGGAGCAAATCTGGTGCCCATTTTAAGGTGGGAAATGAAAAAAGCCTTGGAAGTTGCACAGAAATGTGGAGCACAGCACCAATTTATTTGTGTTTTCTGGGGTCAGGTCCTCTGCTCCTTAGGCACGTTTGGGAAATGAACTTGGGAATCGTTTCCCCTGTGCTTTTCCCCTCCAAGGTGTAAAGGTTTGGCAGCTGGCTTTCGAAAGCAGCAGAAAAAAAACAGAAGCTGGCTGGGCAATTTGTACTGAGTGTAAATAACAGTTCAAAATACCCGAGCATTCTCTCACTGGCTTGAAATTGATAACTTGTAAGGAGCAGAAGAGTCTTTATTTTTGTGGCGGAGCTCAGCAAAACTCAGCTGATTATCCCATCTGAAACACAAATTGAATTTTTTTCTGAAAGAAAAATGCTTCCAGGCACTGTTTATCCACACTTAAAACCTTAAAACATCACTTTTTGCTGATTTTTTATCTTGTTTATGCTAAGCTGACAGCGGTGCAAACCTCCTCGGAGCATTCCAGATCCCGAAGCGCTTGGAAATGCTCTTTTTTTCCAAATTCCTCACCTTTTACCTGCCCGGGAGCTCAGGTTAGAGGAGCCATTCGAGGCTTTCCCAGCAGATGGCAACAGCTCCTCGGTGCGAGCCTGGGAAAGGGGATTTGGCCAAAGGATCCTCGCTCAACACTTCCTCTATAAATCTGCTTTTACAGGAGCCCCTCTAAAGCACCTCCAAGGATCTGACTGTTGTTTGAAGGCAAAATAAGAAGTTTTACTCCATAGGAATTAATCTCCTCCACTTAAGGGTCCTGCTTAGTTCTGCTCTGGACTAAAAAACAGATTGAGGAGGTTAATTAGAGAATCACAAAATGGTTTTGTGTTGGAAGAGACCTCCAAGATCATCTTGCTCCAACCCTCCTGCCATGGGATGCATCTGTGTGTAAATTCAGATGAAGTGACAACTTCAGAGCGCCAAAAAAAAAAAAAAAAAAAAAAAAAAAATTAATGGGCACACTGTAATTGCTTATTGATCTCCCCACCCCATTTTTCAGGCTGTAAAACAGAATTATCATAAATAGACATCTATCTTAATCTAAGGATGCAACCAGCTCCCACAAAAAAAAAAACCAAAAAAACAAAAAAACAAAAAAAAAAACAACAACAACAAAAAAATCTGCATTTGCAGAAAAGAGAAGCAGCTACAGTTTCAGAATCTATGTCTTAGGATTTCCTCCAGCTAATTGTTCTCGTTATGTTGTCATGCACAATAAAATATAATTAAAGTAATAAAAAAGCATTGAGGCCTAATATGCAAATGCTGGGCCTGCCAGGAATCAGATCTCCCAGGAGCCTTCCCCTCTCCAGGCACAGTACTCGATGTTCCCAAACTTAAAAGCAGGGAGGGATTTATTGCAGAGAAGATGCAATAAAGAGATATATAATAAATAAATATAGATATATGGAGGCATTCAGTCACTTCATCAGCACTGATGACTGTGCTGCACACAGCTGCAGAAGGAGAGGCAGACGTGGCTGCTTGTCTTGCACTCCCACACTTTATTTATTTTTTTTTTTCCCCCAAGCCTCTGTTTTCCCCAAAAAGGAAACCAAAAAAGGAAGTATAAATGTCCTGCGTATATATGTGAAGTATCATGTAGAAAATGATTTCATCCCACGCTTCCCCTCTCTGCTCTGAACTCCATCAAAACAAATTCTTCGGGCGCTCAGACAGTCTGCTGGCTTCCTGATCCACGCTCCGAGCAGGACACAGCTCCGTGTTCCAGAGGTATGGTCCTGTGTGCCCAGCCAGGGATCTGCTCCCCACTTTCCAGAGCCTGTTTTCCAGCCTCTTTCCAAGTCCAGTGTCCTGGCTTTGAAGTATATCCCGGCAAGATTAATTAAAGGGAAGAAGCGTGGTGTCCTAGATGATTTGGATTAGCTAATAAGGTTATTTTAGTCTGCTGGCATTTGCTGGAGGAGGCTGATGTTCCATAAGTTCTTTGTGCAGAGGGAGCAGGAATTACTGGCAGTGGAGATATCCTGCTTTTCATTCCACATCTGTGCTGCTCATGAGCTTTAATTTCTGGAGGAGTAGCATGGAAGTTTCCTGAAGTCCTCAGGTATAGATGTTATTTCCAGGTGTTTGAGAACAAGTGGCTCGTAGTGCCAGGACAAGGGGGAATGGCTTCACACTGACAGAGAGTAGGTTTAGGTGGGATATTAGGGAAAATAATTCCTTGTGAGGGTGGTGAGGTTGCCCAGAAAAGCTGTGGTGATCCCTGGAAGTGTCCAAGGCCAGGTTGGAGCAAGCAGGGATAGTGGAAGACGTCCCACTTGGGACGTTGGAATAAAATCATCTTTAAGGTCCCTTCCAGCCCAAACCGTTGTGGGATTCTGTGCAGACTCGAGACAGGCATTTCTCTCTGACCGTGCTGTACATGAACGGCAGGGAGTTACAGCAAGGACGGGTTTGTGTTCAGGCTGCTGCTCAGGAGAGGGAAATCCACACCTGCTGGAATTTAAATGCCCAAACACCCCGTGTGGCTCACCTTTTGGTACTGGAAGTTTTGAAGGGGAGCAGGAACAGGCCCTTGGCCGCAGTGTTTCTGGAATGTACGGGCAGGGAGGGATCAGTTCTTGGATTTATGCTGAGAAAAATTCCCTTTGAAACTTGGGTGGGAAATGCGGGGAACGCGGGACAACAGAGCCACGAAAGGCCTGGGAGCCAACAGCACAGCCTGAGGCTCCGCGCTGCACAGCTCCTGGCACTTCTACTCTTTTAATTCGCTGCTTATTTATTTTCTTTCTGCTCCAAGTTTCGCCGGTGTCATATTTTCCATGGAGATGGAGGCGCGGGCGCTCCCTGCTCTGAGCGCTGGTGACACGGCCAAGTGTCGGATGGCAGGGGATGGGGAATGGAGAAGGGAAAAACGGGAAAAGGGAAGAAGGGGTAGAGGGAAAAAGGGAAATCTCCTCGGGTCAGGCACGCAGGGGGGTGGAAAGCTGTTGGGCAGGGACACAGGGTGAGGGAGGAGCGGCCGCGACCAAGCGGAGACGAGAAAAGAAGGAAACAGCCCGCGGGTCTGGAAAACGCTTCCCGAAGGGGAAAGGCCTGGGCAGGGACCGGGGGAAGGGCTGCGAGAGAGGAGGCGGGAGGGAAGAGAAGGAGGAGGAGGAGGAGAAGGAGGGGAAACAGGAGAAGGAAAAGAGAGGGAGGAGGAAGAGGAGGAAGAGGAGGGCGGCCGGCGGAGGGATCCGGCGGCGGGGCGGAGCGGCCGGAGGTACGAGCCCCCCGGAGGCGCCGGGGAGGGGCGAGCCCGGCCCGGCTCGGCTCGGCGCAGGCTCCCCCGGACGCGCCGCTCCCGCCTCTCTCAGCAGCGCAGCGGGGCCGCCACCGGGCCGGGAGAGCAGCGCAGCGGGGCCGGCAGCGCGGCGGGACTCGGCCCCGGAGCGGAGCGCGGAGAGCGGAGAGCGGAGCGCCCCGCTGGGTCCCGGGCCGGAGCGAGAGGCCGAGCGGCGGGCGATGGAGCCCCGGGCCTAGAGGCGGCCGCCCTGCCCGACCCCCTGCGGGTGCAGCACGGGCGGGGGTCGGGGCGGGCGGGCAGCGGGGATGGGCCCGGCCGCGGGCGGGGAGCGCCGCCCGCCCCCCGAGCGCAGCCCCTGAGCCCCGGCGGGACCGGCACGGGCCCCCCGCGCCGGCGAGCATCGGCCGCTTCTTGGAAAGGTTTTCTTTTTTTTTTATCCCCCCCCCCCCCCCTCCGCGCGTCCACCGAGGTTGTTTTGTTTTGTTGTTTCTTTTTTTTTGTTGTTGTTGTTTTTGGAGTTTTTTTCTTGCTGGAGTTTTTCCTTTATCCCCCCACGCCCCACTTCCGTGGTTTGGATATTCCGGGTGACTGCAAGAAGAGTTTTGGAGTTGTTTTGGATTGGGTTTGGTTTTTGGTTTTTTTGGTTTTTTTGTTCCCTTCTCCTGCCCTTGAACTGAGTTTGTCCTCTGTGCATGCCTCTTCTGGAGCAAGGCTGGATCCTGAACCTCGGTGCATGTAAGGGGCAAAGCCTCGTTCATATTCCTGCAATAAGAGTAAAATGTAAATTGGATAATACGACTTCTTGCCAAAGGCTCCAATGAGTGGCACACAGTCCACAATCACGGACAGGTCAGTATAAAATCAGATTTCTTGATTATTTTTTTTTCTTTTTTTTTAAGTTTGAATACGCGCAGAGCTCACGTACTTTGTGTTCTGGCTTCAGTGACAGACGGGATCAGAAAAGCAGGATTAAACCAGAGGTTCTGGGAACCAAGGGTGTCTTGACTGTCAAAACGACTGGGTTAACTTTGAAACCGGAGTATTTCAAGTCCAACAGCTTTCAGGCCTGCCAGGCTGACTTTGTAGGAGCCAGGGGTGGTAACTCAGCTCCCAGGATGGGCTGCTGCTGCGGGGACACCGAAAGCAAGGGTTCCTGCATGGAGAAGCCACCAGAATTTGGTATCCAGCTCAAGCCTGAGCTCAGAGAGCGTGTTGAGGATGCACTTGGGTCTCCTTGGGTCAAGTACTGCGGAGAGGTCACTCCAGGTGAGGGCAGGAGGGGTAGTTGACAAGCAGGAATGTCTGCTGGTGTCTGCCTTAGCAGGAACCTGCCTTTAGAGACCTGCTCAGGCCTCTGGGCTGCTCTGCGGTGCCTCTCATTGCCTCTGGAGTTCTCTTGTTTGCACTGGGGTGTTTAAGAGGAAGAGGAAAAAAAATGTGACAAAAAAAAAAAAAAGTCAAGAAGGAAACATTTTAACATGCTTTGGAGGCCAATGAGTGTCTTCGGATTTTTTTTGGATGAGAAGAAAAGATACCTTTTTTGACACAGTATGCTGTAAGAACCATTTCATGTATTTTATTGTATCTGTATGGCGTCTGGCTGGTGGTTAAGGTGTGAATGTGTGTGGCAAGGGCCTCGCTTTGGCCTTTCATGACCGAGCAGTCCTGGCACAGCAGCGAAGCTGGGGCTGGGATAGAGCAGTGATGCTTCTGGGGGCTTGAGCTCACCAATTTTAGGCTCCAGGTGTGGGCAGGAGAGAGACTGAGTGTGCTTCTCACTTAAACCCAGGCCTTTTTGTGACTGCACAGTCCAAAGGGCTCTGGGACAGCTCAGACTTGTGTACAAGCTGTGTTTACAGCTGTTCACAGACTATTCAATCCTGGCAATTAATTCTGTAGTTTGTACTAGCAGAATTTTCTCTTTTGCAGTGCATGAATGATTCTTGAGTTGCAGGATGTTTTTCTCTGTAGCAGGCGAGGCAGTGACAGTAAAAAGGCATTTTGGTGGATTTGTGAGGATTTTGTTACGTACTTCAGTCCATATGTCTTGTGGCAGTTGCATGATATCAAAAAGAACGACAGGATTTTCATCCCAAGGAGCAGCTGAGTGATGCACGGAAAGGAAAAACACGAGAACAGGGAATTTAATTTACTTGTTAGTAAAACAAAATACTTTCCATTATTGAATTGGAGCAGGCAAATAAAAAAATGTCTCATTTCCTTTTGCTCTCAGTCATGTCAGGAGGATGTTTCTGTTTGGTGTTCCATTAATGTTTTGGATCAAAAGGCTTTTAATGTCAGGTGAGGAGCTGTCTCCACAACCCTCGGATTTCTGGGATGGCTGGGGGAATGTGGGGAGACTGGATCTCTTCTTGTCGCTATTTTTCACCTCTGGCCTGAAGCAGCCCCAGTTCTGGGGTACAAAGGGTCGTGGTTCCGCCAGAAGAGAAGCTTTGGGGTGACCTCATTATGGCCTGCCAGGACCTGAAGGAGCCTACAGGGGAGATGGAGACAGACTATTTTAAAAGGCCTGGAGTGACAGGACAAGGGGGAATGGTGTCAGACTCAGAGTAGGGCTAGATTGGTTGTTAGGGCAAAATTATTCCCTGTGAGGATGGTGACAGGGTGCCCAGAGAAGCTGTGGCTGCCCCTGGATCCCTGGAAGTGTCCAAGGCTGGAGCACCCTGGGGTAGTAGAAGATGTCCCTGCCCATGGCAGGGGGATGGGAATGAGATGGGATTTCAGGTCTCTCCCAGCCCAAACCATTCTGGGATTCTCTGATGATTCTCTGATTTATTCCCTGGCTGAACCTTTCAGCAGAACCCCAGGCGTGGTGGTGGTGTTTGTTCCAATCTCTGCCCTTCCTTTTCATCCCCAGCACTGTGCAGGATTTGGAGAGGCTGGGTTTTGATCACTCTTGTTCCTGCAGAGCGTTCCCCTTTCCCTTCAGGCCCAGGGAGTCTCTGTGTTGCCTCTTTCAATCTGCCTCTAGAGCTTAGAATGTAAAGCAGGTGCAATATAAATAATGTTGATGCTTCCACTGTCATTAGCTCTACGTGCTATAAATCATCTGACATGTTCAGTTCTCTTTGTGTTTGTCAGTCACCTTCCTTGGTGGGATTGAGATGGGAATTGCCTTAAACCAGGAAAACCCAGCTTGCATCCATGCCAGATGGTATTAGGAATATAATAGGGTAGCTTGGGCCTGGATTTTTCTCCATATTAGCTTTACATATTTGCATTTTGCATATATAGAGCTGCCTAAATCCACAGTACAGACAGCAGATATTTCCTTTGGTATCCCTGCAGTTTAAGGTAGCAATGATTTGACAGCTGTCACATTTCCCTTGTGCAGGTTGCACTTGTCTCATCCTTGACATATTTTTATATCTCTTGATGATGTCATGATTACCATTAAATATATAAATTAGGAGTGCATGAATGGCCATTTCTAATGCTGTTCTGGAGCCAGGATGGTAAATGATGTTTTTATTAAGTCCCCTCCTTTTTTTTTTTTTTTTTTTTTTTTCCTTCTTCTTTTATTTTTGTTCTCTTCCCCAGGAAAGTTGAATGGATTTTAGAATCTGGCACTGCTGAAACACAGCCAGGCCAGTTCATATCTGAGTGTGTCTGGGCTCATTCTCTCTGTGGACTAATCCTTAACCCAGTTAGTTTTGGTGGTGGTTGTGCTCAGATTCTGTTATCAGAACTCCCAAAGCAGCATCGATTTCTGGTGTCTTTTTCTTCAAGTGCCTTCAGTCTGGAGGGAAATGAGTGCCTGGGGAGTGGGGGAATACCAGGCATTAAACAAAAAGGGCAGAGCAGATGTTAAGGCTCCTGAGAGCCTGTTCTGAGTTGGTGGAGGAGCTCCTGACACCCATCAGCATTTGGGGGAGCACCTAAAGGGTGCAGGCAGACAAAAAATTATCTCCTAAAGAGCACTTGGGGCTTAAAAACACATCAGCAAAACGTTCTCCAGGGTAGCCGTGGTGCCTTGCACGGCTGCTGATGATTTGAGAGAGTTAAACACTGATTTAACTTCCCCTTCTTTCCCTCAGGATGTTCTTATACTTTGTCAGCTGCTTTTTTTTTTCCATAGTCCTGGTGCCCATTGGACCATATCAAACTCCTCATCTCCAGCCTTATTGCTCTGCTCCTTTATGTTTGTAAACATTTACACCCTCTTAATTTAATCCTCCCTTAGCTATGCTGTGTTTGTTCAGAGGCCTCCTAAGGTGGCATTTATCTTGCTGAGCTTAGTAAGTCTTTGAGGTCCCTGAGCTGCTCATCTGGCTCGACTCGCTCGTTAGTGGAAGGAAATCTGCACATCCAGGGGACCTTTCTTATCCTAAAGGTATCTAAAATCAGTCAGGTGACTGAGCTTCATCCAGCTCTGGATTTAGGTGAGATTTCCCATATCTTTTAACCTGAAAAAAAAAAAAAAATCTATTTTTGTCTCCTGACTGGTGCTGGGTTGGATTTTTTGCTGCTGGATGCTGTTTTTGGCGGGGGGATAGCAGATTTGAGATCCATCTGTGAGCAGCTGAAGGGTGGCAGGCAGCTGGGCAGGGTTTATTGGAGGAGGTTTCCTGTTCCTGCTGGAGTGTGCCCACATTCCCTGCCTCTGGAGCTCTCCTGGCCGGACACTGGCCAGCTCTGGGCGTTGCTGTGTGCTGTGCATGGCCGGGCGAGATAAGGGCTTTATTCTTCCCAAGGCCACGCTGGGGCCAGCCTGAAATGCTGAAATTCGGCCATTTCCAGCCTCTGCTTGGCCACCAAAGGCCGGCCCGAGCTCGGCTGTATCCTGTTATGACACTAAAGAAACATTTGTGTGCCATTAATTTTTTTTCACTCCCGGAGTTAACTGTATTTTTCTTCCTGTCACCGTTCCAAACACACTTCAGGGTTGAGCAATTGCACGGCTGCAGGACTTGCTTTATGTTTCTTTTCTGTTTATTAAAGGCCAATAAAAGAAAGGAGGCTCTTGCTTTTGCAGGACCTCGCTGAGGAGCTGGTGACTCTTCTCTGCAGTTGCTTGCAAATGAGTTTTATTTATAACCGTGCTGTAGTTTCTGTTGCTATGATTGGAAAACAGCAGAGGTAGAATTTACACATAATTACCCTTGAGAAGTTTTAATTGGTGATTTGCTCCTGACTTGGTATTAAAATAGACTCTAATTGTTTCTTATCTGCTTTAGGTGCACTTTCCCTGTCTCTGGCTCTTTGGAAGTCCCTGTGGTAGTTGGGAATTCTTTGTATGGTGGGGGAAAAAGGGTTTTATTTCTTGCAGCAGGGTAAGAACTGCCCAGAAAGTCACACCTTAGTGTTACTGACTAGTTAGATGTCATTATCATGAAGTTTTTTAATTAGTAGCGTTAGTAAAATCCAGTATTTATGGAAAATGGGCTGCAGGATTAAAAAGAATAATAGTCTTTGAGTGGGGCTTTTCATCATTGTGCCTTCGCAGTGTTTGGAAATTAGCAGTGGACAGAGTCTGTGCATAAATTCATGTTTTATTCTGCTGTTCTTGAGGCTGGCAGAAGAGAGGACTGTCTGGGGTGTTTACTGCTGCCTGGGACACAAATGCTACCACTTCACATTGCATAGTTTATTAGGGCTTTTACTGGAGACAGGAGCTGAGGTGAGCTTGATTTTCTAGTTTTGAGTAGAGCTGTGGGCGTTGTGATTATTTGGGTGGAGGCAGGAATGATACTTCATCTGTGAGCCCAATTGTATAATTCTCCCTGTGCACAGAACTCCTGTTAGTGGCATTTTAACATTTCAAATGGAAAGGATACCGGGATGTTGGCTCCTTCTATTTTAGATTTTGAAAATTCTGGTCCACATGTACAGCAATTTAGCAGAAAAAAAAGAAAAAAAAATTACTCAGTGCTGTCCTAGCTTGAGAAGGAAAGTGCAGCTTGCCCCTGGAGCAGGAGTTTGCTGAGGTCACTGGTGGGATTTGTGGGTGTTCACTGGTGTCCTTTGACTTCCATGAGCTGTGTGGGAGGAGAGCTCCTTGGTCCTGGAGGGTGACAGCAGTGAGCACAGTCGTCCTGCTGGAAATCAAAGAGCCCTCTGTTCACTCCCACAACTGGTCTGGACCTTGTTGTACAAGTGATGATTTTGTAGAAGTAATGGTTCGTGTAGAAGTGGTGTTTTATTGTAGAAGTGGTGGTTTAGGCACTGGAGATTTCAGCAGTTCATCCTAAGGCTGCAGAGAGCAGTGGTGGATTTGCCTGGGGAAGGGGGTGCACACACCTGTGCCAGTTATTTTCTCTATCTCATGGCTGGACACCAGGATTATTTGGTCATTTCCTGCAGTGGGGGTCTCCCAGTGAATTTGTGTCTAAACAATTTGAGTAGCTTCAGTGACAGCTTCTGGTTTCCCAAGAAGCTTTGGAGTATAACCAACAGGAATTTTGATGTTAACTGTTTCTATGCCATTTTTCCTGTGGTATTTTGAGCAGTAAAGGATACTCTCGTGGTTAAAATTCTCCCCCCTACCTGGGCAGGCCTGTGCTGTGGTTTGCAGTCGTGCAGAGTGTCTCAGAGAGGAGCAGTGTTTGCTTTGGTCTGGAGACTGAATTCTGCACTCCTCCTCGAGGTGGTCCTTGGGGTCACCAGGGAGATACCTTGGCTGTGCTGCTTGAAAGATAAGCTCAGCCTCTTGCCTTGAGCCTTTATCTTCCAGGTTTCTCCCTGAATACCTCTTCCTTCCCTCTGAAAATTAGCAGTTGGAGATTTATTAATGAATCCCATTTGTATTATCCTTGAGCTTCTAGTGGATGAGTTGCTGTAAAAGTGCTTCTTGTAGCATTCCAGATATTCCTCTGCCTAAGCACTCCCCCTGATATTTTATCTGCTTTGAGATAAGCAGATTTTCCTGTGTAAGAGATGTCAATAGCACTAAGAGAAAATAGATTTAAATGCATATTTTCAGGTAGGTGATGCTGTGCTCTGTGGCCCTGCTCTGGATAATTATTAGGTTTAAAGAATAAAAGTCTTAGCTCATGTCTCAGCTTGATTAAAATAAAGGTCAGGAGCCTGGATGTTGGTAATATCTCAACATCAGAAGAGAGGGCTTAAAATAAGGACAGGAGAAGCAGCAGCAAGGGAATTAGTAAAATGAAAAGGGATGTAAAACGTGCAGTGTTTGATTAGGAATGCAAAAGGGATAAAATACAAGACAGGATACATACAAAATAGTAACAGCACACTTAGAAAAATACAGGAAGAAGCTACGTTTACTCATTTTTCTTTGAAAAGAAAACATGTAAAAATAAATACATTAAAATGACAGGAAAAAACAGCGTCCTTATGTTTCAAATGTAAGCATAAGTATAAATAGTAAAAGCCAAACAAACAGCGTTCAGCCTGTGACATTCACAAATCGTCTGGATGTTTTGTTATCACCCTGCATCCTTTCCTTGAGGATTTTCAGTGTTGTGTCTGTTTGACTCCTGAGGCCCATGGGCAGGAACCCTTTCTTGCAGCCTGATGGTAAATAAGAAGCATTGCTGTTTACATTTGTTGGCAAACACTTCAATGTGTTCCTGTGGGGTTATTTTAAGCTGTGTTTTGACAACGCTGAAAGGTCTGGGCTGGGATGTTCGGTGGCAAAAGTGTTTCATGGAATTGCTGTGGCGCTGGGAAAGCAGATGAGAGGTGGGAAAGATCACAGCACAGGTTTCTGTACTTGGAATAATTCTGGTGTGATGTGGGTATTGTCCTGTCCGTCCCTGGGATGCTGTCAGCTGTCCTGGCAGGAGGGGCATGGTCACAAGTGGCACTGGGGCTCAGTTCTTCCAAAAAATAAACCTTTTATGGGCAGGGAGCAGAGTGGGGTAAAAGTTAAACCGTGTGAATTAAGCAGCAGGGCCTCTCTTGGTGCTACAGAGAAGTTGAAATGTTCAACACCTAAGAGAGAATCTCCATGTTCTGGCAGCTCTTGGTTGCTCTCAGTTGGCACAAGGACTGTGGCTGCAAGGGCAAAACTCAAACTGGTTTTACTCCTGAGCTCCTGAAATGTGTTTTGGAAATTTTCAGGGGTATTGGTGGGAATCTGAGTTTTATTCAGGTGCTGTTCCTTATTGAATGTGTGAGTAGCAGCACGATTGACTCTTGTTTGTGTGAGAAGCTGCTCCTGAATTTATTTGCAGGCAGTGAATCCTGGTTTGTGGTATCACGTGCAGTCCTGGGTGACTTCCCCAGTGGAATCAGTAACCTAAGAAGAGTTCAACACTCTTTTCTAGAGTGAACTGCAGTGCTGGAGAGGGGCTGGAAAACTTGGGTGGGACCTGGATTGACCTGAGCAAGCATTTCCCAGCGTGGAGGAAAAGCCCCGTGTGTTTAATAAAGCGCCAGACTGATGTGAGACAGGCGAAGGACTGGGAGTCCACCACTCCCATAAACATACAAGCTTCAACCTGCAGGCTCACCTGAAGCATCTGATGGCTGCTTGGAAGTCTTTTTTAGCCTGTTATGATAGTGGCTGTTGGTGCAGCTTCTTGGCAGCACTTCAGACGAGGCGTCTCCTCTCGGTGCTCCGTGCCACAGAGGCACCGCTGCCTTTCTGCTGTGCCCAGATGCAAAAGAGGGCTCTGCCCAGATCAAAGCTGCCAAAAAGTGATGGAAAACGTGGAAAGGGAGAGAATTAAAGGAGGGAAGCCACAACGAGCCAGCGGAGAAAGGAAATAGGAAAAAGCTGCAGTGCAAGACAGGAGAAATCAATAGGAAGTGAGTGAGAGGGAGAGAAATGGGAGAGCTGGTGGCAGCTGCCAGATAGGAGAGAGGTTTCCTGCCTGCCCCGTGCTCTGGAGCACATGGCAGCCCCCAGGGCCAGGAGCTGCTGCTGGAGGGCAGAAAGGCCTGAGAAGGCAGGGCTGCAGCTCGGTGTGCTGGGCAGGGCTGGAGGGGCACCTTCAGAGCCTGGGAGTGCCTGTGTGCCTCTTGAGGAGGCTGCTCTGGGTGACAGCAGGTCCCATGTGGCAGTGTTTGAGCTGTGTCCTGATAATTCCTGTCCTTCTGGGAAGTGCCTTTCAAAGCTGGTGCTCACCAGCAAGAGCACAACGTTGTTTTGTTGTTTTCTGCTCTCTGTCGATAGGAATTTCCCTCCCCCACCCCGCTTTTGAAAAATTATGATTATTATGATGTCCTAAATGAGGCAGTGGTGTCCTAAATGAGGCAGTGACCTCAGCCAAAAGCGAGCTGCTGTTCTGGGGATTTAAAGGAGGGATTTTCCCTGCTGCTGCAGACTCTATCCTGACCGAGGCAGCAGCACCAGCTCTGGCAAATACCCAGTGGGAACTGCAGTAGAGGAGAGCGAATTTATATCACGTGGACATCCTAAATGTAAGGATGGGGGGGAATCCTCGTGTGCCAAGGATAAAAGAGACCTCCTGGTGCTGAGGTGCAGCTCTCCAGCTGGCAGCCTGTTCCTGCAGCCCGTCGGGAGGCACCAGCCGCTGGGCTGTGGTTTGCCCTGCGGTCCGGGCGGCGGAAGCGGTTCCTGCGGGCGCAGATCTGATCTGGGCAAACCCAACACCCTCGGTGGCTCTGCTGGGGAAGCTGCTCTGGGCGTCCTGCAGAGCCCTCTGCAGCTGTTGTGGGGTTTGCTTTGGTGGCAGGATGTGTTAAAGGCTGGAGGGTGCCCAAAGGAGCACCTGTGCAGGTGCTGCTCTGCCCTGAACTGTCAGCAAATATCTTGCAATAGTTTGGAAATGATCTAAAAAAGTAGAACTCTCTAGATCGTTACTCCCTAGAAATATCTAGATTATCTATCTGATCTCTAGATACTTCAGTGCTGGGTGATTTGGTGTTAAGAGTTTGATAATGCTGGGAGTTGGTGAATATTGTTTGCCAAGCACAGCAGCCCCTTTGAGTACAGCTGAAAGGCCCAAGTTTTACACTCAGGTCACTCACGTTATGGAAATTGCTGTGAGAATGAAATAGTGAAGGAAAAAGGGGAGAAAAAAAAACCCCCAAAAAAAAAGGCCAGCACACGTTTCTTGCAGTCTGGAAAGATGCAGGAATGTTGGTGCTGGCTGTAAATGCTGCAGTGGTGTTTACTTTGGATGTTAACCAGTGCAACTTCAGCCGAATGTATGGCACAGCAAAGCCTGACCTCCTCTGCCTTGCCCTTTCAGCAGCTCACTGCCAGCTCTCACACTCCCCAGTGCCACTCCAGCAGTGCTTTTTGCTGGCTGCACCTGCTCACCCCATGCCTTGGCCTCCCTTCTGTCCCTGGGGCACCTGGCCCTGGTAATCCAGGCACAACCCCGGGCTCAGGGCAGGAAAACTCTTCTTTCCTGGCAGGGTGGGTGGCACTGCCTGGCTGGGGGGTCAGGAGGAGGGGACAGCCCCTGGGTGCTGCCCGGGCGTTCTGGAGGAGGCTCTTCCCTCTGCCACAAGCAGAGAATTAAACTGAGCTGGGAGGGGGAGAAGAAACAGCTTTGCAGCAGTTTTGGGCGGCCTGGAAAACTCTAAATCCTCTCGCTGGAATTCATCCAGATGGAAAAAAAACCTGTCCCTTCCCATTCCCTTTTTTTTTTTTTTTTTTTTAATAATTTTATTTTTTTTTTTTAATTTTTTTAAATTTATATCTGTTTTTTATAATCATCCTGGCCCTGCAGTTCCTAGAAGTAGCTCAGCAACTCAGAATCTGCTGAAAATTTTTGCTCCATCTGTCACTCTCCACATCCAGAGAAAATGGCTCCTTCAGATCTCCAAATTGATTCCTGGAATACTGATGGGATTTGATCAGCAAAGGTCTCAAAAAACTTCAAGTTTACACTTGAAATAAATTGGTTTCTCTGTTTTTTTTTTTTTTGTTTTTTTTTTTTTTTTTTAATTGGGGAATTTGGCTGTGTTCTGGCCCTGGTAATCCAGGCACAATCCCTGGGAATATACATATAATTCCCCCCCAGATATATTCCCCCCAAATAAATGTTGATGTAGAGAGTGTATATAGGGCATTAGAGTTTTCCTTTTTTTTTTTTTTTTTTTTTTTTTTTTTTTTTTTTTTTTTAATTAAATGCCTTTTAGATCAAAAAGCTTGCCCCAAAAGAGCATTTCAAAGAAAGAGAAAAATAACAAAGAACATGCAAATAATGAGGTGGGGTTATTTTTCTTTTTGTTAAATAAAATAGGTAGTTTGTAATTGTGGGGATGAGCACAAAGGGACTCTGGACACTTCAAACAAGGACTATGATTTGTTTATTTAAATTGTAAATTTCAATGTGAAATCTCTTCATCTTCTCCTCCGAGTTGTATTTGGATCACTTTGCCGTGGCAGTAAATTAGAATAAATATCAAATAGAATTAGAATAAATATCAAATCCAAGGAGGAGCTGTATGGCAGTGAGGAGCCCTCTCAAACATGTGGGATTTTAGGGAATTCTCTCTCAGTTGTGCTGGATCTGTTTCCCAATTCCATGAAAATGTGCAGGAAGAAATTTGCCCAGCAGCGAATGAATTTTGTCCTGCAGGATCAGGAGCTCTCCCCCTCTCCCTCTGCTCCATCACGTGGAGATGTTTGCTTTAGATTAAAAACCCTTCTCTGGCATCCTGGTGGTTTCCCTGCTGCAGCAAGGGAGGAGCTGAGAGAAAACTGCATTTCCCTTTGCTTCAATGCACCCAGCCCTGGCATTCTGCTGGTGACCTGGACATTTTTACATTTACGGGTTTCTTGCACACGTGGTAGCTTGGACCATCTCAATTCCTTAAGCTCAGCTGTTGGTTCTGGTGCTAACACAACATTTTGTTGGTCCTGGGAGATGTGGACAACTGATGGGTGGTGAATGCATCTGGCTGATGCAGGGGAAATTGGAAAGGAAGGGCTGCTTGGGCATTTCGAGTTTGCCAGGACACCAGGAAACTTGTGGTTTCTTTCAGGCCTGGGTGACTCTGATCTAGCTGATAACAGCCAGCATAATTCAACTTTCTGTGGCTGAGCTGTGTGCATGCTCTGCTTAAACAGATTATTACACTTGCTGTTGTCTATTTGATGATCAAATATTACCTTGAAAGCAGTCACTGGGTTAAAATTTGCCTGATTTCTGCCCTGCTGAGGAGCAGGAAGTGTTGCCCTGATTTTTAAAAGTGTTAAGTTTTCTTTTATAGTATTTTTTGGAGGTTTTAAAATTCTTATAAAACTTCTTTAGCCTTCTGATAACGTTTATATATTTTTACTGGAGTTCTCATGCACTGTCCATGTAAATAATGATTGTTTTGCATTCTTCTTTGTGGGAGGAGAGAATTGATGGACTGTTGGTTTGACCAGTGTGGTTGGAGAGGTGGCAATTCCATCCTCCAATCCACGGTCACTTTTAGAATTCTGTATATTGCGAGGTCAGAAATAAAATTTGCTCTTTTTCTCTCTTGAACTCACCAAGCTTCTGTGAGCTCATTTCGTGTCCAACAGCGACAAGGAAGCACCTCATGTCCTGCACAGTACAAATGGATTCTGAGTAAATAATAAAATATTCAGGTGAATCAGCTGCCAGGCCTCTCGGAGGAGGTGCAGTGAGCTGTGTGCACGTTCCTGCTCTGGAATCTCAAACCAGGGGCAGATGCAGGAGTTAAACAATAAAATTGGAGTTAAACAATAAAACTTCCTGGCAAGGTTTGGAACCTTCCTTTCCTCCCCGTGTGTGCCTTTGGTGCTGGGCTTTAGGGAAAGGGGAGTTGGAGAGCCCTGGAAAAGGCTGTGGGTTATTGGCTGGAGGACAGAGTCAGAAATAAAGTGAATTTTGGGGGATACAAACTGGTGTTTGGCTCATTAACATTACCTGGAAACACTGGCAACTCTAAATTTGTGTGTTCTTTGTTGCACTGAAGCAGTGGGAACATGAAAGTGTGTTTTAATGCATTTAAAAAAAAGGATTTCTGCCTTTTCAGAGTACAGGTATTGCTGCCTTGCATTTTTTAGTTGGGTTTTTCTTCCCTGCCTTTTGAATTTGGGACTAGAAGGCTGCAGGTGTGGGATAGAATAATGATAAAGCCAGTCCCGACTTGCT